>NC_137055.1:30812740-31137740 GCF_032717465.1 Coenobita brevimanus
TCTGTCAGATCATATGATTATGGTATGCAAGATCAAACTGAGAGGAGGTGGATCAGGAGAGAGAGGAGCAGTCAGGGAGAAAAACTGCAAGTTGAGAAGCTGAGGACCAAAGACATGGTAGATGAATACAGGACCAAAGCAGGGGAGGGGTTAGGATCAGTGAACTGGAATGAAATGGATCTGGACAGTCTGCGGAATGCATATAGCGATTGCTTAGTTAGAAATGCAAAAGCGGTGTGTAGTGTGGCAAGAGTAACAACAGAGGAGAAAGGTACGGCATGGTGGGATGAGGAGGTTAAGAGAGCAGTGGAGGAAGAGGAAGAAGTGGCTAAAGTGGTTACAGGATAGGGGTTCAGCTGAACTAAGAACTGAATATGTTGAGAGCAAGAAGCACGTAAAGAGATTAGTGAAGAGGAAAAAGAAGGAGGTAAATGAGGATCTGGGAAGAAAAGTGAATGCGAACTACTCTGAAAATAGGAAGTTATTCTGGAAAGAGGTGCGGAAATGTAGAAGTGAAAGTGAAAAGAAATGTGATAGTGTGAAGGATGAAGGTGATAGGTTACTAACCCATAGAGATGAAGTAAAGACCAGATGGATAGAATATTTTGAAAGGCTGATGATTGGGAATAGAGAGAGCAGAGCGGCTGTAAACATGATTGGTTTTGGGGATGTGCAGAGAAAGAATGCAGTGCTAGGAGAAGTGACACTCGCACAGGTGAAGAGCGCTGTGAAATAGCTGAAAAATGGGAAAGCAGCTGGGGTTGATGAGGTGTATGCAGAGATGCTTAAGTGCAGTGGGGAGAGTGGAATGAAGTGCTTGTTGGAGATATGTAAGAAGGCATGGATGAGTGAAACTGTGTCTGCAGAGTGGAAAAAGGCTGTGATTGTACCCCTGTACAAAAATAAAGGTGAGCGAAGTGAGTGCAAGAATTATCATGGCATAAGTTTATTGAGTGTGGTAGGGAAGGTATATGGACGAATTATTATAGAGAAAGTAAGAGAGATATCAGAAGTCCTAGTGAGTGATGAACAGGGTGGCTTTAGGAGTGACAAAGGATATGTGAATCAAGTATTTGCAGTGAGACAGATAGCAGAGATGGCTTGTGAGAAGGACCATAAGGTGTTTATGGCATTCATGAATCTGGAAAAAGTATACGACAAAGTAGACCGAGAGGGATTGTGGAAAGTTTTGCGCATGTATAGTGTAGATGGTAAGCTGGTAGGAGCTGTCAAGAGTTTTTATGATGGTAGCAAAACATGTGTAAGGGTTAATGGGCATCTATGTGAATGTTCACGATTGGTGTGGGCGTGGGACAAGGTTGAGTGATGTCCCCATGGTTGTTCAATATATATTTGGATGGGGTGATGAGAGAAGTAAAATTACGAGTAATGGACAGAGGGATGGCGTTGGTAATGAATGGTGATGGGTGGAATATCTCAAATTTGTTGTATGCTGATGATGCAGTACTGCTTGCAAGTACCGGACGGGAACTTGGCAGGCTAATGCAAAGTTTTGTTGATGTCTGTGAGCGTCGTGCCGTGAGAGTAATTGTAGGGACGAGTAAAGTGATGGTTACTGAGAGAGAAGGTGACTCCCAGTGTGATGTCACAGTGAATGGAGAGAGACTAGAATTGGTGAGAGAGTTCAAATTCTTGGGGACAGTGATAGAAAAGAGGAAAATGTGCAAAAGAAGTTGAAGGTAGAGTGACACAAGGAAGAAAAGTAGCTGTTTGCACTAAAGACCTTGATAAGAAACAGAGGCTTGAGTGTTGCAGCTGCACGAGGCTTACATGAGGGAGTGTTAGTACTGAATTATGGATGTGAGACTATGGTGTGAAATGAAAATGAAAAGTCAAGAGATGGGACTGCTGAGGAATGTATGTGGAGTACAGAGGGTGGATAGGACACAAAATAATGTGATTTGTGAAAGATGTGGAGTGAGGAAGTCGGTGGACACCAGAATCGAAGAGAGTATACTGAGATGGTATGGTCATGTGGAGAGAATGGATAACAATAGAGTGGTGAAGAAGGTATATCTGAGCGAATTCGAAGGAGGGAGGAGGCGAGGTAGGCCAAGGAGAAGGTGGAGAGATATGATGGATGAATGTGTGAGGAAGAGAGGTTTGGCAATCGGTGAGGCTAGGGAACTGACAAGAGATCGAGCTGGATGGATGAATGTTAAGAGGAGAAGTGCATGATCAGAGATTTGGCACCCCTTTTTAACGTGCCAGCATCAGGATTAACTATATTGGATACGTTTGTGTGAAGCTACAGAACGTGATGAATGTTTTTGGCGTATCTGATAAAGTTAGGATTCCGAGGGCTTGAATGATGAGTGTATGGAAGCGTGGCCCATTGGATTGGGCAAATTTGGGCTGTCTAGGTATTGCTATTCCTCACCCTGCCGTAGCGTGGGAAAGGAGGTCCAAATGATGATGATCTATCTATCTATCTATCTATTGCCAGATGCCTTAATCCCTTATACAGGGTGGCCACAAACGAATCGCCATCACGTCACCCTGTCCCCCGCCATTTCACTGCCCTGCTCCCAATTCACACACCCCTCTCTCATATACCTCCCCACTCCATCCCTCCATCAAATCCTTGGCCTTCCCCTCCCTCTCTCCCACTCCACTTCACTCAAATGCACTATTCTCGTCAGTCTCTCACTCTCCATCCTCTCCATCTGGCCAAACCACATCAGTGTGTTTCTCCAAACGCTTCCTTTCACATCCAAATCCACACCACAATGCTCCTTCACGTCGTCACTTGTCTCTCCATGTGATTCCACAGGCTCCTCTCAAAAACCTCATTTCCACTGCTCTCACTCTTGACTTGTGTCCCTCCAACAACGTCCAAGCTTCACTTCCATACGTTAGAGTTGGTATCACAATACTGTCATGTAATAACTTTTTCATTTCCATGCTCACTTTCTTGTTTCTTATCACTGCCTTCAGATAACAAGCAACTTTTCTTCCTGGTTGTACCCTTTCAAGCACTTCACCCTCCAAACTTCCATCCTTACTCATCACACTATCTAAGTACTTAAACGTACTTACATTTTCCATTTCCTCATCATCCAGCCTCACTGTACATTCACTGACTTCACCTCTCGCAAAGACCATATCTATACTCTTCCCTACATTACCTTTAGATTCCGTTTCTTACACACTATCCCAAACCCATCCACCAAGCCTTTTATAACCCCATCCATATACAGATTGAACAACCATGGGGACATGACACATTCCTATTTCAACTCAACCTTCAAATAGAAAAACTCACTCAGTTCACTACTCACACGCACTGCAGCATTAGTACCCTCATACATACAGCATTCAACAACTTCCCATCTACTCCATAAATTCTTAATACTTTCCGCCGTTCTTGTCTATCCACCCTGTCATATGCTTTCTCCAAATCCATGAAGGCCGTGCACAGCTTCTTTCCCTGCTCTAGAAACTTTTCCACTAAAGATCTAAGAATGAATATCTGATATACACAACCTCTTCCCTTCCTAAAGCCTTCCTGTTCTTCGTCAACTAATTCCTGTTATTTCCCTAACTCTGTGAATAAGTATCCTACCATACACTTTTCCTATTACACTGAGAAGACAAATGCCCCTACGATTACCACACACTTCTTTTTCCCCTTTCCCTTTGTACACGGGAATAATTATACCTGACTTCCAATCCTCCGGGACTCTCCCTTTCTTCCAGGCCAGTCTGCACATCTTCCACATCCATTGTACTATTATCTCTCCCCCATGCTTCAGCATTTCACCACACACTCTATCAGTTCCTGGGCTTTCCCCATTTTGACTTTCTTCATTGCTTCCACAACTTCCATCCTACTGATTTCTTCCTGTCTTCTTACCCCCCTCTTTCTCCCAGCCATTCTCAAGCCACTTATACTCGCATTACTTTCAGTCTTTATGTTCAACAGTTCATTAAAGTGTTCTCTCCATCTACTCACTTTTTCTCCCTTCTCCACTCGTAATCTACCATTTTTATCTTTCACTCCCCTTCTAACTTCATTGCCACCATGTCTGACTCTCTTTACCTCTTTCCAGAACATTTTCTTACATTCCCTCCACTTGACACTCAAACTCCTTCCAAATTCCTCATCCACTCTCTTCTTACTCTCACTTACTAATCTTTTCACCTCTCTCTTCCTTTCTACATATAACTCTCTCTTCCGTCTCTCAACTTCTTCCACGCCTCTATTTCAAATCCATTCATTATATGTTTTTTTCTTTTGTGCCACAGCCTGTTTCACCTCATTCCACCATGCTGTTCCTTGGATCCCCTTTCGTCTTCTCTTCACCCCACACACCACCTCACATGCTGCACATACTTCTGTGAATTCCTTGCACACACCTTCTATGTCCCCAATCTGCTCCAATTCATATTTACCCAATCGTTCCTTCCTCTCTCTCTCATATTCTGCCTTTTTTTCATCCTCTTGTAACCTTTCCACTCTCCTTGCATCTACTCCTTCCTCTCGCCCTTCCCTTCTCCTTTCTCTATTTTACTTGGACCTTGATTCTGACCACCACCAAGTGGTGGTTAGAAAGTCCATTCTCCCAACCTCTATATGCTCTTGCATCCATTACACATCTTCGCAATCTTTCATCCATACACATAATCAGTCATTGCCTTCCATTCATTCAGTTAACCATCCACCCTTGTCATCACTCGCCATGTATACCTGTGGATCATTTTGTGCCTGAAGAGGGTATTGGCTATCACCAACCCCCTCCCGGCACAAACGTCCACTAAAGTGCTGCCATTCTCATCTATCTCAACAGGCACACCTCACTCACCAACTACTCCATCCACCTTCACATTCCCTACTTTACCATTCATATCACTGATCAAAAACACTCTCTCATTCCTTTCAAACTTTTCCATGCACACTTCCACATTTGTTCAGAACTCTTCTCTCACTCTGCTTGCACGATCTAGCGTTGATGCATACATGCACACAGTCGCCCACATTTGTAGTCCAACTTTCAGTCTTACCCACACTATCCTAGAGCCAACTGATCCATAATGTCTTATATTCTCCTTCCATCTGTTACTCACAGCAATACACACTTCTTCCTTTGCCCTCTCATTCACACCTACTCCTGCACAAATAATCCCCCTGCCATTATCCCATTCTCTCACACTCTCACCACGCCTTTTAGTTTCAGTTAATCCACATACATCCACTTTCGCACTCTCAAGCACCTGAACAATCTCTCTCTCTTTCACCTCATCATTTGCACCCCTTACATTCCATGACGCCACCCATATCATGTCCTTTGTTCGGTCCTTAGTCGTCATGTTTTGGTCAGTCCTGGTCCGGGGCTTCTTGTTCGTATTTTTAGTTAGTTGTTTTCTGAAATAGTTTGATCAGCTATTTCAGGTCTGTTCGGTCCTTAGTCGTCATGTTTTGGTCAGTCCTGGTCCGGGGCTTCTTGTTCGTATTTTTAGTTAGTTGTTTTCTGAAATAGTTTGATCAGCTATTTCAGGTCAGGTGCGGGTAAGGGGATGAGTCTGTTATGATGTGGCAGGGGTAAACCAGCTCTGTTGTCGGGCCCTGCTGCAGATGTCACTGATTGCATTGTGCAGTTGACCCTTGTGCGGTGTGGTGCAGTGAGGATCTGTCCGTTCTCCCCTTTGGGGCTAAGATGCGAATGAATGTGTTTGAATGGATGAGTAAATGGGGAGTGTGTCGTCCTGTCTCGGCTACCTCCCTTTCCTTGGGGGAAGCAGCCTAGGTATATAGATAGATAGTTTTCTGGGGAGGGGCACTAACCCTCCTCCAACCCACTTGCTGTCACGTAGGGAACACGTGTCAGTTGGCTATAAGGTTACTACCCAGGGTTGTAGATGATTTCCTGGTTTACAGGATATCATTTGGCTTGCCACTCGATGCAGAGCTATCCTAAAAAGAGGGTACCACTACACTAAGTGGGTGGATGATGGGAGCCCCCATCATCCACCCAGTTAATGTATATACCGGTATATACATATATATATATATATATATATATATATATATATATATATATATATATATATATATATATATATATATATATATATATATATATTTATATTTATATATATTTATATTTATATAGATAGATATCAGTGTTGTAGTCAAGACCAGGCACCTCGAGACCAAGACCAAAACCAAGACCAGGCCCTACGAGACCAAGACCAAGACCAGATCCTCCGAGATCAAGACGAAGACCAAGACCAGTCCCTCCGAGAGCAAGACCAAGACCAAGACCAAGAATTTATTTTTCTGCTGAATGAATGAAAAGTAGCTTGTACCCCCTCCACAATATGTCTACCCCCGATGTATATATGTCCCCCCCCAATGCATACATGCCCCCACTAATCTTGCTAGGTCAGCATGCTTTCCCACGCCTGAAGACGGCGTTATTGCATCAGTTGATAGCAGACAGCGGAGAAGGGCAGACTATTTTACTGTGAGCTTGTAATAAACTCCTTATCTAGCTGTTTGTACACGGAGTTTCTATTACCAAAGTATTGCAAGTTACATTTGGTAGCAGCGGTGTTTCGAACCATCACATTCTGACCGCCTCCTTGGATTTTTAGTGCAACAAGATACACGACGTCTCGCATCTCCCAGCCTCGCCCCTCCTCCGTGCCTCTAGTGGTGTAATACCTTGGCTGTGCTTTCCGAGTGTCCAATTTTTCTCGCCAGTGCTCACCTCTCAAACAACCGCACCCATACGCCTTGTTCCTGACCGCACGTGTCGCCGTCGCCGACCTACGCACCTGTTGCACCTGTTCCCAGCACCTGTTCCGAACTTATCATAGCTCCTGCCCCCACGGTGCCACTTATCACTGTCTGCCCGCTGCCTGCCACCACCATTCTCTGCATTTGCAACTCACCAGCTCTACACCTGCCTTGCACCAACATCTGCCCTCACCACCCACCACCGGCCTCCACCGTCGCCTGCATCTGGTCTGCATTACGGAGCCTCCTAAGACCGCCACTCCCTGCCGGTGATTCATCGCGGCGTCTCTTCTCCTCTCCGCCCAGCTGTCTCTACCCCGCCGCCCCGCCTCGCCCCGCCCAGCCCCGCCTCGCCCCGCCCAGCCCCGCCCAGCCCCGCCCAGCCCCGCTCCGCCCCGCCCCGCCCCAGCCCAGCTACGCCCAGCCACCCCTGCACGTCATACATCTCAACACTCCCATCTCTACTGTGTAACTATAGTATATCTTTCCTTTCTATGGAGATTATCCTCGATTTTCTCTACAGATTGGTTATTGTAAATATTCCATCTCATTTTCCTTACCTCGTTTTCATCTTCACCTACGTTATTTATACTCCATCTCATCCTTCGCCTTTTATTTAAACCATCCAAGGCCGCACCTTCATTCATTTTCACACCTAGTGTATTCCATTCTCTCATTGTTATTTATACATTTCCACCTACATATCCATCTTCATCCTTTCATCTTCCATTGCTGCATTAAATGTCATACTTTCCACGTCAACCGCTTACCACCAGCCCTCTCGACCCAGAAACATCACCTGCTCACACCCCGTCTGCCGACTCTAACACAATCACTCATTTACGAAGTGACAAAGAGTACCACCGCCCTGTACCTGCAACTCCCGTTTCACTTCCCGCAGAATCACTTACTACCCGTCCTACCCTCGTAAATCCAGATACCTCCTCCTCTACTCCTGCCTCTACACTCCCTTCTTCTTCCTCTACTCCTTCCCCTGTAGTTCCCTCTCCTGCCTCCCTTCATACCCCGTCTTGCTCACCCTTAACTGCCACTACCTTCTCTCTCTCCCACACCTCTCCTGCCGCCACTTCTACACTTCCAGCCATGGCCAACCCTCCACAGTCTATCTATCTCAACGATGCCAATCGTCCCAAATTTACCGGCCAGGACCCAACTTGGTCTGTCTATGATTTCCTCAGAGAAGTCGACGCAGAAATAAACAATAGACAAATAACCGAGGAATCGCTCAAAGTAGCTTACCTCCTCGGTCACTTGCACCACGGCAAATCGGACATCGGATCCGCGATCCGTGCAGGACATTTTGATAGCATTCGTACCTTTGCTGATTTTCGCACGGAACTCATCAGCCTTTGTTGCCAACATTCAAATACCACGTCTCTCATGGGATTCATTAATCTCCTAAACCAACTAGATGAGGACTTGCGCATCCCAGCGCAATATGCCAAGCTCCGTGAAGCTGCCGCCGCCATGAAAGCAACTAGTAGCGAGATGCTCCAATTACTGGTAGGCATGAAATGGTTAGAAGACAAGAATGGCGTTCCAATGCTTTCACTCACCAACTTTGCTGACTTAACTGGTTACCTCAGATTCCTTCACTGGCTTACTCCTAAACAGCGAGAGCTAGCCTTGGAAATCGGTTTCAATCCAGGAAATAAAATCATTCAGGTCACTAAAGCCATTCATGAAAGAACAGGTTCAAACTACACGCGTCAAGGCATCACCCAACCCTTGGCCTCCTCAGTCTGTCACACCTCCACTACCCCAGACCAATCTCGCTCCCGTCCCACCACACGCGGCAGACCTGCCACACATCGCTCTCCTACCGCAGGTCGTGATCAATCTAGCGCCCGACGGAACAGACAATCTTCGATTCTTTGCTGGTACTGTGGTCATCCTGGACATCGAGCATCCAGTTGCGACCGTACATACAGACGTCCTCACTCCCAAACCAGACAGCGTACGCCTTCCCGCTCACGTCGTCCACACTGCAAATACCACAAATCAAGCACGACTCACACCACTGAGGAATGTTGTTACCTCAACCGCCCACAGTCGGGGAAGCGCCGCGCCCGTATCGGACCAATATCACGTAGAACCAGAAACCCAACTCCCCATCCGCCATGTAGGTCCCATAACATCCTCGGGTTTAGTCATTCTCGGCAGCAGTCATGACATACCAACGTCATTCTTCTTGGACACAGGATCTATAGTAAATCTCATCTCCGAAAATTCCTTACAAATTATTCATCGCCATCACAGCCACGTCAGTTTCCTAGAACCACCAGACATTCGCCTATGAGGTGTTAACGGCTCAGAGTTTAAGGTTAAGGGAAGAGTCACCCTTGAAGTCAAACTCCACAGAGATTTGCCCCCTATCCCCATTGAATTTCATGTCACTAATGACTTGCAGTATCCCACAGATGCCCTTATTGGTTTCTCCACCATGGCACAACACTCCATTGCATTATTACCTGCTTGTGGTAGTATAGACATTTCTGGATTCCCGGTTTACAGTATGGAATGTCCCCGTCCTGTTCTTACGATCAAATCAGTCCTTCAATTACCTCTGTCCCTATCACTACCAAAAAGTCCAACCCAGCCCAAACCACCACTATCTTCATCTGAGAATACAGAGATCATTCCTTTACTGACTGCGAGCAAGGACATAAATTCCTCAATGTCTCCTGATACATCATCTCAGCCTTCGAACATGGCCCTTACATCCTCTCCCGACAACACTATCGCTGACTCAGACATGTCTCAGTTACCTACCTCACACAGTCTGCATGATCTTCTCCAACACTCAGAGACGAAACGTGCAGTAACGAATACGTGCACAATTTTGTTACCGCATGAGTTCACCAAAGTCTCTGTTTGTGTTGCCGGTGCGAAAGAAGGAGTGGATGTACTAACCCTACCTGAGACGTGTTGTGTGAATGGCTTGACTTATAAGTCAGCGTGGTGTACAGTCTTAGAGGACAGTTTATGCTACCTGTACTTGCTCAGTGTCAGAAATGCTCCACTAAAACTTAAAAGTGGTGTAAAGATTGGAGACTTCCTAGTATACCCAATGGCCGTAAAGGTGTGCCAGGATTCCTCAACTCCTACTATTCAGACTGATGATACGCCAATCGGTGTATGTACTATTAACTCTACGGGATCTGCGCCGACATATTCACCCGATATGCTCTCACATCTCACTTGCACAGATTTCCCAGAAAATACGCCTCAACTCCTCGACCTTCTGACCTCGTACAGAAACGTGGTTGCCTTACCCGGTGAACCGATGGCTAGAACAGACCTTGTCAAACATACGATTGAACTACTCCCAGGAACTCAGCCGATTTACATACCAGCGTATCGATTTCCTCACAGCCAGAGAAAGCAAACAGATCAAATGGTACAGAACATGTTAGACCAAGACATTATTGAACCCTCCGTCAGTCCATGGAATAGCCCACTTTTCTTAGTACCAAAGAAGGACGGCAACTTTAGACCAGTAGTCGACTATCGTAAGGTCAATTCTGTCACTGTTCCAGACCGTTTCCCGTTACCTGTCCTCACTGATTTGCTAAAATCTCTTGGTAAAAATAACGTAGTCTTTTCATCTTTAGACCTCCTCAGCGGGTACTGGCAGGTCGAAATGGAAGAATCCTCTCGCCCAGTTACAGCCTTTAGCACCCATTCCGGACATTTTCAGTTTAAGAGACTCCCTTTTGGTCTGAGAAATGCTCCCTCCGTGTTCATGCGACTTATCCATTCAGTCTTCAGCGGTATGATGGGACACTCTCTTTTTGCTTACCTAGATGATATCATTGTTGTGAGTAAATCCATCCCTGATCATTTTTTTCCAAACTCCAGCAAGTCTTTGAACGCCTCCAGCTCACACGCCTGAAAATCAATCTCAGTAAATGCAACTTCCTGCGAAAGAAAATCAAATTCCTAGGCCATGTCGTAGATGCACAAGGCATTCATACTAATGAGGATAAAACTAAGGCGATCATTAACTTCCCAGAACCTACCACTACCGACGCTGTACGAAGTTTCCTGGGCCTCAGTGGCTATTATTGTCGCTTCATCCGGAATTATGCACAGATCGCCGCTCCTCTGACCCACTTACTCAAGCAGAATGTGCCCTTTGTTTGGACTAACTACCAGTCACAGGCTTTCCAAAAGCTAAAGACAGCTCTTGTAAATGCCCCTGTTCTAGCGTTCCCTGATTATACCACAGCCTTCCTTCTCTGCACAGACGCCTCAGGCACTGGACTTGGTGCCGTTTTGATGCAACTCGATGAAGCATCAAGGAAGCGCGTAATAGCGTATGCTAGTAGCACCCTTACAACCGCTGAACGTAATTACAGTGTCACAGATCTCGAAGCGCTAGCGGTAATCTGGTCCTTGAAACATTTCAGAGATATAGTCTATGGTTATCCAGTGCATATCCAAACAGACCACCTTCCACTATGTGATTTGTTCAAGAATCGCAACCTAACAGGTAGGTTAGCTAGATGGTCTGTCATCATCCAGGACTTTAATCCCACTTTTCAATATGTACCAGGCAAGTTGAATGTAGTCGCAGACGCACTCTCACGTCACGTAGCAGCAGCTATAACATCACTGCAGCCTGAAGTAACTGAAAATACTACACTAACGTCAGAAGTAGTTCGAAACTTTCAACGCCAAGACCCCATGTGGTCCAAAGTCATTTATTTCCTAGAATCTGGCGATGCCTCGACCTTACCTACTCTGCCAGTATCACTAGATGAGTTCATGCTAGATGATGATCTCTTGTACAGGAAAACACTGCTAACAGGCAAAGATATGCCCAATCGCAAAGTACGCCAACTTGTTGTCCCCACTGCCCTGATACCAAAGGTTCTTCATATTGTTCATAATACTCCTCAAGCTTCCCATCCAGGTAAAGACCAATGCTTGCGCCAAGCACGTCTCAAATACTATTGGCCAACCATGCGCTGCAATATCAATGCCCACTGTGACTCTTGCCTCTCCTGCCACCGCCACAAAGGATCAACCGGCTTACCAGCACCTCTTTTACAATACCCAATCCCATCACGACCATGGGAAACTGTCTCAATCGATCTCTTAAAACTACCTCTCACAGAATCTGGCGCTGAGTACTTGTTCGTAGCGGTCGACCACTTCTCCCGCTACTGTGTCCTCGTTCCCCTCTCCGACAAGACCGCAAAGAGCGTTGCACGTGCCCTTGTAGATCACGTAATTTGCCCGTTCAGTACCCCTCATACCATTCTTACTGACAACGGTACAGAGTTCAACAATAGCCTTCTCGATGAGATCTGTCGCCACTTTCGTATCAGTAAGTGCAATGTCGTGCCTAACCATCCGGCTTCCAATGGCCTTGTAGAACGCCACAACCGAAAAATCTTAGAGTGCCTCAGACATCTAGGCTCCCATAGTTCGTCCTGGGATGACTGGATTCCCCAAGTGGCATCTTCCATCAATAGCTCCATCAATGCATCCATTGCTGAATCTCCCTTCTTCGTCCTCTTTGGTTTTGACAAGGACCTCCCATACTCTCTCTTATCCTCAAAGCCAGAACCCATCTACAACATGGATGATTATGTTAAACTAAAATTGGCCAACTTCCAGACAATCCACCAGTATGTCCAATCCACTTTGGCTTCCTCTCAGGAGGACATGCTGCAGCACCAACATAAGTCCACCTCTCCTATCACTATCAATGTAGGCGATCTTGTCTTTGCTCATTCCCATACGTGTTCCTCCAAGTTGGATGACAAATTTACAGGGCCCCACCGAGTCCTCACTCAACAAGGCAACAAATTTCACCTCCAGGACCTGTCCACTAGGGACACCAGATGGGTCCACGTCGATGACTTAAAGCGAGCACCCCGTGGCCTCGTGTTGGAAGAGTCACTTACACAACCTCCTGCCCCCTCTTCCCCTCCTCCCATCCCTCAGTCTACCTTGTCTCCACCTATCCCTCAGTCTCCTTCCTCTCCACCTCCACTTGCTCATTCATCAACCAATCAATATCGGTACAAACTGCACTCTGCCCATCAACCTCTTCACGACCTCCCCCATATTTCTACCCTGATTTTCTAGGTACGATGTTAGCGATCTCCCTGCTGGCAGTGCTGACCCTCCTGGGGTCTGGGTCAGGTCAGGACGATGGTGGAGTACGTCCTGGGGCCTTGGTCGGCTCAGGAGGCGAGGTTTCTTTGCGCTACGATCTTGCGCCCCTGGCCGACGTAGCCATTGCCCTACCTGCCTACGCCACCAGCTCCGCGGAATCAGGAACCATCTCACGGCCCTCATGGGGACACACAACCCGAATGAGTATCTCTATAACCTTTTCCTCCCACTCTCCTGGCAATTGCAATACATAAGTAACAGATTCACTGAGCTCAATGACACATTTTCCATTCAGACACCCGTGGGTCGTTCTCGTGTGAAACGAGGTCTCTTCAACTTCGGTGGTGAGATTCTGAGTGGCTTGTTTGGCGTTGCTACAGCCCGTGACATTTCTGGCTTTAAATCTGATCTCACTCATTTAGCTTCAGCCCTATAATCACAACGCCGAGTCATTAAAATCCAACACACTATGTTACAGAAGCTCACAACCCAACTCAATGAAGTCACGTCCACCCTAAACAATTTCACCGATATCTTACAACGCCACCTTTCAGATCTCAACGTTATCTCTCAGTTCTTCTACCTCAAACTCAACATGGATAATCTCCAGCTAGCCATTGACTCTCTCTTGTCTCAAGTCTCTGCCTTGGTTCGTATCCTGGTCGATGCTATCAATGGACGTGTCACTGCCGACTTAGTACCTGTCTCAGCTCTCCGTTCTGTCCTGGAATGGGCTCACTCCACCTTCGGTCTCCCCTGTCCTCCCTTACTCCTCCCTTGAATATTATTATCCTGTTCTCGAAGCCACTCTTCTCACCACATACGTCGTCGTCCATATTCCTCTCCTTTCTGCCATAACCTTTAACCTTTTCCACATCATTCCCTTCCCTTTCCGCCTCAACAACTCCTTGTTCCAAGTATCTGTTCCTTCAGAATATTTCCTCCTCTCCCATGATCATCTTTCCGTTGCCTTCCTTTCTTCCACAGACCTCCAGCAATGTTCCTCCCTTACTCCAACCTCTCGTCTCTGTGCTGCCCACCTTTTTGCTATCTTCCCTAGCAGTGCTACACCCTGTGAGTCTGCTTTAGTTCGCAACCATTCCATCTACTCGGCCTGTTCTTTTGTCCCAGCTCCTGACCTCCCGGTCCACCATGCTCACCTCGACCATGTCCAGTACTTCTTCTTTGCTGTTCCCATCTCTGTCACAATCATGTGTCCTAGTTCTTCCGTTCGCTCCGTCCCCGCTAGTGGTCTCTACAAAGCACCTGACTATTGTACCGTCAAATCAGAGTCCGTCATCCCTTACGCCACTCGCTATTACCAAGCTGTTCGTAAACACTCCTATGACCTCTTTCCACCAATCGACATGCCTTCAACCCTACCATCTGCCAACATTACCATCACCTCCCCTCACTTGCGCATGCTCGCCTTCCTCAATGCCAGTGATTTCATTATGGCTCAATTTTCTCTGGCCTTCAGCCGTTCATGGGTTCATCCAACAGTTGTGTTTCCCCCTGTGGTTATCGCTTTCATAGGTTTTCTACTCATCATCTGTGCAGTGCATTGTTGTGTCAGAAAAATGGAACGTCGACTCCAGGAAATCAGAGTCGCTACCGGCATAGTACGCCTTACACACGACGTAGAAACTCCCCGTACTTAGTGCCCTCACATTCCGTGACTACCATTGCCATCTAACATTTAACCAACCTGTGAACAGCACTCTGCCTACTAGAAAATGATGGTATTTTTTTCATGCATTACTGAGTGACAGTGTATCCTACAGAAAATACAAAAAAAAAAAAAGAAGGAAGAACAACAATAGAACTCTCATATCTACTCCTTGTTTATCATGTATGAAACTATTATTGTGTAATTCCCATTATGTTTATATATACCTTCGACCCTTACTGGATTTGTACCTATTAATCCTTGTATATCTTATCTGTATATATCGTTCTAATTCCCTCCCCTCAACATGGCCATGTCTCCCCTACTGTCCCTGTATCATACTTATCCCTTGTACAAACCTCCCGGTCCTGCCTTACTACTATAATCAACCACCATTTAACTCCCGGTGTCAGGAGACACCGTCTCAGCTACCCGGGGGAGTAGTGTACCCCCTCCACAATATGTCTACCCCCGATGTATATATGTCCCCCCCCCCAATGCATACATGCCCCCACTAATCTTGCTAGGTCAGCATGCTTTCCCACGCCTGAAGACGGCGTTATTGCATCAGTTGATAGCAGACAGCGGAGAAGGGCAGACTATTTTACTGTGAGCTTGTAATAAACTCCTTATCTAGCTGTTTGTACACGGAGTTTCTATTACCAAAGTATTGCAAGTTACAAGCTGCAGCCCACAGGTGCTGCACTGCTGGTCAGTTTTCATGGGCGTCTCGGCCCCTCGAGTGAGTGCACTAGTACCCCAATCACCCAGTTGCAGATTATGTATTGATGCGATACTTAACACCTTATAAACGAATTTAAGTTGATTATTGCACTTCAGTTGAATGAGGCCGAGGAGTTTCTTGGAAGACAATTACTAAGAAGAATGAAAGAGGGAAGAGGGCAATGGGGATAATTCCTGGGGCCCAAATTCAAGAGTATGGAGGGACCGGGCCCACGCTAGGACTGTGACAATTGTGATTCTTTTTCTGACCCGTATCAAACGTTTTCCAGGCACCCCAGGGCGCGGTCATAGCTCTCTACGGCCCTGCACACCAATGTTACGGTTATTGAAAGTTTTTAAAGTTTTTAAACTTTTAAAAGTACGGTTTTCAAGTTATAATATGGTGTTGCATACTTTGTGAGTGCCATCGTACTCATGGATAGCTTTATCTTCCTCATGTGAAAGCTGGTTTTTGGAAGACTAATTTTCGCACTTCTCTCCTATGGTGGTACCAATCTTAAGTGGCGGTTTAGGTGGGGCACTAACCTCTGTACAGTGTTGCCACGTCTTCCATACCCGCAATGTTAATGGCTCTTATATATGTAATAGGCATCACAATAAGATAAACTCATAAGAATATCATGGTAACGTCTGTATTATAATATATGAAAGTACAGTAAACTGATTATGCGTAAAATATTTATACGGCAATACAGAAACGTGGCATAATTATTTTACAGTGTTGCTTAAAAAAAAAGTAGTCACTTGTATTGGTTGTTACCGTATTTCTGGGGTTGGTAATAATGTCACAATTACGATTATAAGATAATGTGCAGGAATATAAGCAAAAAAATGCCAGTTTCTTAGTAAAAAAAATATATACCTTAAACCCTCGTGAGCGGCAACACTCACACACACCCAGTCCGACCTGGTCATCTGTGAAGGATAGAGGAATAGGCCTGTTTGGGGACACCTCTTAAAAAAAACGCGCCAAGACTTTAACCTCCTGGGTGGTGTGGAAATAAAGTCAAATTTACAATATGTACATTATAACGTAAAAGAAAATAACCAAAATGTATCCTAAAATACCACAGAAGAGAGAGAGAGAGAGAGGGGAGGGGGGGGGGAGGCAGACCAGGGGCAGTGTGAGTGCAGCTTAATGAGAGATGGAAGGAGGGAGAGAGTGATTGAATGAAAACAAATCATGGTGCCACAACAACGAGGTCATCTGGCGCCATATGTAAAACAATAATATTTTTAAACATAATTAGATATAATAAAAACAAAATAAAGAAATGAAAGCACAAGTTTATAAGTCACTCATAAAAGAAACAAAATTCCCAAGGGTGAAGCACATCTCCCCAAGGAGAGAGAGAGAGAGAGAGAGAAGGCAGGCAAAGGGCAGTGTTGAGTACATTGTCAAGCTGAGGGAAAGATGAAGAGAGGGAAGGAAGGAGGGCGAGAATGATTGAATGAAAAGGCGCCGTAACACCGAGGTCATATGGCGTCATATGTAAAACAATAATATAAAAAAAAAAATAAATAAAGAAATGAAAGCTCAAGTTTATAAGACATAAAAGAAACAAAATTCCCTAGGGTGATGCACATCTACCCCCAGGAGAGAGAGAGAGAGAGAGAGAGAGAGAGAGAGAGAAGCATCGCGAGTATGGAAAACGTGGCACCACTGTACAGAGGTTCGTCCCCCACCCAAACCGCCACTTTAGAATGGTACGACCATAGCTTTACCCGTGCCCAAACATTCCTTACACAACATATTCGTCTTTCGTTTCTCGTGAACAGTCGAGGGGGACTACCTGTTATTGAGGATAATTACACAAGAGACCAAAGGGGTTTCGGGATACAGAGGTGGGAAGCAAAAAATTTTCATAAATATAAAATATATATTTTACTTCCATAAGTGCTCCAAATGCTTCTTACGGTCGTACCAGCTATTTGTTTAAGAGAATAGTTTTCACTAACTTTCCCCCTTGAAAGGGGCCCTCATTCGAGTCTGCTCACTGTCCTTCTTGCTACTACAGATGATTTATCGGTTCCCAGGTGGCCCCCCACTTTAGTGGGGCTAGAAACGCCACTGGGCCACATGGACATGGCCCCCACTCATGGGTGAATAAGTTGTATGAAATACGAGGGTGGCTGTGAAACGCTAGCTAATATTCTGATATCTTCTAAAAAGATCACAGAAGTCACAGCAGGCCTCCGTGATAGCCATTCGGAAGCTCTGAAGGGTCACAACTCGAAAGGCTGGAAGCCACTGATGTCTGAATTGGCCCCAGTCGCTCCACAATCCTGGCTACGCCCCTGTAAGGGAGGAAATATATTTACAAAATTTAATATATGTGAACAACTGAACATCTAGGTAAAATAACTGTGCTTTTATTGTTTCATTGGCATGAAGAAACAAACATAGGAAAAAAGACATTTTTGTGGTTACGTTTTCCGAGCGAACTAGCTAAACCTGTGGTGCATGTGTATGAAGAATTTTTTTTTTTTTTAATGCAAGAAGGATGGAACCAAATCCCAGGAGCCCACAAACCGTTCCTTTCAAGAAAAAAACACAAACAATACAAAAGAGTGCCAAATTCAAGATCCGTTCACTTTGAGATGCCTGGACACACTGCGTTTGAAAGACTGGAGATCATAGGAAGTAGGAAATGTAGACAGATGGAGACAGTTCCACAGTTGACCTGTTGCATAAATGAAGGACTGGGAGTAACGGTCAATTCTTGCATTAGAGAGCTGGACAGAAAAGCGACGGAGGTGAACAGAGCCGCAAACGTTCACAAGTGCAAACGGAGATTATCACTGCAAGAATGGCCACGTCATGCATGGTCAAGCATGCTCTCTCAACTCGCACGCTCTCATCGGCGCTCTCAGGGCTCAGCTCATGCATCATCACCGTAGTGCTAGCCAAGCAGTATCTATAGACAGAACAATGCTGTATGGCGCGCCATGAATCGAATCAGTCATGACATTTCTCCGTGTATGTTCATAAATTCCGACCTTCCCCACGACGCGATGCACTTTGTAATGCTGGTCTCGACCTGGTCTCGAGCCAAAACTCCGAGACAAGAAGTTTCGAGACCAAGATCAAGACCAAGATCACATCAAACTGGTCTCGAGACGCCCTAATCCCGCAAAGGGTGGCCACAGACAAAACGCCTCCAACTCACTTTGTCACCCACCATTTGACAACCCTCCCCCCAACTCAATCCCCCCTCCCTCATATACCTCTCAACTCCATCCCTCCACCTCATCCTCGGTCTTCCCCTCCCTCTCCCTCCCTCCACCTCACCTACATACACCCTCTTAGTCAGTCTTTCATTCTGCGTTCTCTCCACATGTCCAAACCACCTCAGTGTATTTCTCCTAATCTTTTCAACCACATCCACATCCACCCCACAACGTTCCTTCAGTACTTCATTCGTCAACCTGTCACTCCATGTCATTCCACATGCTCTTCTGAAGTAACTAATTTCCACTGCTCTCAATCTTGACTTGTTCCCCTCTTGCAAGGTCCATGCCTCGCTTTCATACGTCAGGGTGGGGATCACAATATTATCATGTAGTGACTTCTTAACTTCCATACTCACCTCCCTATTTCTCATCACTGCTTTCAGTGAACCAACAACCTTCCTTCCCTGCTGTACCCTTTCAAGCACTTCATCCCCCAAAGTTCCATCCTTACTCATCACACTACCCAAGTACTTGATTGCACTCACATTCTCCATATCCACACCTTCCAACCTCACCGTACATTCTGTGACTTCATTCCTCTCAAAAACCATAACGTTACTCTTGTTTACATTAACTTTCAGATTCCTCTTTCTACACACTGTCCCAAATTCATTCACCAAACCTTGCAACTCCCATTTATCTTCACTCAACAATACTGTATCATCAGCAAACAGCAACACCGAAATCTTCTACATCTCATCCTCATTCATTAGAGCCACCCCCACATCAACTGCCCTGCCTTGCACCTCCTTTACAACCACATCCATGTATATATTAAACAGCCATGGAGACATCACAGAACCCTGTTTCAGTCCCATATTAAAATCAAAGAACTCACTCAGCTCACCATCCACTCACACCGTAGCCTTAGCTCCGTCATACATACTCTTCACAGTACTCAACAATTTCCCCTCCACTCCATGCATTCTTAATACCTTCCACATACCTTGCCTATCTATTCTGTCATAAGCTTTCTCCAAGTCCATGAAGGCAGCATACACTTTTTTTCCCTTCTCTAGATACTTCTCCACTAAACATCGTAGAACAAATATCTGATCTACACACCCTTTTCCCTTCCTAAATCCCCCTTGTTCTTCTCCAACTAGCTCCTCTGTTATATGCCTAACCCTATCAATAAGTATTCTACTATATATTTTTCAAGTCACACTGAGAAGGCAAATACCCCTATGGTTACCACATACATCTCTGTCCCCTTTTCCTTTGTATAAAGGAACAATTATACCTGATTTCCAGTTCTCCGGAACCCTTTCCTCTTCCCAAGCCAATCTACACAACTTCCATATCCACTCCACAACAATCTCACTCCCATACCTAAGCATTTCAAAACACACTCCATCAATTCCTGGGGCCTTTCCCGTCTTGATCATCTTCATTGCTTCCACTACTTGCGCCCTACTGATCTCTTCCTCCCTCCTCTCATCTCTTCTTCTCCCAGCCATTCGCCAACCACTTATACTGGCACTGCTCTCACTCTCTGCATTCAACAAATCCTCAAAGTGCTCCTTCCATCTCCTCAATTTCTCTCTCTTCTCCACCAACAATCTATTATTCCTATCTTTCACTCCACTACTATTTCCCTTTTCAAACCGCCTTACTTTCTTTACCTCCTTCCAAAACAATTTCTTACCCTCCCTCCATTTCACACTCAGATTCCTCCCAAACTCTTCATCCACTTTCTTCTTACTCTCGTTTTCCAGTCTCTTCACCTCCCTTCTCCTGCTCACATATACCTCTCTCTTCTCTCTCTCATCTTCTCCCCTACCTCTGCTCGCTAGCCATTCACTATATGCCTTTTTCTTTTGTTCCACAGCTCGTTTACCTCATCATTTCACCATGCTGTCCCTTGCACACCCCTAAATCTTCCCCTCACTCCACAAACCACCTCACACGCTGCGCCTATCTCTTCCGTGAATATCTGACATACATCTTCCACCTCTTCCATCTGCACTAACTCATTCCTTACCAACCTTTCTTCCACTATGCTCTTATACTCTGCCATTTCCTCACTATCTTGCAACTTTCTCCACTCTTCTCACAGGAGCTGTTTCCTCCTGTCTTCCCCTTTGTCTCTTCAACCATTTTCTTTGCAGCTTTACCTTGGCCATCACTAAATGATGGTCTGAGATTCCATTCCCCTATCCTCTCCATACCCTTGCATCCAACACTTGTCGTCTCATTCGCTCATCCACACACACGTAGTCTATCATTGCCTTTCGTTCAACAAGTTCACCATCCATCCTCCTCATTACTCTCCATGTATACATGTGGATCATCTTATGCCGAAAGTAGGTGTTAGCTATTGCCAACCCCTTGCCAGCACAGATGTCCACCAAAGCACTACCATTCCCATCTACTTCAGTTGGCACACCCCGCTGACCAACCACTTCATTCACTCGTACATTCCCAACTTTGCCATTCATGTCTCCAATCAAAAACACTCGCTCGCTCCTCTCAAATTTGTCCACACATGCTTCTACACTTGCCCAAGACTCATCTTTCACTCTTGCCACTCGGTTCCCTGTCGGCGCATACGTACATACAGTCGCCCATGCTTGTATACCTACTTTCATCCTCACCCATACAATCCTTGCACCCACTGTTCCATACTCTCTTATATTCTCCTTCCACTTCTTGCTTATCATCAAACATACTCCGTCTCTTGCCCTCTCATTCTCATTGACTCGCGGAGATATTCCTAAACCGAATTCCCAGTCTCTCACCCTTTCACCTTTCTATTTAGTTTCAGTCAATCCACATACATCCATTCTTGTATCCTCAAGCACCTGAACAATCTCTCTCTCTTTCACTTCATCATTCACTCCCTCACATTCCATGTCCCCACCCTCAGAATGTCCTTTGTCCGTTCCTTAGCCGTCAACGTATGGTGAGTCCTAGTCCGAGGCACTTTATTCGCTTGTTTAGTTAGTTTTTTTTTTTACGGGGTGTGGGACTAACCCACCACCAACCCTTTTAGTCGCCTCGTACGACAAGCAGGGATGCTGGGGGAGTATTCTTGAAGCCCTCGTACCCCCAGGGGATATATATATACATATACATACATACACACACATATATCTATATTATACATATATATATATATATTTATATATATATATATATATATATATATATCTATATATATCTATCTATCTATCTATCTATATATCTATCTATATATATATATATATATATATATATATGTGTGTGTGTGTGTGTGTGTGTGTGTGTGTGTGTATGTATATATGCAAAGGTGGGCACCCGGCCATCAAAAAGGATCAACGGTCCTAGTCACGGTCCTTTCTGAAGAAGCCCCTACGGCCGCCTTCGTCCTCTGTCCTTTTATATTAGTTTTTTTTCCTTCATGAAAAACGAAATTATAGACACCAAAATTATTAAATACATAAGATACACAAGTGGAATAATGAATAAAGTGGATGTATATATATATTTTTTTCCTGTGCATTGGGAGAAAACATGGAAACTGCATACCCAGTCCTGTGATATGTTTGCCTTTCTCTTTCCATTCATATGTTTTCAATCCCCTATTTCTGATCATTTCTATTTTGGGGAGGGACTGACCCTTACGAGTCACTGAAGGATCATGCCCCTATATATCGCAGCATAGTGGAGAGTTCATTGTTTACCATGTACTTAAATCTCATAGCTATACGATTAACTGGCCTCGTTTCGTTTGTTTGAGAATGTTAAATTTGGTGAGTGTTGCTTGACCTTCTGAAGATAATGGCTGGAGAACTGTTGATAGGTGAAGACCTCTTGGGTAACCAGACGAACTCACCTGGGAAGTGTTGTTCAAACCTTTCTGTTATTCTTGATAGTTTTTATGTTGGGGAAGGGGATGACCTCCCCCCCCCCCGAATCATTCTAGGGGATAACGCTCCCCAAGTATCAGATTACGATTGAGAGTCCGTTGTACAACGTTCACTAAGATACTAATGCCAAATTTGCCTCCCTATCATTTCTGGGAATTTTTAATTTGTTGATGGGAGCTCACCCCCCTAAAAATAAAGATGGAAAAGTTTATATAGTGGAAGATACTATCTAGGCACAAGAAGAACTGATCTGAGAAGTTTCGTTGATATTCATGTACTCATTTTCCCCTGTTTCTGACTTCTTTTTTTTTCTTACAAACAATACGTGGTCTCAAAATTCCATATATTGGAGAACCTTCCCAACAACTAGACGAACTCACTTTTTTTTTTTTTTTTTTTTTTTTGTCCGACTCTGGGCAAAGGCTTCACGGCCTATCCCAAGGCCCAGTAGTCCTCCTACACACTTCCATATGCCACCACTTCGGCGCCAACACGCATCGTCCATATTGCATACATGCTATGGCTGTCTCATACAGGACTGCTGTAACTGGCATTTGAGGGGGTATTTTTATGACATGTCGGCGTATCTTTTGGTAGAGCAGTAAAGTCTGCTTTTATGAAATTCAAATCCTTTAACTGTTCCCTGTCCCAGCCGGGATTCGATCCTAGGTCCATTAAGACTCCAGGCCGCCTCTCTACCGATCAAATAGCATAGGAGCTAAAACACACACACACACACACACACACACACACACACACACACACACACACACAGAGCGTGAGTTTAGCGCAACGGTATAGGACGCCTTTCTGAAAGTGATGTAGGGTTGAAAATATAAGTAAAAACTAAGAAGTGAAAAACCTGAATTCAGTTAAGAAAAAACTGCTCAACTAAAGTAATTAAATCCTGTAGTATTTCGGAAGAAAGGACGAAAAAAAGGTTATTAAGTTAAATGCTCGAGTTTCCCTTCAAGAATACTAGCATTTCAAAATGGCTGTCTTTTTTTACTTTTTTACGAGAATAATGTTAAAAAACAGCGTGGCTTTAATTTAAAGAATTACGAATTGTAGTAATGGTTTTCGAAATGATTGTTGAACAGCCGCTAACAGACGCCTAAGCCTGATTGTTTGACTATAAGCTTTTTTAATTTTTTTGGCGGACTCTGTAAGAAAGTTCTGCCTCGACAGGAAAAATTTCAAGTTTTCTATTTAAAAAAAAGGGGAGGGGGGAGGCAAAGGCAATGTCAAACCATCTGGAATTACTTAAAATGGGACAGTAGGTCCTCACTTCGGTCCCCATTGCATGATGGACTAACGCCTGGCCACGGTCACACACACACACACACACACACACATATATATATATATATATATATATATATATATATATATATATATACATATGGCTGATAATGAACTTGGTAGATTTACTGCTTGGGAAATGAAATGTGGGAGATATTATAGGACATAAATGTTTCTTATGTGTGTGGATAAATAGATGCTTTCTTCGTAACACCATATGATCACGTAATCATACAATAATTTGCTACTCATGACAGGCCACTTAAAGACACTCAAATTGGTAGAGCATCTGGTCGATTTCACGTGATGATATGTCACAGAAGGTTTCAACTGTGTCAGAGAATAGGTGATCTATGGTCAGTCAGTGTGCACTGGAGGTGTTGAAGGTACAATGACAATATATGGCTACAATGCACTGTAGAGCGCAGAACAACGGTTGCCGATGTAATATTATTAGAGTTATGTTTTAGGAACCGAATGTCTAATACAAGATGATTTGAGAAGTGGAATAATTCATGTAAAATGTGTTTGCAGCTGAATGGAGTTTCTGCTCTTCGCTAACCAAAAATGTGGCACTGTTGCTCGGAGCAACTACGTAGTCGGATAACAGTTCGTGCACGGTGTGCCTGAGGAACCATTCCGCAGTAGGTACCTAATATCACGACGTCCCTGTCTAAACTTAAAAAAAAAACAAAAAACAAAAAAAACATAACGGAGGAAGGTAAAACAAATGAATAAAAAAAAATCCATACACCAGATTACTGGCATCCTCCATTCTAAAAGTTGTAACTGTTGGACCTGAACAGCTCTAGGCTGAAGTTTGGGGGGAAACAGCTCCGGGGAAGCGAGTTCTAGAGCGATGCGGTTCAGGAATAAAAATAATTCCGATAGAAATTCTGCATTATGGCTGTGTGACATTCCAGTCATGAGCGCTACAAGATGCCTATGTGGCACGAGGGAAGGTATGGAGAGGTGGAACAATGGACGCAACTTCGTCTGGGCATTTGCCATAATAGTATCTGTAAAATAATGCAAGGGAGGCAACATTCCTTCTTACTTGTAGGGGAGGTAGTTTATTTATAATAGCAGGGTTATTAATAATTCCAACAGCTTTGTCCTGAATTTTGTCTAGTTGTTTTAATGCAACCTCTCCACATCCATTCCAAAAAAGGGAGCAATATTCTAGCTGAAGGTGCACGTGGCTCTTATGAATTATATCTAACTGCTCGTCGGTGAAGAAGTTACGGTCTCTGTACAATAATCCAAGTTTCTTTGAGGCGGTTTTACAGTAGCAAGTGATCTGACATGAGAGATCCAGCTGAGGGCATTGTTGAGTGAAACACTTAGAATTTCAATACTTTTGGAGATAGGAATATTGGTAGCACTGAAAGTAATATACAAATCTGGCAATATCTGTCTGTTAGTAAACTATATATATTTAATTTTAGAGCATCAAATAATACAAGGTTATTTTGTCCCCATTCATTTATCTTAGATAGTCTTGATTTATTGAGAAGGCAGCACTGAGTTCAGAGTTAGAGATATTAAACATTGTACATGGGTGTTTGAGTGTGAATGAACTGTGAAGTGTTGAGTCATCTACATAGAAATGGATGGGATTGTGGGTGACAGATCGAGATCATTAATATGAACCAGGAACAGGGTTGCAGCCAGAACTGATCCTTGTGGCACGCCAGTGTTAACTGATTGGAAATTGGATTATGCATCATCTACTTTTACTCTTATTTTTCTGTTGCTGAGATATGAGGAAAGTAGAGGAACAAAAGACATTAGTCCATAGCAAGGGAGTTTGGACACCAGGGAATGGTGCCACACTCCATCGAAAGCTTTAGAAATATCAAGGGCTACTGCATGAGTTTCTCCATGTTGGTCAATAGATTGATGGATGGTGTAAGTCAGGAGATTAAGTATATCAATGGTGGATCTTTTGTTGCAAAAACCGTACTGTTTATCACTAATTAATTTATTGGATTGAAGTTGCTTAACTATGTGCTTATTCATTACGATTTCATATACAGTACTTTACCAAGAGAAGATGTGATAGCTATGGATCTGTAATCAAAGGGGTCAGGGGAACTTCCTTTCTTTGGAACTGGGAGGATATTGGTTTCTTTCCATGAGTTAGGGAATTAATTTGTACATATACATAGTGTTAATAATTTAGTTAGAACAGAGGCATGTTCTGGGGAGCACTTTTTCAAAACAATTGGAGGAATTCCATATGGGCCTGGAGTTCTGTTGGTTGGTAAATTGTCTAGGATGGATTATACATATCTAGTCTGTATTTTAAGTGGAGCAATTTTTCGAGATTCAAATTCTAGTACTGGGACTTTCTGGCTGACTTCCTTCAACGTAGAATTTCTGGCAAATGTACTGACAAGGAAATTCCCTTTACCACGAGGGTCATTTGCAATGTTACCATCTGAAGATTTTAGTGGGGAAATGGGTGATGACTTGTTAAAGTTAATATTGAAAAAACTGAGAAATGACCAGAATATTCTATTGTCATTAGGACTGTTAAGTAGTTTTGATGCTTGATTTTTAAGAAAGTTTGATTTAATGAGATTTGTTACAGGTTTTGCACGGCTTCTAGCAATTTTGAATTGCCAGAGTGATTCATTTTTTTATTATATTTTAAGTAAGAGTTATGCTGTTGACACTTGTGCCGTTGCTCTAGCACGTTTGTTATCAAACCATTTTGGAGAGTTCGATCTTTTAGTGAACTGTTGACTTGGTATGATCAATTCTATACCAGCTTGTATTAAGTCATTAATGTGGGACTTGGTAAAACTGACATAACTAGAGAAGAAAGACTGCCATGGAATGTCAGCAAAATAATTTCTAAATCCATCCCAGTCTGACATCAAAGTGCCATCCGGTCACCCTGACAGGTTCAGAACGGGGATATCTGGGGGAGCCGACTAATGAGGCTTTGTTGAGATTGTGTTTGGAGGATCTAAGTGGTGACAGTACTTCTATCCTGTACTGATCTGGATTATTTGTCAGGAATAGATCCAAGACATGGGCATTTTGATCAGGATTATCTGGTATTCGGGTTGGTTGCTTTACCAACTGCGTGAGATTAAATGATTCCCCCAAAAGCTCGCACTCTAGACCAGTATCATCAGCTTGGCAGAATGCAATAACCATTGTACAGTATGTATGTTAAAATCACTCAAAAATCGTAATTTCCTTGCCAAACGTAAAGTTAAGGTAACTCAACTGTATGAATATAGAGTCAAATTCACTGGGTTCTGAAAGAAGCATTGGGGGAGTGATGGACTACACAGACATATTGAGTAATATTTAGATAATTTAGTTTATACAATGATTAATCAACATTAGTTGAAGTTTAATACAGTGTCAACTGCAAATTCACATACGATATAACAACTGGTGCCACCCTTGTTACGGAAGTTTATGAGGAGATGGTAATCAGGAAAACAAAATGGGGTTATTTTGGTAGAGGTAGAGATTTGGGGTTGTGCGAGGAGCAGGGCTAAAGGGGATACGGATTGTAGGAAAAAAATGAATTTAATTCAAATTGGTACTGAGACCGCAGATACTGGTGAAGAATTAAGCTGCACCTGCACTTCTCCGCTGACGAGCATGAAGGGAATTTGCAACAGTCGCTGCTGGCACAGTGGCTTGATGTCGACCTGGAGTACTCTGTGCTGCCAGCCCTACGCTGGCAGTGGTGGCAATCCGAGATATCACCTCGTTTGCTGATATTAATGCAGTGGCTTGCTCGCAACAGTTCTTGCCCAGTCGTAAACTGAGTGACAATCTTGCTCTTATATCTTAAGTTGAGTTGAATGTAATCATCTGGTGCAAGCTGGTATAGAGTAATAGAAACGTTACGACTAGGAGACAGGAAATGGTACTAGTATTAACAATTTCATTACGATGAAGTTTTATTTAATCAGTTTGTTATCTTCTTATGTTTTCTCACCTTACGAGAGATTTCGAATTTAAGGCTGGTATAGCCATCATTCATCCAGTCAACACGAGAGTTAGTTCCTAAACTGAATTTAATCGTCTAGATATAGCATGAATATAGTTTGTGCCCATTACTGTATTAGTCACGCAACTCACTTCCTTACTCACAGAGTTACTGTATCTTTTTGAAGGCCTTATGAGTGTGTGTTAGTAAAACGAGCTTTTGCACAGTGGCAGATCTCCATCCGAGTCAGGGCGTAGGAGAGGTGTGACCCACGAGGGTCTCTCTCCTCGGGAGAGGAGGGTGGGGTGGCCTCAGTTGTCTTGGCCAGAGCCATTGTGCACAACCATAGTTTTCAGCAAAAATTTTGGATTCATTCTGGCAAGGTTTTAGACAAGGTAGAAATCTTGAAAGCCACCCCCCACAGGGAGCGATGGAATCTGTGGGTCCCGGCCTAAGCCGTTACAGACGGTCATTTTTTTTTTTTTTTTTTTAACAAGGAACAGAAAATTTTGCACGTTGGTAGACATTTATTCATGTTAGGTTTTCGGCAAGGTAGAATCCCGAGGGCCGCCTTCCTAAGCAGGGGGGAGGCAACTAGTGGTTCTGACCAGAGCTGTTACGTATGACCTTATTTATTTTTTTTCCTACCCAGGAACTCAAACTTTGCACAGGGCTAAGCTTTGACTCACGTTGGATTTTACGCAGGGTGGCATCTCCAGGTATTGCCTCCCACGGTGAGGAGTGGCTTCTAAGGGTCCTGGCCAAAACCGTAATGCAAGTCCATAGTTCTTCGTCTTTGCAGAATGACGTACCATCAGTTGAGCCCGATTTGAAGCAGACTGAGATTGCCGAGGGCTGCTCCGACAGAGGGGGAGGGGGTTCCGGCAATAGCTGTCACAAACGCCATTTGTTATATTAGGAATACCAAATTTTTCACTGTAGTAGATAATCATCCAGACCAGGCTTTAGAGATGGTGTGACTCCCCTGCCCCCTATGGGAGGCGGCCCCCAGGAGACAGTGTCATAGTTTTTACCTAAGAACACAAAACTTTGTGCAGTAAATACTTACTTCAACCTCTAACAATATTGTAAAAGTAGGTGTAGCTATCGAAGGTATCTTTTGTCTTGCTTCCTTGATAAAGACTTACACAAGCAAATCATTGTCAGAAACCCGTATGAATAAATGAACCATCCCAAGGCCTGAATCCTTAGCAGTGATGGAGCTACTGTTCAAAGCAGCTGCCAGATCTGCTCATTTACAATAGCTAAAATTCCTTGGGTATGATCAGGTTCCTTTCAGTGAATACTCCAATATACAATGCCATGACTCTGATTTTCCATAACAGTAGTAAAATTTCAGTACTCCTTTGCTCATCGACCCAGAGCAGACACCATGGCACCACATAGCGACACTCACCCTGCACCTCCAACCACTGGTGTTCCTTTGTGCAAGCTTCCAGGCAGCAGAAGTTCCCTTCCAAAGTAACTCCCGACAGAAATGCTCAACTTACTTTAGCCATTAGCTTTATGGCTCACTGCTTTATCTCCTACACTCTATTTTCGGTCTCTGACTCCACCCCATAAGTAGGATGAATCTCAGGGAAACATTTCACCTGCCCATATGAACAAAGTTGGCATTTAGGTATCAGCCAGGTAATACTCATCAGTGCACTCTTTTTTCATAGTCACTCATAATGCTTTTCGCTGTTCCAGTAATACTTTTAATATACTGATAGATTCCTGCGCTGTTCTAACTGAATATCTGTGTTGCTTTACTCTCTCCTCTACAGATTTTCCAAGCATGAGTTGTGTATATGATATTACATCTGTTACATGGTATATAGTGTGCATTGCCACAATCAATAACAGGATTGCTGTTAATAATACATACTTTTATTATGTTGTTATACTTGAAAACAACTAATTTAAACATCGTAAAATGTTTATGAAGGGGATCTAGCAGCTTTTCATTTGGTAGGGGTAGAATATTATTTTTCCTAAAAGGCTCCTTGTTAGTGTTACTACAAAATGTGCCTTTTGTTATGATTATACATTGTTAAATTGTTTGTTCAGGGTCGCATAACTTCTTTCCTGAACTATAGATTTTTGTTTTAAATTTCTCCTTTCAAAAGTTATGGACCACGAATACTCATGGATCTCAGGAAAAGGAAAGTGTATGAGACTGCTTTACTTGCATGTGATGTTTTAAGAATAATTAATATATCAGTTCATTAAGAAGTGTTTTTGATTGACCTTAAACTTCAGTTTACCAACACCATTACAAATTACGTGTCTAGAAATGGCATAATTGTTAGTTTCTTCTTCACTGTGAACGAGACTGAAGTGAGAAGGTTGTTAAGCGTCCCTAAAAACACGTATTATCCCAGATGACTGGCTGATGAGTGTGACTGTAAATTGAGTACTAGGAGAAGAGTGATCCCCTTGAAAGACGAAATTATATAGAGTGAAAAAAGTTTTTGGACCATGAAATGAAAGTAATGGAGAGTGTAAAAGAAGGTACGATAAGAGAAAGAATTAATATTAATGCGATACAGTTTGGGTTTATACCAGGCAATACGACAACTGGTGACATATTCGTTGTCCGATGGCCTCAAGAAAAATATGTAGGAAAGGAAGGGGAACTGTACTTTTTTTTCTTTTTTGAAAAAACATTTGAATGGGTCCCCAGGGAAATGGCGAAATGAGTATTGTGAAAGCTTGAGACTGAAAAGTGAATGGTCAGAGTAGTTTAGTTATGACTAAGTATGTATGTGAGTGTTCTGACACTGGCGAAAATGAATGGAGATTTTAATGAATTTTCCGTTAATACTGGCGTACATCAGGTGTCACTCCTGAGCCAGTTATTGTTTGTCATGGTGCGTGAAGCTCTCTCCTGTGGCTTCAGAAATGGACCTCCATGGGAGGTGTTGTATGTTGATGATTTGGGGTTGAGCACAGAGAATGAATGGGAGGAGGAAGAAATATTTAGGAAGTGGAGAGAGGGAATGGGTTTCATGGGCTTGAGTATATGCAGATATAAAGAAAATTATGTTCTCAAGGGCTGGTGGCGGTACTGTCAACGAATAGGAAGTGTGACAATGCGCAGTTTACCACAGAGGCATGGGAATGTAACCCCATCTTGTGTAGTGTTTGTAATGTGTACATAAGAGTTGTAGTTTTATAAGATGTAGGCTGCGAAGCAATGCTGATTTCGTGTGTGCGGTGTGTCGGGTACAGAACATAGAGGTAGATGCGAAGTAGAATTAGTCTTCCTAGAGAGTCTCTTCTGTGAATGAGTTTCTTTTTTTTTTTTTTTTTGGGGGGGGGGGAGACCTGATGCGGGGCTGAAGCAAACTCTGACGCTAGGACATGGAGTTGTCAGAGGAAGTTCAGGGAGCTGCTGCCTCTCCTAACATTGAGAGGGCTCTCCCTCCTTGATATGGAATCCTTATATGCGGCATGTTTTAAGAGTGTAATGCTGTATGGTAGTGAGACATGGGCAGTAAAGGAAGAGGATATTTGCAGGCTCAACCGTACAGAAATTATAATGACTGGTTGGACGTGTAATACGTCCTTGAATGCGAGGCCTGGGTGGTGGCTAGGATTGAGATTATTGAGTTGAGAGGATGGGTAGGACTTGAATGTACTGGTGGTGTGATGAGAAACGGTAGACTGAGATGGTTTTGACATGTTGAGAGGATGGAAGGTGAGAAATGGGAGCGAATGTGAGAGGTGTGAACGGCGAGAGTAGGATTGCGAGAGGCAGACAAAGAAAGACCTGGGACAAGGTCGTAGAGTGTAACCTCAGCAAAAGGGACTGAAAAGGGAGACTGCCAGAGACCTAGCAGGGTGGAGAACAGCCATTAGGTGACCAAGACCGACGCATGAAAGAATGTTACAGCCTCTATAAGTGATGAGATACGATCCGACAAATAGCAACCATTATTTGTAGAGGTACTCTCTGTCTGTCAGAAACTTTATTTAACTATGTCCATATAATATATTTATCCCTACAAATGAATATCCATTTATTGTATCAGGTTAGCGCCAGACAATTTCTAGGAAACTCGTATCCCCCCAAAAGAGATATTTGTAGATTTTATCCAGAATATTGGCAGATAAAATATTTTGTTGTATAGTTTGTTATCACTATGCAAAATTTTGCAACTTGGAATAGACAATTTTATTTGCAGGTGCTAAATACAGCCTTCAGTAACCTTCATCACTGTCAAATGTTTTCTGGAAGCTGAGTAATATGATGCAGCAATGGGAAGAAAGAAATATACGGGACTCATCGTTAGGAAGGAAGTAAAACAGACTTCACCTATGGCCACTTTAATATTCTCTCTTCAACGCCATACAATAACAGACTTTAAAGACTAATGCCATACAACTTTACTCGTTCAAGGGACATTCCTTGCCCTTCGGATAAGTGTGAAATATATTTTGGCTTACGACGGACGATTTTACTCATTACAAGACGACACCACACCCATCACCAAAATATGGATATTATTCAGGCTAACACCAGATTACTTTGTCGCAAGGAGGGAAACCAATGCATGTACGGGTTAAGTAAACATTCATAAGTATTGTTTTTTTTTTCTCTCTCTCTCTGGCGAACACTAGACAAATTTGACAAACTTCAGATTACTTAGTCCATTAAATGGATATCTCTCGGGGAAATGTGGGTCAAAACAAGTTTTAGTAGCCATATGTTTTTCCCTAAAGCTCGGTATTCTACCTGTAGAAAGACTTTCATTAAACCGAAGGAAGTTCCAGTGGCAGATAGGGAAAGTTATTGCTATCGATTTGTGAATGTGTGTGTGATATCAATCATTGAGAAAATCAATGCCTTTTACCTCCTTCACTACACTTGTCATTTTTATTATATCTTCAATATACTGTGACACTCTACCATTCACTGTCCCTCTCGCTCTTAGCAAAACACTCTTTCGACTCAGCTCACTCGGAGTGTATGAAGGGCTCAGATCTAGTGGCAATCGAGGAGTCGGACTAAGGTTGGGATTTTACGCATGTTTTTTTTTTTTTTTTTATGCGAGGAAGAAGGAACCAAAGGCCATGAGCCCGCAGTAACAGTTCCCTCCAAGAGAAAAACAAAATACAATAGAGAGCCAAATTCAAAATCCGATCATTTTGAGATGCCTGGACACACTGCGTTTGAAAGACTGGAGATCATAGGCAGGAGGAAATACAGACAGAGGGAGACAGTTCCAGAGCTGACCTGTTGCATGAATGAAAGACTGGGAGTAACGGTTAACTCTTGCATTAGAGAGTTGGACAGAAAAGGGATGAGAGTTTGCTGCCAGACGGGTGCTACGCGCCCGTCGTAGAGGTGGAGGAATGCAAGCAGACAGTTCAGAGGAGCAGTGACCATTAAAGTAGCGATAGAAAAGAGATAAAGATGCAACAGTGCGGCGAAGAGACAGAGGTTGAAGGGAGTCAGTAAGAGGAGGAGAGTTAATGAGACGAAAAGCCTTTGACTCCACCCTATTGAGAAGAGCTGTATGTGGGGAGCCTCCCCACACATGAGAGTTGTACTCCACACAGGGGCAGATAAAACCCCTGTATAGAGTCAACAATTGTGCAGGGGTAAAGAAAGAGCGGAGTCGGCTTAGCACACCCAATCTCTTGGAAGCAGATTTTACAAGAGATGTAATATGATCTTTCCAAGATAAGTCCCGAGTAAATGAAACCCCAAGCATGTTCAAGGATGATGCAGGATTAATCTGAATATTATTAAACATTAGTGGGTATACCTGTGGAAGATTTTGTCGGGTTGATAGGTGTAAGAACTGAGTCTTAGAAGCATTAAAGACAACCATATTATTTTTACCCCAGTCAGAGATATGAGCCAAGTCAGACATTAGGTGTGCCATAGCCTCATCCCTTGTTTCTTGAAGTAACTGTTGAGATGGGCGTTGCGGGAACCGAATGGAAAGGTGAAGGGTGGAGTCATCAGCGTATGAGTGGATAGGGTTAGATGTACAGCTTAGAAGATCATTGATGAATAAAAGGAAGAGAGTTGGTGATAGGACAGAGCCCTGAGGAACACCACTGTTGATAGATCTAGGAGAAGAACGATGGCCGTCTACGACAGCAGCTATAGAACGACCAGAAAGGAAGCTAGCGATGAAGGTACAGATAGAAGGATAGAAACCGTAGGAGGGCAGTTTGGAAATTAAAGATTTATGCCAGACTCGATCAGAAAGCCTTTGAGATGTCAAGTGCAATGGCAAAGCTTTCGCCAAAGTCCCGAAAGGAGGATGACCAGGAGTCTGAAAGGTAAGTGAGAAGATCGCCAGTGGAGCGTCCCTGACGGAACCCATACTGACGATCGGAAAGAAGGTTGTGATAGGAAAGATGCCTTAAAATTTTTTTATTAAGAATTGACTCGAAAACTTTTGAAATACAGGACGTTAAAGCAATTGGACGATAGTTGGAGGGTTGGGAGTGGTCACCCTTCTTTGGGACTGGCTGAATGAGAGCAAACTTCCAGCAAGAAGGAAAGGTACAAGTTGACAGACAAAGGCGAAATAGTTTGCCTAGGCAGGGTGTAAGCACAGAAGCACAGTTTTTGAGAACAACAGGAGGGACCCCATCAGGCCCATATGCCTTGTTAGTACTGAGGCCAGTAATGGCAGAAAATACATCAACTGAAGAAATTTTAATGTCAGCCATGAGGAAGTCAGAGGCAGGAAGTGATGGAGGAACAGCACCGGAATCGTCTAAGGTGGAATTGGAGGAGAAAGTCTGTGCAAAGAGATCTGCTTTATCAGTAGAAGAAATAGCTACAGAACCATCAGAGTAGAAAAGAGGAGGGAAGGATGATGAGGTAAAGTTGTTAGAAAGATTTTTGGCAAGGTGCCAGAAGGAGCGGGAAGAATTCGAGTTGGAGAGTTGAGAGCATTTAGTATGGATGAAATTATTTTTAGTAGAGCGAAGAACAGACTTAGCACGATTCTGGGCAGAAACGTAAAGATTATGTGATTCAGGGGTGGGTTGGCTCCGGTACCTTTTGTAGGCCTTCTCCTTGTTGCGGACAGCATTAGAACAAGCGTGATTAAACCAAGGCTTTCTTGCGTTAGTCAAAGGATATGAGAAAGGAATGTATGCTTCCATGCCCGAGAGAATAACCTCCGTAATGCGCAAGGCACACTCAGATGGCTCACGGCCATGGAAGCAATAATCATTCCAGGGAAAATCAAAGAAGTACTGCCTGAGGGCCTCCCAGTCCGCAGCTCCAAAATGCCAGAGACGACGTTTCCCTGGAGGGTCCGCAGGCCGTACTGGAGCGATAGGACAGGTTAAGGTAATAAGGTTGTGATCGGAGGAGCCCAACGGAGAGAAAAGATTAACAGAGTAAGCAGAAGGATTAGTTGTGAGGAAGAGGTCAAGTATGTTGGAGCTTTCTCCAAGGCGGTCAGGGATACGGGTAGGGTGCTGTACAAGCTGCTCTAGGTCATTAAGGATAGAAAAGATGTAGGCTTGTTCACCAGGTGGATCCGTGAAAGGAGAGGAGAGCCAAAGGTGGTGGTGAACATTGAAATCTCCAAGAATGGAGATTTCAGAGAAAGGAGAAATGGATAGAATGTGTTCCATCGTAGAAGTAAGATAGTCGAAGAATTTTTGATAGTCAGTAGAATTAGGGGATAAGTAAACAGCACAGATATATTTAGTCAGAGAATGACAGGAAAGCCGAAGCCAGAGAGTGGAGAATTCAGAAGAATCAAGTTCAGGAACACGAGAGCAAGATAAGTCGTTGCGTATATATACACAACAGCCACCTTTGGCTTTGAAATGAGTATAGAGAAAGTAGGAGGATAAAGAAAAGGGTTTGCTGTCAGTTGCCTCAGACAGCTGAGTCTCCGTTAGAAAAAGAAGGTGAGGTTTAGAGGAGGAGAGGTGGTGCTCAACAGAGCGAAAGTTAGATGAAAGGCCGCGAATGTTGCAGAAATGAAGAAGAAGAGAGTCAGACAGTGGTTCCAGGCACCTCGAGTCGTCACCGGGAGAGGGGCAGATGGCGGGGGCATTTATGGTCCCCCCCCCTGGGGACTCCGAGGCTGGGTGAATTGACGCCATTTTGGTAAATTTTGAATAGGAAGTGTAGTGTGTACTGTGCATGTAGTTTGGTGAAGATAGATAGAGAAATTTGTACTGGAGAGCATGCTGGCCTACTCTCTGTGTAACTGAGACACTGAAAAAGTTCAGCAAAGGGGGATGGTCAGGAACTAGTCCTGAGGGCTGATGAAACGGGAGCTCCAGCACTCCCTGTCATCAACCTTCCATCCACCTCGGGAGTACTGCCCTGCTCGACTGGTGCTACAGTCTACTCCCTGTGAAATACACCATGATTCTGAACTCTTCCAACATATTTTGAGGATCACTTCTGTGGTGAAAAATTATCATCTATTTTGATAGCGTTTTACCTAGCAAGGCTTTATTTCGGAGATAAATGACAAATAAGAAATCTAGCGCAAGCGTTCCCAGGCCAATGGTAATCACCAAAACAAAGACATACTAGTTACATCGTGACATTCGACAAAATTGTAGTATCAGGATTTACCTGCTTGTATATTCTGAATGTCTTGAGCCATCCAAATGGGAAAGTCGGGAGGATTACTAGGAAGCTGAGCGCATCGTCCAGGGGTTACAGGTAACATATGACTTTGCTGAAAGAGGGGTCCAGAGATGAATCCAGTGTTGACCAAGAACGATCGACAGTTTCTTCTCCAGGTCGTTGAGCAACACTAGCAAGTGGATCCAAACGCGAAGAAGGCTACAGCTGGCAGCAATTACATGCCATAAAACCAAGCAACAATGAGTGGGAGTTGGGTTTCCATGATACCACCTCAAGTGAGGGGCTAATACTCTGCAAAGAGGGGGACCTAGGTAACCCAAAGGCATATTAACATAATAGCATACCTTTGAATATGATGCGGGACGAGTTAGAATTATCTAGTAAACATCAAGATTTGCATACACCATTTATTAACCAATAGGAACGAAATCCTGCAGCAGCTGAAGCGAACTTTTCAAGTTGAAAATTAAGGGCCACCCTATATTATTTACACACACACACACACACACACACACACACACACACATACACACACATAGAGAGAGAGAGAGAGAGAGAGAGAGAGAGAGAGAGAGAGAGAGAGAGAATGCAGACGACTCAACAATGCATAGTTCATTCACACTCAGACACCTATTTACAAAGTCTAATATCTCTATCTCTCAACTCAGTACAGCCATCTCCATAAATCAAGACCTACCTACGATCAGTGAATGGGCACAAAACAACCTTGTCTCATTTAATGCTAGTAAAACTAAATATATACAATTTACTAATAGACAGATATTACCAGATTCGTATATTACCTTCAGTGCTACTAATACTTCCATCTCCAAAAGTATTGAAATTCTCTGCGTCTCACTTAACAACATCCTCAGCTGGACCTCTCATGTTAGATCACTTGCTAAATCCGCCTCAAAAAAACTTGGATTATTGTACAGAGTCCGAAACTTCCTCACTGACGAACAGTTAGCTATAATTTATGAGTCATGTGCGCTCTCAGCTTGAATATTGCTCACCTTTGTGGAATGGATGTGGAGAGGTTCCATTAAAACAACTAGACAAAATTCAGAACAAAGCTGTTAGAATTATTAACAACCCTGCCATTACAAATAAACTACCTCCCCTACAAGTAAGAAGGAATGTTTCCTCCCTTGCATTATATTACAGATATTTTTATGGCAAATGCTCAGACGAAGTTGCGTCCATGATGCCACGTCTCCATGCCTTCCCTCGTGTTACACGGGCATCTGGTAGCGCTCATGACTGGAATGTCACTCAGCCATATTGCAGAACTTCTGCCTATCAGAATTCTTTCATTCCCCGAACTGCATCTCTATGGAACTCGCTTCTCCAGAGTTGTTTCCCTCCAAACTTCAGCCCGCAGCTGTTCAAGTCTGTTACAGATATTTTATGAACAGAAGACACCAGTAATCTGGTGCATGGATTATTTTTTTCATTTGTTATTCCTTCCTCTGTTCTGTTATTTAAACATAGATAGATAGATAGATAGATAGATCGATAAATAGATAGATAGATATAGATATAGATATATAGATAAATACATATATATATATATATAGATAGATAGATAGATAGATAGATAGATAGATATAGATATATATATATATATATATATATATATATATATATATATATATATATATATATATATATATATATATATATATATATTGTATATATATATATATATATATATATATATATATATATATATATATATATATATATATATATATATATATATATATATATATATTAAACAAACTGTGCATTTTTCCATTATTCATTGTTTTTAAGTCTTTAGGATACCGTAAGTAAATTCACAACAACGCGTAAATTTTAGTATATGGTGTTCAGTTTTTTTATGCCTAGATATTTAATAATTTTCCTTAAGGATGGGATGACTATATTCGATAAAACATGATCATATACTGGATTCGCACCTGCAGCAGGCCCAGATTTTCCCAGGTGCCTAATGATGCTATGCGGAACCTAAGAGCTAATAGGAATATCCATAACGCAGAAGCATACATCAAATTCATTTGTTATTCTAGACCTGGGTTAACTGGTAGGATCAACCTAATGAACATTTAAGTAATTATGAGCCATGAACAAATTACAAAAGACCTTTTGACTACATCCAACAAGATCTTGAAAACAAAGTTTAAAAGTTTACTGAGGAAGAAGCTTGGATTACTTAAATTCTGGCTATTGTTAAACCTATTTTACCTTGCATGGACGAATTAGTGAAGACATAAAGATGACAAACCACTGTTTCATCATCAGTTGTGTGAGATCTGTAACATATGGACTACGTGAGTGGTTATCTAAAGAATTATTACAACTAGTTGGCACTATCTCTGCCTCTGATGTAAAAAATTCTGTTGAATTACATAATAAAACGAAGGATAAGAAGCTGGCAGAAGCGGTAGATTCTAACGAACTAAGGTTCGAGTCCCGGCTGGGGTAGGAAAGTGTTTAAGGGTTTGAATTTCATTAAAAACAGGCTTACTGATCTACCACACGGCCCTCCGATATGTCGCAAATATACCCAAGCTAATACCAATTCACCAGTCCTGTTTTAGACAACCCTACCAAGTATTTAATATGGACGGTGGGTGGTAATGTCGAAGTGGTGATATGTGGAGGTATATGGTACGTAGGAAGAATACTGGACCTTGAGAAATTGCTCTGAAGTCTATGCCGGGAGTCGGACTCTAAATGAAAATATATAACAATAATAATTAGTAAATTTTCATACATGTTCCTCCGCAAAAGTTCCTGTCATAGGTTTGTTTGATTTCCTTGTAAATAAATAGACATAATTTTACCAGTTAGAAATTAGCATATACAAACGTGTAAAACTTTGTTATGAATAAGGAATTCGTTGTTCAAATTATATATTACAGACAAACATTTTGTTTTGCTATGTGTAACCCTTTACTGCTGGTACTCTCTAATCTATTCGTATATTATTTTGGAACTTGATGTATTCGTTGGATATGTAATGTTACACTGCCTTCATACAGATATGTTGATATTATATGCTTGTGGCCTGCCGGCGAAAGTCTTCACATGATTTAAGGGATACCAAGCAATCTTCTCCCTTCAAGCTCGATCACAATGAAGAAGAAACAAACAAGTATGCATTTTCTGGACACTGATTTGCAATGGTGTTGGTAAATTTGAATTTAAGGTCAGTCAAAAACCCACCATAATACATTCATATGCAAACATTGTTTCTCAAATCATCATATCATATGCAAGTAAAGCAGTCCACATTTACGATCATGTTCTTGAGATCCCTGAGGATTTGTTGATCATAATATTTGAATGAAGAAACTAAAATAAATAAATATATATATATATATATATATATATATATATATATATATATATATATATATATATATATATACCTAGGCTGCTTCCCCCAAGGAAAGGGAGGTAGCCGTGACAGGACGACACACTCCCCATTTACTCATCCATTAAAAACACATTCAATCGCATCTTAGCCCTAAGGGGAGAACGGACAGATCCTCACCACACCACACCTCACAAGGGTCAACTGCGCAATGCAATCATTGACATCCACAGCAGGGCCCGACAGTAGAGCTGGTTTACCCCTGCCACATCATAACAGACCCATCCCCTTACCCGCACCTGACCTGACTAGCTGATCAGACCAAATGCGGGAGAATATCCCCTCAGGGTTGCGTCATCACTTATTCATTCACAATTTCTCTCCATTTATTTCTGTCACGCACAGCCACTCTTCCTTGCTCAACAGACATCACTCTCGCATCTAGTGCTCTCTTCACACCGTCCATCCATCCTATTCGTGGTCTTCCTCTCAGCCTTACACCTCTCACATCAGATCTAGTTATCTTTTTCACCAATCGCTCATTATCCATTCTCTCCATATGCCCACACCATCGCAACACCCTCTGCTCAACTCTACCAGCCATCTCCCGAACAACTCCAGTTCTCCTTCGCACTTCATCATTTTCCACTCGATCCATACGCGTCACTCCACACATACTCCTCAGACACCTCATCTCCATTACATTCAAACTTTTCCTCTCTGCTACACCCATATTCCATGTTTCAGCCCCATATAACGCAGTCGGTACCACAACACCCTCATACAACCTTCTCTTTACATCCATTCTAAGCGAACAACATCTAAACACTTTTTTCATTCCTTCCAGCACCTTTCTTACTTCATTTCTCAACTTCACTTCTGCATCTATTCTTCTATCCACAGCAACATGTGACCCTAGATATTTAAAACACTCTACCTCCTCAAGCAACTCGCCATTCATAGCTATATTCATCCCCCTACCATCTACCAACCTCGTACACTTCATCACTTTACTCTTATTCTCATTTACTTTCAATTTCCTCCTTTCACACACCCTTCCAAACTCCTCTACCAACTGTCTCAATCTCTCCTCTGAATCAGCCACCAGTGCAGTATCATCTGCAAACAGCAGCTGCTTCAGATTCCACTCTCCACCATCAACATTCACCAGCTCAGACCTCCACCTAAAAGTCTTGCATTCACCTCCCTTACAACACCATCCATGTAAATATTAAACAACCAAGGCGACATCACACATCCCTGTCGCAGCCCCACTCTCACAGGAAACCAGTCACTCACAGCATTTCCCACTCTTACAAACGCTCTACTATTTACATAAAAACTTTTCACCCCTTTTAGTAACCTACCATCAAGTCCATACAAACTTAAAACAGTCCACAAAGCATCCCTATCAATTCTATCATACGCTTTCTCTAAATCCATGAATGCCCAAAACACTTCCTTGCCTTTCGCTAAATACTTTTCACACACTTGTCCCACAGCAAACACCTGATCCACGCATCCCCTCCCTCTCCTAAAGCCACACTGCTCTTCACCAATCACTCCCTCTGTACCCTCTCTAACTCTCATAATTAACACTCTACCATAAACCTTACCTACAACACTCAACAGACTTATACTCCTAAAGCTAGTACATTCATACTTATCACCCTTGCCTTTATACAACGGGACCACACAAGCTCTTGCCCAGTCAACTGGCACCATACCTTTCACAAAGCACACATGCAGCAATCTTACTAACCAGTCAACAATGGTCACTCCACCATATATATATATATATATATATATATATATATATATATATATATATATATATATATATATATATATATATATATAGTATGAGAGTGCTAAGGTTACTATTAAGAAAAAGGGAAAAACGAGAAGGAAAAGGTGGATGTCAGATGAAACATGGAATGCAATTCAGAAAAGGAAAGAGGCTAAGTTAAGAAGTGAAGAACAACATGTTGATGGCCAGGTAGTTGAAGTACTTAGAGCAAAGTACTGGAGTTTACATTCTGAAGTAAAAAGACTCGTTAGACGTGATAAGAGGAGACTATATGATGAAAAGGCGACAGAGACAGAAATTAAATTAAGTAAAAATGACGGTCAGAGCACAAGAGCAGCGTATCAGGCCATAAAGGAGTTAACTGGGACTGAAAAGAGAAGGAAGGAAATACCTGTACGAGATAGAAATGGTAATTTGATGACTAAAGATTTGGATATAAAAGGAAGGTGGAAAGAGCACTTTTAATCTGTTCTAAATAGACCAATCCCAGCTGAAGAGGACATTTTGCCAGCCGAGAGAGATTTGCAGATAGAAACAGGGGATATAACTTTGGAAGAGGTAGCAAAATCTATAAAGGAGTTAAAGAATTTTAAGGCCCCAGGAGAGGATGGAATATTCCCTGAAATGCTTAAGGTGGAAAATGACGAGTTGATAAATGCGCTTTTGAAACTTTTTAATGTGGCTTGGGATAATGGTGGAATTCCAGAAGAGTGGAAAAATGGAGTGATTATAAAAATACCAAAAAAAGGGAGATTTAAGTGTGTGTGGCAATTGGAGGGGGATAACTTTGACACCTGTAGTTGCAAAAGTCTTTTCCAAAATCTTGTTGAACAGAATATAGCCAGTAATTGATAAAATTTTAAGAGAAGAACAAGCGGGATTTAGAAAAGGTCGAGGTTGTAATGATCAGATTTTTATTGTAAGGCATCTAATGCAACAAGCTAATGAGATGAAAATGCCACTTAGTATGTGTTTTGTGGATTTTGAAAAGGCGTTTGATAGTGTTTCACGTGGAGCTATGTTGAAAATTATGAGATTCTATGGTATACCAGAAAAGTTTGTAAATATTATTAGAAGCCTGCATGAAGGTACTTTTTGTAAGGTAATGGTGGGTGGTTCTGTGAGTGATCCATTTCAAGTTAGGTCAGGAGTGATTCAAGGAGGAGTTCTTTTGCCATTGTTGTTTGTTTTGGTTATGGATTATGTTATGAAAAAGGTTGTAAGGAGAACAGGTGCAGGAATTAACTGGAAAGAAAATAAGAAGCTGATGGATTTGGACTATGCTGATGATATTGTACTGATTTGCGGAAGTATTTACGAAATGCAGAGGGTGCTTGATTGTCTGGTGGAGGAAGGAGAAAAAGTGGGATTGGTAATAAATTGTGGAAAGACTGAAATTATTAATATGAATGTGGAGAACCAAATCGATTGTGTAATTAGGAATAATGTGGTGAAGAATGTAGAAAACTTTAAATATCTGGGAACGATTGTATCATCTAATGGATCATTAAACAATGAAATTGAGGAGAGGATTAGACAGGCTTGGCGAGCTGTTGGAATGTTGAAATCTGTTTGGAATAATAATATGCATTCGGTACATACTAAAGTGAAAATTTACAAGTCCATGGTTAGACCAATTTTAATTTATGGACATGAGTCATGGTACAGTACAATTGCAACAGATCAGAAAGTATTAGGATTTGAGAATAAAATACTGAGAAGGATTCTTGGGGTAAAGTGGCAAGACAGAGTTACAAATGCAATAGTAAGGGATATTATGAGAGTGGAACCAGTTAATGAATATGTGAGACTGTCTCGCTGGAAGTGGCTGGGGCACATATACAGAAAAGAAGGTAGTTTAATACAAGATGTGCCAAAGTGGACTGCTAGAGGAAGAAGAGGTAGAGGTAGGCCGAGGGAAACCTGGTTGAGGACAATGAAAAAAGAAGCAGGAGAAGAGTGTTGGTGGGACCTGAAGGAGATGGCAAGAGACAAATATTGGTGGAGAGAGTTCATTGAGGCCCTATGCATCCCGTGGGGTGCCACAGGAAATGATATATATATATATATATATATATATATATATATATATATATATATATATATATATATATATATATATATATATATATATATATATATATATATATATATATTTATATATTAGGGTGGAGTGAAAAAAATGAAGGAAATTTGAAATATGACATGTAATATCCCCTAAAAGTTGTCATTTGTCCCACATATCTTGCATGTAAAATTTGGCATTCTAAAACCAGCATTTTCTGCCCTCCTCAAAAATTACTAATTTTTATCCCGGGACATATTCAGTCGTATCAGATACATCAGAGGCCAAGGCAAATAAGGTTTCACATACATGCTTCTCAAGTGTTTTATGAGTACATGAGTGCATAAGTATATAATGCATATAATATTTCTAGTTTGTGAAGCCTACTATGTTCTGTTGCATTTCTTATGCCGTTTGAGTTTTGGAGCATGGTGAGAAGATGGTTGAATGGCTGAGCGTCATCCGAGAAAAAAATTTCGGTAATACTCATAGAATGAACTTGCACAGGTTGCCAACCACTGAAGACATGCTTATGGACTATCAATGGGTCAGACTGAATTTGAAGAGTAATTCAAAAAATAAGCCAACTGTTACAGAAGAGTCTGATGTCTTGGCTGTCAAAATTGAGGAAATTTGGACCCGAGCATCAATACCTACTGTGACATCAACCCGCATTATACAGCTGATACGAAATCACCACGATAAATATCTCAAACTTGTGAGATATCCAATGTCGAAAAGAAATGAACAGCAAAAACTGAAAGTCAACGAATTCAAGGAGCAAGCCAGGAATACTTCGTATTCTCGACATTGCAGAATGCGAATGTGCTAACCATTCATTATGTTCGTGTGCAATGTCTTGCAAGGTTCCAGTTCCTGAACTGTCTTTTTTTCAAGACCAACGAGCCACAAGCAAGATGATGATAGGGCCACTTGACAGCATAGCTACAAAGAGGTTACAGGAGCATCTGATATGAAAGTCGAAGCTAGCCCAGTATTACCTTAAAGCTAGTGCCAGCTCATCGACATCAAAGAAAAATGAAAGCAGCTTTAGAAGTTCTGCAGAAGATGAACCTGATGAAAGCACAGACAGTGACACTGAAATATTATCTGCTACTGTTGTATGTACATGGTAAGCATTACGCCCTTCTAATGCTACATGTACTTCTCAACCAGCATCACGGCAGAGACGTCGGCTAGAGAATACTGCGAGGGATTCGGAGCGACATGCAGTTACAGATAGGGCAATGCCAGAGATTGCATCTGCAGTCTTGGAAGACTACGGGATAGTAATATCTGAGGACTGCAATGATGTCATCGACAGAAGCGAAGTTAGAAGACAACGGCAGAAGTATCGTGAAACCATTCTTGCTGAAGCGCCAAGTTTTACTGCTGAAATACAGGGTCTACATTTTGATGGCAGAAAGGATGAAACAATGACTCTCGAAACAGTTGATGGCACAACTCACCAGAGAGTGACTGTAGAGGAACGTATATCACTGGTACAGGAGCCTGGCTCCAACTCTCTTGGTCACATTAAAACTGAAAGTGACAGTTCTGCATGCATAAAGCTGGCCATCATCCATTTTCTTGGTGAAAATACTGTAGCACAGACGTTCAGAAGCTGGTGGCAACTGGGTGTGATGGCACGGCAATGAACACAGGGAAGGAGAAAGGTGTTATAAGACTTCTTGAAGAACATGTCAAACGTCCTCTGCAGTGGTTTGTTTGCCTTCTCCATGCAAATGAACTTCCTCTACGCCATTTGTTCGAGCATCTGGGTGGTTTCACGACAGGACGAAGAAGTTTCTCAGGGTCAAGCGGTTCTTTATTGCCAAGTAAATGTCAATTGTTGCTTTTGAGCCAATGACATGTGAATTTCCGGATGTCAGCATTGAAGATCTGAGTTCGAATCAGCAGTATATACCGGATATTTGCCGAGCAGTAATCACTGGCAATTGCTCTGTCTCTTTGTCACATTGTCAGCCAGGAAAACTCGTTATGTCCCGCTGGGTCACACTGGCCAATCGAGTTCTGCGTTTGTATGTTACAACAGAAAGGCCTAGAGATATTCTTAAAACAATTGCTGAATCCATTCTGAAGGTTTACACTCCAGTCTGGTTCACGATCAAGTCCAAACCTTCATGCAAGAATGGCTTTAAACACCTGTGGATGCAGATTAAGAGGTCATGCTACTTGTCGCAAAATCTGAAAGCTATAGTTGATCCAGTGATTCAGCAAATGGCTACTTTGGCCACCCTGAGAACATTTTGATGACCATGGTAACCGACGAGCGACAACAGATCAGACAGATGTACGTTCGACGAATCATGCGAGCTCGAGCCTCCAAGACACGTCAACGCGGTAACAGATGTTTTCAAGTACTACCTCTCAGTCTCAATGCCGAGGAATACAATGATTTGATTGACTGGCAGAAGTGTGTCCTGACTGAACCTCCAGTCACAAAATCAATCTCCAATGCTGAGCTGGAAAGTGTGGTTCGTAACGAAATAACTCTTGCCACTGAAATTCCCCGTTTTGCATGTCATACACAAGCAGTGGAAAGGTGCGTAAAGGCTGTCACAGACGCCACAATAGCTGTTCTTGGACAAGAAGCAAGGGATGGCTTTACTCGAGCAAGAATACATGCTCGAGCTATCATGTCAACATTTAACACTAAGAATGAATATCACACCACACAGTAACTTTTTAGATTTGTTGTAAGTGTTGTGGCACGCTGGCTTAAGCTGCAAACATTGGGTCATGTACATTTGTACATTGCATAATATAAAGTATAATAGTATATTATACTGTATAATACAATGAGTGCCAAGGATTTGTGTCATTTGTATATAGATAGATAGATAGATAGATAGACAGATAGATTGATATAGATATAGATAGGTAGATAGATAGATTGATATAGATATAGATAGGTAGATAGACAGATTGATATAGATATAGATAGGTAGATACATAGATTGATATAGATATAGATAGGTAGACAGATAGATTTATATATATATATATATATATATATATATATATATATATATATATATATATATATATATATATATATATATATATATATAATTACCATCATATTACTTTTGTCTTTTCTAACCTTATGGATAGGAGGTAAAGAAAGTAAAGCAGTGTGAAAGGGGAAATAGTAGGGGAGTGAAAGATAGGAATAATAGATTGTTGGTGGAGAAGAGAGAGAAATTGAGGAGATGGAAGGAGCACTTTGAGGATTTGTTGAATGCAGAGAGTGAGAGCAGTGCCAGTGTAAGTGGTTGGGGAATGGCTGGGAGAAGAGATGAGACGAGGGAGAAAGAGATCAGTAGGGCGCCAGTAGTGGAGGCAATGAAGATCACGATGAGAAAGGCCCCAGGAATTGATGGAGTGTGTGGTGAAATACTGAAGTATGGGGGTGAGATTCTTGTGGAGTGGATATGGAAGTTGTGTAGATTGGCTTGGGAAGAGGGAAGGGTTCCGGAGAACTGGAAATCAGGTATAATTGTTCCTTTATACAAAGGAAAAGGGGACAAAGATGTATGTGGTAACCATATGGGTATTTGCCTTCTCAGTGTGACTGGAAAAAATAAATGGTAGAATACCGGTACTCACTGATAGGGTTAGGCATATAACAGAGGAGCTAGCTGGGGAAGAACAAGGGGGATTTAGGGAGCGAAAAGGATGTGTAGATCAGATATTTGTTCTAAGATGTTTAGTGGAGTAGTATCTAGAGAAGGGAAAGAAAGTGTATGCTGCCTTCATGGACTTGGAGAAAGCTTATGACAGAATAGATAGGCAAGGTATGTGGAAGGTATTAAGAATATATGGAGTGGAGGGGAAATTGTTGAGTGCTGTGAAGAGTATGTACGAAGGAACTAGGGTTATGGTGAAAGTGGATGGTGAGCTGAGTGAGTTCTTTGATTTTAATGTGGGACTGAAACAGGGTTGTGTGAAGTCTCCATTGCTGTTTAATATATACATGGATGGGGTTGTAAAGGAGGTGCAAGGAAGGGCAGTGGATGTGGGGGTGGCTCTAATGAATGAGGGTGAGATGTGGAAGATTCTGGTGTTGCTTTTTGCTGATGATGCAGTACTGTTGAGTGAAGATGAATGGGAGTTGCAAGGTTTGGTGAATGAATTTGGGACAGTGTGTAGGAGGAGGAAGCTGAAAGTTAACCTAAACAGAAGTCAAGTTATGGTGTTTGAGAGGAATGAAGTCACAGAATGTACAGTGAGGTTGGATGGTGAGGATATGGAGAGTGTGAGTGCATTCAAGTATTTCGGTAGTGTGATGAGTAAGGATGAAACTTTTGGGGATTAAGTGCGTGAAAGGGTACAGCAGGGACGGAAGGTTGTTGGTACACTGAAAGCAGTGATGAGATATAGGGAGGTGAGTATGGAAGTTAAGAAGTCACTGCATGATAGTATTGTGATCCCTACCCTGACATATGAAAGTGAGGCGAGGACCTTGCAAGAGGGGAACAAGTCAAGAGTGAGAGCAGTGGAAATGAGTTACTTGAAAGGAGCATGTGGAGTGACATGGAGGGACAGGTTGACAAATGAAGAAGTGAAGGAACGTTGTGGGGTGGATGTGAATGTGGTTGAGAAGATTAGGAGAAATACACTGAGGTCGTTTGGACATGTGGAGAGAATGGAGAATGAAAGACTGACTAAGAGGGTGTATGTAGGTGAGGTGGAGGGAGGGAGAGGGAGGGGTAGACCGAGGATGAGATGGAGGGATGGAGTTGAGAGGTATTTGAGGGAGGGGGGGGTGAGTTGGGAAGAAGGTAGGCAAATGGTGGGTGACAGAACGACTTGGAGGCGTTTTGTCTGTGGCCACCCTTTGCGGGATTAGGGCATCAGGCTATAGATAGATAGATAGATAGTGTTGTCAGGGAGGTAAATGCAAGAGTTTTAGGTGGAGGTCTGAGTCTGGTGAATGTTGATGGTAGAGAATGGAATCTGAATCAGCTGCTGTTTGCAAATGATACTGCACTGGTAGCTGATTCAGAGGAGAGATTGAGACAGTTGGTAGAGGCGTTTGGAAGAGTGGGTGAAAAGAGGAAATTGAAAGTAAATGAGAATATGAGTAAAGTGATGAAGTGTATGAAGTTGGTAGATGGTAGGAGGATGAATATAGTTTTGAACGGTGAGTTGCTTGAGGAGGTAGAGTGTTATAACCCGCCCCGTCCTGACCGATTTTCCACCAATGACTCCCCCCAGTCCCGACCAATTATGGAAAAAAAAATTTTTGGCTTACACCTCAGCTTTTGGTGAGAAACATCGAAAATTCATAGAGAAATCGCTCACCTGAGGTTTAAAATACTCGATAGAGGTAGCAGTACCCCTTACCTTACTGGGTTTTCTATCAGGCTGGCTAAAGAAAATGAGTTCTATGGGAGGGTAACTATTCCACACCACTCATAAACGGTATTTATTTATTTATTTGGTACGAATTTATATGCAGTACGAGAGTATATTAGTTTTCACACAGTAATATAGGCAATATAAGCATTGTTTCACTCACCAAACACATCAACATACCTGACCTTTTTTGGTGACATTACCTGATAATCATTTCTGACTGTTTCTTCCTCTAATGCTATGTAAACTTTGTCCTCCACATTGTCATCGATTGGGGAATCACTCTGGCCCTGAATTTCGTACCGTGGCATGACATGTCTTTACTGGTCAGGTCACTGGTAATAGGTGAATTGCCGAGACAATGGCATGCAGGGGGGGGAGAGGTCATGTGGGGTAAGGCATTGTCCCTGTGTGGCATCTTGTAGAGGAAGATGTCCCATGTATAGGTACCAAAAATCACACACGAAAATTGAGTATTGTGCAAATTAGGGACCTTGCAATTGATGCGCATTTATATACATTAACGGGACTGACAGTGACAAAACGTGTGGACGTATATATACGTCAATGGGATGCAGCAGGTTAAGAATTTAGGGTCACATGTTGCTGTGGGTGGGTAAATAGATGTAGAAGTGAAGTTTAGAATGAATGAAGTAGGAAACTGGGAGGAATGAAGAAAGTGTTTAGATGTCGTTCACTTGGAATGGATGTAAAGAGAAGGCTCTATGAGGGTGTTGTGGTACCGACTGCATTACATGGGGTGAAACATGGAATATAGGTTAGCAGAGAGGAAAAGTTTGAATGTAATGGAGATGAGGTGTCTGAGGAGTATGTGTGGAGTGACATGTATGGATTGAGTGAGAAATGATGAAGTGTGTGGGAGAACTGGAGTTGTTCGGGAGATGGCTGATCAAGTTGAGCAGTGGGTGCTGCAATGGTTTGGGCATATGGAGAGAATGGATAATGAGCAACTGGTGAAAAAGATAACTAGATCTGATGTGAGAGGTGTAAGGCTGAGGGGAAGACCACGAACAGGATGGATGGACAGTCTGAAGAGAGCACTGGATGTGAGAGGGATGTCTGTTGAGCAAGGAAGAGTGGCTGTGCATGACAGAAATGAATGGAGAGAAATTGTGAATGAATAAATGGTGATGCTTCGTTGAGGGGATATTCTCCTGCATATGGTCTGTTCAGCTGATCAGGTCAGGTCCGGGTAAGGGGATGGGTCCATTATGTGGCAGGGGTAAACCAGCTCTGCTGTCAGGCACTGCTGCGTATGTCACTGATTGCACTGCGCAGTTGACCCTCGTGCAGTGAGGTGTGGTGAGGATCTGTCCCTTCTTCCCTTTGAGGCTAAGATGCGAATGGATGTGTGTGTTTGTGTGTGGATGAGTAAATTGGGAGTGTGTCGTCCTGTCTCGGCTACCTCCCTTTCATTGGGGGAAGCAACCTAGGTATATAGATAGATAGAATATCTATAGACTCCCCAAATATATGGAAATGTTGATCCTTGAGAGGGACTCTGAACCTGTCTTCTCAAAGTAAAATTTTGTAAGTGGAGGGTCAAAAAAAAAAAATAATGTGTGTATGAAAGATAGATGGGTATTTGATCTCATGACAATTCTTGATGCATACCTTAGGAGGCCAGAGATAAGTCTGTGCTTGAAAAATTAAAAGTACGGTCATCTACACAAGTCACTCTACAATTGTTCAGAGGACAGAGGCTGGACAGTTGTATTCAGTTAGCAACTTGTTCCCCACGACCATTGATCCTAAAGCTAATCCACTGATATTGACAGATATACGTCCACACGTTTTGTCACTGCCAATCCCGTTGACGTATATAAATGCGCCTCAATTGCAAAGTCCATAATTTGCACAATTTTCAAAATCTGCACGTGATTTTCAATTCGCCCACCCCGGCAAGCCTCCCCTAACTGCCACCAGGTGGGCAGCCTCCCAGACCCCGCTTGACCCGCGCGCGCCCTTGTCTCGGCCACTCACCTGTTAGCAGTGACCCAGGTCAGACATGACACGTAGAGGTCTCTCTGAGGACAAACAATCTGCCCTGGACGCCTTCACAGGTGATAGTGATTCTCCACTGGATGGCGATGTGGAGGATAGAGATTATGTGCAGCCTGAGGAGAAAACAAGCAGCAGTGATGAGGAGGTCCCTTTGCCAAGGAAAATGTGGTATGTTATGTAACGTAAGGTGAGGGAAGGCCAGCCTGGACCCCATACACATGCACGGACCTCTCTTCAGCCCCTAGAGAGAGATTCAGATGAGGACGAGGACAAGGATGAGAACGAGGACGGCGATGTAACCTCGTGGTTGGGGAGGGAGAACATTTCACCATGAGGATCAGAAGGTGTGGCGAGAAAGCGAATCAGGTATGGTCCTTCTGTATTGTCTGGGGAAGGCGAAAGTGGTGTGGTGGGAGTGAGGGGTGAAAAGGAAAGTGGTGTGGCGGGAGTGAGGGGTGAAGAGGAAAGTGGTGTGGCGGGAGTGAGCGGTGAAAGGGAAAGTGGTGTGAGGGAGGCAGCACGAGCACATCGTGTACGTGGGCAGCAGGGAGGTGAGGTGGAGCTGCTCCCTAGCAAGTCTTTCGCCCCACAATATTCCCTCACTTCCTCCCCACAGCTCCATGATGTGGGGAAAGGAAGGAAAGGGAATGGAAAGGGGAAGGAAAACGGAGAGGGAAGAGAAGTGTGGGTGAAGAAGGGCGCCGCTCTCCACCTCCCCAACCTCCTCCACCACCCTCCCCTCCCCACCCTGACGAAGGCGATGATGTGGACGAGGCTGGAGACTGTAGTGTGTTGTGGAACTGGGAAGATGGGAGTAATTTTACTCACATCATTCACCCTTTCACTGAGGAATGGCGGTCTGGTTGCACGGCTCCAGGTATCCATGCAGGCTCCACTAGGATGGATTTCATCCACCTGTTCTTTGGGGAGGAGTTTGTGGGCCGCATAGTGGAGCAAACGAACCTATTTGCAAGCAGCCAGCATCATGAAAGTGAATGTCAAGGTACAATGAGCAGGCACTCCCAGCAATATGACTATACCGTAACCCTAGCTGAGATGTTCATATTTTTTGCCCTGGTTCTCTTGATGGGTGTTGTACGAAAATATCAAATTCCTGCATACTGGACCATGGACCCAATGACCATCACACCTTTCTTTGGAAAGGTAATGGGTCATAATCGATTCCAGCAAATTCTCAGCTGCCTCCACTTTTATGATGCAGACGACCCTGCTAATGCCAATAACACAGATAAAATAAGGAGAATTAGGCTTGTCTTTGATCACCTACGGGAAATGTTCTGCTCGTCATTTCATCTTTACTGAGACCTCGTCACAGACGAGAGTCTTGTGCTGTGGAGAGGCAATATTTCCTTTCGCCAGTACATACCCAGCAAGAGACACCATTTCGGGTTGAAGATCTTTGTTATGTGTGACTGTAAGACTGGTCATGTGCAAGACAGTCTTGTACATGGGCGCAGACAGACATAACAGAAGATCATAGTATTGGACTCTCAGGGGCTGTGGTGAAGACAATGATAGAGGAGTACCTTCATCGTGGTCATGTGCTGTACCTGGACAACTGTTACACTAGCCCTCTTCTCGCTCAGTTCCTCCACCAACAAGACACCGTCGCCATATGGTCAAGGTAGGGAGGAAACTTGACAAGAACAAGGTAGTTTTCTTCCAGGCAAATAACATCCTTGCCACCCCGTGGAACCACGACAGGGAAGTTTGACTCCTGTCGACTGTACAAAGCCCCCTGATGCACCACACAGACTCTGTTGATCACCGCAGCGAGAGGAGGTGCCACGTCTGGAAACCTGAGTTGGTACTGGACTACAATCTCAACATGAGGCAAGTAGATCAGTCTGACTCCATGATTTCCAGTGTGGACTTGGCCAGGACCACGATGAAGTGGTACAAAAAGCTCTTCTTCCACTTGCTCGACATCAAGGTCCTCAACCCACACTACTTCCATGCCATGACATCGGGAATCTCCGAGACCTTTGAGGGGTTTGTGAGGGAGGTGTCTCGTGAAATTATCGCCATGTATGCATAGGACAGGCCCCCACATCGCACCCGCACCCCCAGTGCTGCCCAGACTCCCCTACACCTCGCAGGACGTCACTACCCAAGCACTATCCCTCCTCAACCAAACCGTCCTAGACCCCAGCATTGCTGCCATGTATGCAAGCACTCAACAGTAAGACCAGCCACTCAGAGAAAAGACAAGGTACGAGTGTGTAGACTGCAAAGCAGCATTGTGCCTTGAGCCCTGTTTCAAAGAATATCACAACTACCTACACTACTGATACTGTGTGTGATAGCGATAATATGATGCTCACTGTAGAAGTAAGGCCTGTACATACTGTATGCGATAATACGATGCTCAGTATAATGGTAAGACCTGTAAGTATGTGATAAGAATTATATAAAGTTGAAATGGGTGTAATGTTAGTGATAAAATATTATGTAAGTTGAAAAATAGTGTAAGTTGAAACAAGTGATATCACGAGTACACCCACTGTGTAAATATGCGATAATATGACGCTCAGTAGAACAGTAGGGTCTGTAAATATGTGATAGCAATGACATAAAGTGGAAACGGGTGTAATGTTAGTGGGAAAGTATTTTATAAGTTGAAAAATAGTGTAAGTTGAAACAAATGATATTGCAATTACACTCACTGTGTAAATATGCGATAATATGACGCTCAGTAGAATAGTAAGGTCTGTAAATATCTCTATCTATCTATCTATAACCCGACGCCCTAATTCCGCAAAGGGTGCCCGCAGACAAAACGCCTCCAAGTCGCTCTGTCACCCACCATTTGACTACCCTCTCCCCAACTCACCCCCCCCTCCCTCATATACCTCTCAACTCCATCCCTCCACCTCATCCTCGGTCTACCTCTCCCTCTCCCTCCCTCCACCTCACCTACATACACCCTCTTAGTCAGTCTTTCTTTCTCCATTCTCTTCACATGTCCAAACCACCTCAGTGTATTTCTCCTAATTTTCTCAACCACATCCACATCCACCCCACAGCGTTCCTTTACTTCTTCATTCGTCAACCTGTCCCTCCACGTCACTCCACATGCTCCTCTCAAGTAACTCATTTCCACTGCTCTCACTCTTGACTTGTTCCCCTCTTGCAAGGTCCATGCCTCGCTTCCATACGTCAGGGTAGGGATCACAATACTATCATGCAGTGACTTCTTAACTTCTATACTCACCTCCCTATTTCTCATCACTGCTTTCAGTGTACCAACAACCTTCCTTCCCTGCTGTACCCTTTCACGCACTTCATCCCCCAAAGTTCCATCCTTACTCATCACACTACCCAAGTGCTTGAATGCACTCAAATTCTCCATATCCTCACCATCCAACCTCACTGCACACACTGTGACTTCATTCCTCTCAAACACCATAACTTTACTTTTTTTCACATTAACTTTCAGATTCCTCCTCCTAAACACTGTCCCAAATTCATTCACCAAACTTTGCAACTCCCATTCATCTTCACTCAACAGTACTGTATCATCAGCAAACAGCAACACCAGAAGCTTCCAAATCTCACCCTCATTCATTAGAGCCACCCCCACATCCACTGCCCTACCCTGCACCTCCTTTACAACCCCATCCATGTATAGATTAAACCGCCATGGAGACATCACACAACCCTGTTTCAGTCGCACATTGAGATCAAAGAACTCACTCAGCTCACCATCCACTCTCACCGCAGCCCTAGCTCCCTCGTACATACTCTTCACAGCACTCAACAGTTTCCCCTCCACTCCATATACTCTTAATACCTTCCACATACCTTGCCTATCTATTCTGTCATAAGCTTTCTCCAAGTCCATGAAGGCAGCATACACTTTCCTTCCCTTCTCTAGATACTTCTCCACTAAACATCTTAGAACAAATACCTGATCTACACACCCTTTTCCCTTCCTAAATCCCCCTTGTTCTTCTCCAACTAGCTCCTCTGTCATATGCCTAAATATGTGATAGCAATTATATGAAGTGGAAACATGTGTAATGTTAGTGGAGTAGTATTATATAAGGTGAAAAATAGAGTGTAAGTCGAAACAATAGTCATAGTGACTTCACCAGCTATGTAATTATCGGTTAATATTACACTAAATATTATTGTCAGGCTTGTAAATATGTGAAAACAGTTCTCTAAAGTGGAAAAGGGTATAATGTTATTGGAAAAATAATACGTAAGTTGAAAAAAGAGAATGCGAGTTGAAACAACGGTCACAGCGAGTTCACCCAATACGTAAATATGCACTAACATTACGCTAAATATTATCGTAAGGCCTGTATGTGAAAACAGTTCTCTAAAGTGGAAAAGGGTATAATGTTATTGGAGAAATATTATGTAAGTTGAAAAAATGAAATGTATGATGAAACAACAATGTTAGCGAATCACCGGTGAACAGTTTGGGCGAATTTGCTAGGTTCGCCCGATGGAAAAATGCTTATTTCACCTCTATTTTTGTATAAAAACCATTTTACTCTTGTGCTATATGTTCCTTTGTGTTGTAATAAATATATATCTACCTATTGTGAATGGTTTCCCATACTAATAATACCATAGAAAACGTGAGAGCCACAGACCACCTCCACAGAACACAGTACCAGGTGTAACGAAGGTATACCTGTTTAGGCCACTTATAGACCCCGGTGAACACTTTCTTTGTGATTGGCCATTGTTTCTCACCAAAAGCGGATGTTTGAGCCAAAAAAATTTTATCCAAAAAATGGTCGGGATTGGGGGGAGTCAGTGGTGGAAAAGTGGTCGGGACGGGGCGGGTTAAAGCATCACTATCGTTCCTAAAATACTGATCTGAGTCCTGTTGATAGTAGAGTCAAGTGCTTTACTGTGTTGGTGAATGGTTCAGTATGGTGGCTGTGACAGTGGTCTCTTCTTTCGATAAGATTTGTCAAGATGTTCTCTGATGTAAATCCCTAACCGACGTTCAGTCATCCCACATTCTCACTTTGGCAAGAGAGACAAGTATGTTTATAAATGGCACATGATTGAAGGTTGTCTTGTTCCGCCTTTAAACCTAATGTATTACTCTCTTGATATTTTTTTTTTCATGATTAATTTTAAGTATACTGAGAATAGAATTCTCATACAGATAGACAGATAGATAGATACAAATATAGACAGAAGCTGTATATATATATATATATATATATATATATATATATATATATATATATATATATACATATATATATACATATATATATATATATATATATATATATATATATATATATACAGTAAACCCTCAAAGTTCCGGACTTCAAAGATCCGGATTTTGCGAAGATCTGGACCATTTCTTGGCAAATTTTCAATTTAAAACATAGGCTACAAGATGCACAATTTATTAATTAAAATTTACGAAAAAAATATTTGTACTCATTATTATACTATCCTATTAATTTTATACACTATTAAATATAATTTAGATTTTATCGGTTCTCTAGTATCCTTTTGTGAGGCGCGCACATGTGAATGGGGGGGGGGGGAACGCGGCCTTGAGGGGACAATGAGCTGATGCAGTTGACCGAGTGAAAGCACAGTTTTCTTTCTTTATTCTTCCACCATGGCTCCAAAACGCAAACATACGGTGCTAACCATAGGTGAAAAACTTGAAATACTAGAAAAACAAGAAAAAGGTGTACCAGTGTTTCGGTTAAGTGAGGAATATGGTGTTGCAAGACAAACAATCAGCGATATAAAGAGAAACAAAGCCAAGCTTCGTGGTTTTGCTGCAAAGGCAGATGGAAGTGGAAGTGGAAGTGCAGGTCCCAGTTCCCAAGTGAAGCGTAAGAACCCTAGGATGAACAACAGAAAGTGACACTTTGGCAAGGTGAATATAAAAAATAACTTTGTTTTTATTTTGCATTAAGTTATACTTAAACCACCATAAGTTTTCTTTCATATGAGCAAATTTATATAATTTCTGGAAGATCCGGATTTTTCGAGATCCGGGCAGGATTATAGCCCCAATTAGTCAGGATCTTTGAGGGTTTACTGTATATATATATATATATATATATATATAGAGAGAGAGAGAGAGAGAGAGAGAGAGAGAGAGAGAGAGAGAGAGAGAGAGAGAGAGAGATATGTGTGTGTGTGTGTGTGTGTGTGTGTGTGTGTGTGTGTGTGCTAGTTGGGTGCACTCGTACCACTCGGGATGAGGGACGCAAGTCTGGTGGGGATTCTCAGGGGATGCTTGGCTGTAAGTTTTGAACAGCTCGGATGGATTATGTGTTTGTGAAGTGCTGTGTTGAGTTAACGAGAGGGTGTTGCTGAGGCATTTTGTGTTGGATTTTTTTTTCATTCTTTGTGTGTGTGTGTGTGTGTGTGTATGTGTTTGTTTTTCATAGAACAGGTGAAAGAAAATATTGTGCTAAAATGTGAATTTATATCTTTCCTCTACTTTTCGTCATTGACACTAAATACTTCTGCTTTTTTGTTGCAAGTGTGTTTTCTATGAACTCCAGCTTCGGAATGATTCCGAAACAAGTTTTCCATAGTATCTGAAATGATCAACACAATAAACAATCTTCTACAAAAATTACTGTTTCATCATCTGATTATTTCACAGCACTAATATTTACCTGAATAATGTCATACGCAGAAAATACTGTGCATCATTATGAGAACAAGGTTACCAACATCGAGTATAATTATCTGTCACCTTGCAATAGCCATTTCTCCTGGTGTCAGTTTGTCATGTGCAGAGTGTGTACCGATTCCTTCTGGAATAAGTATACATCCTTTCATTATTCCTTAAGAGTTGGCGCGCGCGCGCACGTGTGTGTGTGTGTGTGTGTGTGTGTGTGTGTGTGTGTGTGTGTGTGTGTGTGTGTGTGTGTGTGTGTGTTCCTTTCCATATAATGTTATAGACGTTCTCAGTTAATGTTGACTGTATTACTGACATTTTTGCGGACTGGTTCTTTAACGTATGATCCACAGATATTCCTTTAAGGTACCTTTTGTTGACATAATTCACTGTTAAATATTTCAGTGTTACAAGTTTTTGCAGTGTTTGTTGTGCATGATATAATTCACTGTTGCAGGTATTTTAATCACCCGTTGTTCATGATGTAATCCGGTGTTAGGAGTATTTTGACCGCTTGTTGATCATGCTATGATTCAATATTATAGGTAGATATGGTAGGATCTGGAAGCCTAATATTGGTCCTGGCTATGGTTGTGATGAAGAGCGGGTGGACAGCCGGGGAGAAGAGTGCTGAGATGGTTGGTAACATGGCGGAGGAATTGGTGGAGAAACAACTCAGCGAATGCCACCGGGTGATGCTGACAGTCACACCTCATGCGGCTTTAGTTCAAACTATTCTCAGGTGAATAATTCATTATAGTTCATTCGCCTGAAATGGTGGAGATTTTCGTTCATGTACAACTTACAGTATTTCCTCTGGCTGAGTGACAGAGAAGCACCTGTCGATGACTAACATCATATCCTAATGTACATTTCAGTATTATAAAAAGATATGACTATTTTTAGGTCAGGTTTTCGTTGACAGATTATAGCCTGAAATGCTGTTAAGATTGATTATAACTTTCATTCCTGTTTCAACAAAAGGAAAAATTTTATGGTATTTTCTGACCTGCACAAAGTTCAGGTGCCTTGATTAGCTATAAGTTCGGGTACCTTGATCTGCTATAAGTTCAAGTACCTTGACTTGCTAATAGTTCAGGTGCCTTGATTTTCTATAAGTTCAGGTGCCTTGATCTGCTATAAGTTCGGGTACCTTGATATGCTATAAGTTCAAGTACCTTGATTTTCTGTAAGTTCAGGTACCAGTGCCTAGATTTGCTCAAAGTTCAGGTGCCTTGATTAGGTATAAGTTCAGGTACCTTGATTTGCTATAAATTTAGGTGCATTGATTTTCTGTAAGTTCAGGTACCAGTTTCTTAATTTGCTATAAGTTCAGGTACCTTGATTAGTTATAAGTATGAGAAGTAGGCTGTAGCACCAGTCGAGCAGGGCAGTACTCCCAATGTTGATGGAAAGCTGATGACAGAGAGAGCTGGAGAACCCGTGTCATCAGCCCTCGGGACTATTTCCTAACCTTTGCTCAACTTTTTCAGTGTTTCAGTAACACAGACGGTAAGTCACCACGCTCACCAGTACAGGTTTCTCTAACTGTCAACACCAAACTACGTGCACATTACACATTACACTTCCTTTTCAAAATTTTCAACAACAAAAATTAAAATGGCGTCTAATAACCAAGCCTCGGAGTCCCTAGGGAGGGACTCCCATCTTCCGTCCCTCTCCCGGTGACGACTCAACGAGCTCCCTGGAATCACTGTCTGACTCACTTCTTCATTTCTGCAATAGTCGAGGCCATTCCTCTGACTTTTTTTCTGTTGAGCACCACCTCTCCTCCTCTAAACCTCACCTTCTTTTCTTAACTGAGTCTAAGCCGTCTGAGGCAACTGATAGCAAACACTTTTCTGCATCCTGCTAATTTCTCTATATTCATTTCAAACCCAAAGGTGGCTGTTGTGTATACTGTACGTATGCAACGACTTATCTTGCTCTCGTGTTCCTGAACTTGACTGTTCTGAATTCTCTGCTCTCTGGCTTCAGCTTTCCTGTCATTCTCAAACCAAATATGTCTGTGCTGCTTACTTATCCAGTAATTCTACTGACTATGAAAAATTCTTAGACAATCTTCCTTCTACTATGGAATATATCCTATCCGTTTCTCCTTTCTCTGAAATCTCCATTTTAGAAGATTTCAGTGTTCACCACCACCTTTGGCTCTCCTCTCCTTTCACTGATCCACCTGGTGAACAAGCCTACATCTTTTCTATCCTCAGTGAACAAGAGCAGCCTGTACAGGACTTTACGCGTATGCCTGGCCGCCTTGGAGAGAGCTCCAACATACTTGACCTCTTCCTTACAACTAATCCTTCTGCTTATACTGTTAATCTTTCCTCTCCATTGGGCTCCTCCGATCACAGCCTTATTACCTTAACCTGTCCTATCGCTCCAGGAAGGCTTGTGAACCCTCCCAAGAAACGGCAACTGTGGCACTTTGGAGCTGCGGACTGGGAGGACTGGCAGTACTTCTTTAATTTTCCCTGGAATGATTATTGGTTCCCCAGCAAACATGATTGTGTTGGATCAGAACCGTACCGATGCTGGCTTGTGACGGCACGTGGTGTTGGAATGGTACAGGCAAGCCAGATGGCCTGAATTGTCCCAGTGCATATGCCGACAACCGTTTGCTCATAGATCCATATTCTGTTCTGTTCTGGCCCATCATCATGTCTGTATAGGAAGCCAGTAATCAAATTTGAATTGGGTGTAAGTTATCGGGCCAATTTACAACCAAGTGTGTCTGGATAGCTTGAAATTAACATATCTTGAAATTTACGTTTCCTTCCTTTGAAGGAATAACATTGTCAACTTTTATCCTTTAAATGCTTGTAAAAAAAAAAAAAAAAGAACTGTCGGGATTCTAACCTTTGTCCTCTGAATGCCTACCGTACAGTCCACAGCACCTGACGGGTGATTTACTGGGTGGAGTCTCTTACCCAAGTTACATACATCTATGAATACCGCGTATGTTGCCAGCTCAGCATCTCCGTCTGTCCTGAATTGCTGCCAAGTGATGGAATATCTGAAATTAAACAAATTAAATTAACTTTCTGGTGGCGGACTCGAACCCATGCCTCCAACAATTAGATACCGCATCTTACCACTGAACCACGGACGACCATCACATGTATTGGGGAAATCTTACCATTTTATAGACCCAATTGCCTATATTTTGTGCGTATACCAATGCCCTTTAACATTCATATCATCAGTTATGATCTAGTAAGCTGAAAACGAGTTCAGTTCCACAAAAACATTACCAGAAATTTCAATTATCCAATATATGAAAATGATCTATGATGGATGATGTATAATTATATAACTCCGTTGATATCTCCCTGATTGGTGTGATCAGCAATACATAGACTGGGCCAACATTTTATTACCATTCTTGACCCGGTTTTCGAAAAAAGTAATATTTATATATCCGTCCAATACATGTTTTACACCAATGGGCCTATTATATATATATATATATATATATATATATATATTATATATATATATATATATATATATATATATATATATATCATCATCATCAGCCGTTTGAGTATCCACTGCAGGACCGGCCTATCCCGACCGAAGTCGGGACGATACAGCCAATGTATCTCTGCCCAGTGGCCTAGGCTGTCTGGTAGAGATTGTATGTAGGGTGAGAAGTGCTTGTAAGTGTAATTGTAATGTTGGAGTGGCTTTGGATGAGTGTGTAGTCTGTGAACCAAGTGTAATCGGTCAGCGCAAGTCGACTGGGTGCAAGCATACTTTATAGTAAGCGACACTGGTTCAACCACAGCACCCCTTGTGTCCGCCAATGCAGTACGTGGCCAGGTGAACACCCCCAAAGTTTATGACCCTGGCGGGGCGCGATCCCTGACTCACCCGTGTATGAAACGCACACTCTACAACTGTACCACAGAGGCTCCATATATATATATATTTAATGACTGGCAAACCTATCAGTCTCTTTAACCCATTGGAGCCCAGTGTCCGGAATATCAGACAGAACTGGGATTTTTCAAGTCTTTATAAAGTAGGGAAGCCCTGGGTAGGGACCTATGAGCTTCACGACTATGAGCCGATAGGCGGAGGGCGGTACGCTTAGTAACCACACAGTGCCATGCCTCGGCCAGCACCCCTGGGATCCAATGGGATATATATATATATATATATATATATATATATATATATATATATATATATATATATATATATATATATATATATATATATATATATATATATATATATATATATATATATATATATAGATATATATAGATATATATATATATATATATACAGTATATATGTATGTGTGTGTTTGTGTGTGTGTGTGTGTGTGTGAGACCATTACTGCCAGGAATCGGTCCAATGTATCGTTGCCGTTTCAGCCCAGTGTCGGAAAAATAGTTTTATTTATATATTGGCCCAACACAAGTTTTACATTACTTGGCCTGATATAAACAGAATATTATGGCCAGAAATCAGTCCAGTGCATGGTTGCCGTTTTCCCTTAGTTCCATTATATGCTAGTGCTGACCCGCCATTTTAGTTTTTACTGGGTACGTGTCGATTCATGTAAATATAAACTGCTGTATCAGACCTATTCATAACCATTACGAAACCATCTGTTAGCCAGCATTGGTTATTTATCAGACCATTAAAGGCAAAACTGCATATGCGGTTTTCTTTTTACAAGTAGAGAGACCACCTTTGAATTACCTTAAGTGAGCTGAACATCATTCATGTCTGTTGAATAGTGATATTTAGCACAGTACAAGGTGATTTAAAGGTGGTTTTGTAGCTTGGAAAAAGTTTGTGATAAGTCTCTTTACGTCCTGCGGCTCTCAAACATCTGCAGTTTATAATTCTTGGTTCTTTGTTAAAGCATGTCTGGTAAGGACTGCACACATTATTCTACTGGACAGACTGCCAGACCTGTATAGAAGCCAAATAGATTGAAATAATAATAATAATAATATGAATATGAATTTGAATATGAATAATAATAAAAACCAGGTTTAGCGTGAGAAGGGGGAAAAAAGTACAGACTACATTAAATCAGTATTTACATTACCACAGTAATAACGAAGTATCTATTCAACTACTAAGAAAACAAGGAGTTTTGCCAAGTCAAATTTAGTGCAAAGAGTGTAATTTGCCCTGCAAATATCGGGAAGATAGACATCAGTGGTACTGCGGGCGGTGGAAGAAAAGTCGGAAAAATAAGGGGAAAATACAGTGCAAATTCACTGTTTCGGATAATAATAATAATAATAATAATAATAATAATAATAATAATGATAGAATAATAAATAATCAATTGTTATTCAGAATAGTTATAATACAATGCACAATTTTCTAATTTTCAAGTAAAAATAGAATATTTAAGACCATCGATCGACTAGCCATTTTTTGTTTCAGTGTTCTCAACCTAAAATTAACTTAAAAATGGCAAAATTTATATATGGGCAAACATTAAACAAACAGCTGGAAATGGCGTGATAAGGGTTTGACTATATAGACCCAATTCAGGTATATGCTAGCACTGGCAACACCATTCTGTTTCAATTCTGGTTTGTCAGAATTGGAATGGAGGAGTACTTTGTGTATTAAGCCAATGCAGGTCACATGCGATTTGCCGCAAGCCGGTGGTACCGATACTAATCCGGAATGAACCGATATTGGCCCAGTAACCCCATGGTTTCTGGGTCCATGGCCAGAAGGTATCTGAGTGTACCTCGCGCATTACAGAGGTTGTTCTCTCGGGCATGGAAGCATACATTTCTTTCTCATATATTTTGACTAATGCAAAAAAGCCATGGTTTAATCACGCTTATTCTAATGCTATCCACAACAAGAAGAAGGCTTACAAAAGGTACCAGAGCTAACCCATTGCTGAATCACATCATTTTTATGTTTCTGCCCGGAATGGTGCTAAGTCTATTCTTCGCTCAGCTAAAAATAATTTCATCCATACTAAATGCTCTCAGCTCTCCAACTCGAATTCATCCCTCTCCTTCTGGCACCTTTCCAAAAACCATTCTAACAACTTTATCCCATCATCCTTCCCTTCTCTTTTCTACTCTGATGGCTATGTAGCTATTTCTTCTACTGATAAAGAAGATCACTTCACTCAGACTTTCTCTTCCAATTCCACCTTAGACGATTCCGGTGCTGTTCCGTCATCACTTCCCCCATCTGACTTCCTCATGGTTGGTATTAAAATTTCTTCAGCTGATGTATTTTCTGCGATTACTGGACTCAGTACTAACAAGGCTTATGGGCCTGATGGGGTCCCTCCTGTTGTCCTCAAGAACTGTGCTTCTATGCTTACACCCTGCCTGGGTAAACTCTTTCGCCTTTATCTGTCAACTTGTATCTTTCCTTCTTGCTGGTAGTTTGCTCTCATTCAGCCAGTCCCAAAGAAGGGTGACCATACCCAACCCTCAAACTATCGCCCAGTTGCATTAACATCCTGTGTCGCAAAAGGTTTCGAGTCTATTCTTAACAGAAAAATTTAAAAGCATCTTTCTTATCGCTGCCATCTTTCCAAACGTCAGTATGGGTTCCGTCAGGGTCTCTCACTGGCGATCTTCTCGCCCACCTTTCAGACTCCTGGTCATCCTCCTTTCGGGACTTTGGCGAAAACTTTGCTATTGCACTTGACATCTCAAAGGCTTTTGATCGAGTTTGGCATAAATCTTTAATTTCCAAACTGCCCTCTTACGGTTTATATCCTTCCGTGCCTTCATCTATAACTCCCTTTCTGGTCGTTCTATAACTGCTGTTGTAGACGGCCATCGTTCTTCTCCTATATCTATGAATAGTGGTGTTCCTCACGGCTCTGTGCTATCACCAATTTCTTCCTTTTATTCATCAGTGACCTAAGCTGTGCATCCAACCCTATCCACTCATACGCTGATGATTCCATTCGGTTCCTGCAACGTCCATCTCAGCAGTTACTTCAACAAACAAGGAATGAGGCTATGGTACATCTAATGTCTGACTTGGCTTGTATCCCTGAGTGGGGTAAAAGTAATTTTGTTGTTTTTAATGTATCGAAGACTCAGTTCTTACACCTATCAACCCGACAAAATCTTCCACAGGAGTGCCCACTAGTGTTTAATAATATGCAGCTCAATCCTGCATCATCCTTCAACATATTTGGGTTTTCATTGTCTCGGGACATTTGGAAATATCATATTAAGTCTCTTGTAAAATCTGCTTCCAATAGATTAGGTGTGCTAAACCGACTCCATACTTTCTTCATCCCTGCACAGTTGTTGACTTTATACACGGTTTTTATTCGCCCCTGTGTAGAGTACAAATCTCATGTGTGGGGAGGCTCCCCACATACAGCGTTTTTCAAAAGAGTGGAGTCAAAGGCTTTTCGTCTCATTAACTCTCCTCTTCTTACTGACTCCCTTCAACCTCTGTCTCTTTCCCACACTGTTGCGTCATTATCTCTTTTCTATAGCTGCTTCAATAGTCACTGCTCCTCTGAACTGTCTGCTTGCATCCCTCAACCTCTATGATGGGCGCGTAGCACCCACCTAGCAACAAATTCTCATCCTTTTTCTGTCCAAGTCTCTAATGCAAGAGTTGACCGTTACTCCCAGCCCTTCATTTATGGAACTGGTCAACTCTGGAATTGTCTCCTTCTGTTTGTATTTCCTACTTCCTGTGATCTCCAGTCTTTCAAACGCAGTGTGTCCAGGCATCTCGAAATGAACGGATCTCGAATTTGGCTCTCGTTTTTATTGTTTTTGTTTTTCTCTTGGAAAGAGCGGTTTGTGGGCTCCTGGCCTTTGGTTCTTTCTTCCTTGCATTAAAAAAACAGTATCTTGATCTGCTATAAGTTCAGGTACCTTGATCTGATTTAAGTTCAGGTACCTTGGTTTTCTATAAGTTCAGGTACCAGTATCTTCATATCCTTTAAGTTCAGGTACCTTGATTTGCCGTAAGTTCAGGTACCTTGATTTGCTATAAGTTCAGGTACGTTGATCTTCTTTAAGCTTCTTGATCTGCAACACGTTCAGGTATTTTGATTTGCTGTAGGTTCATGTACCTTGATTTGTGACACATCTAGATATTTTGATCTGCTTTAGGTTCAAGTATCATCATTTGCTATAAGTTCAGGTACTTTGATTTGTCACAGCTTCAGGTACCTTCACACAATCTTGCGAACCCATTGTGTTGAAAACTTCTCTTTCTGTTTGAAAATAAAAGGGGGGGAGGGAAGCTAATACTTTAGATATATCAGGTGTGAATGATACAAAGGTTCTGTCTAAGAATGTGAAATAGACAGGTTGAGTTGGAGAGATATTTTGCTTTAGTTAGTTTCTCCTGCGTCTTTTCCATTTAAAAGGATACCCACGTAGGTTGGCAGGGTACCAGAGACTGGTCTGATAGTCGCTAAGATTTGGCCCGATGAATGGCCGATATTTTATTATTTAAATAATAAAAAATGTAAAGCGCTGGCAATAGCTGTTCTTTACACACACACACACACACACACACACAGATCCATTATTTATGAGATACATGCATACATTATGTGTAAATGATTGAGAGGTAGGTCCAGAATGATGACATTTTCCCGTAAAAATCTTGAGTGTTCAAAGCACATCGTTAGCTTGTCAAAAAGGAATGTGTTTATGAGAAATCGAACGTCAAATTTGAACATAAATTTCCTGGAGTGCATAACAAGTTAAATGAGGGTGAAACTTCACACAAATTATCTCAATTGTCCAACTGATTGTCAAATGACTAATAAAATTAAATTTGTAACTAGCTCGTACATGCATATTTTCAGGGAGCTCTCATCCTTTTAGCTTATTTCCATATATCGATGATCGATTAAGATAATACTGTACAGCTATATTCATCTTTTCAGTAATAGTTTGTCTTAAAAAATAACAAGCTACACATTATTGTTAGTCCATGTGTAAGTGGACAATTTTGAGATTAGCAATGAACTTCGTGTGATTCAGGCGAGTAGGTGCTGGAGTGGTGGTCGTGGGTGAGTCAGTGAGCCAGTTGTGGGGCCGCATCACCCCACCTTGTCGGGCGCTCTTCCTCTGCCTCACCAAGAATAAAAACGAAACCAGCAAGGCACTCAGGTAATGTATTACGACCGTATGCTGATAATTTTAGTTGCAAAGGGGAAGCATGCCCTAAAAAAAAAAAAAAAAAAAAATGAAATAAACGGCTATTAGATTTAGTCAACCTGTATCTGAGTGCACAACGCAGTTAAAAAAATAAATAGGTAGACCATGTATTCATTCATGCTTTATATAACATCGAGATGTTGGGAGCTTGCTTTCCCCTTCGTTATTTAAGTTTTATGTCTATGGTTATTAAGTTTCCAAGAGGGACTATCATTAATAAACTTCACTAAATTCCAGTTTCGATACATGATACCTAACCTGAATCTCTACGTAACTTGCATTTGCATTGGCGCAATGGCTAAGGTCAGTGTGCAGTATTCAGCGGACCGGGGTTTGAAATGCAGCGCTAGTGAAGGAATGTCTCAGTTTCTTTAAGACCCTGGGTTTACTCCGTGTACTTTGATGGGTACACACCTTCTTGTCGGACGGGATGGAGTTGTCTTCCTCATTAAATCCTGTCATGGGCTCAGTCTATGACACCCATTGTGGCCGTCTGGGACTGAGCTGGTTAATCATTTCCGAGTGTATCAAGGGTATTTAGGAGCCAACATCCTTCCTCTCCCTGCGTGATTCCTTGTGGTTTAAAGAAAGGTGCTATTCCTGTCAGTTTATCATTCGTTTCAGAATAAAATCGAGAGAGGAAAGGTCGAGGCTGTATGAAAATGTACTCCATTAGAATGCAAAAAACATAAAGGGGAGGAAGGAGTTACAACCAGGTATAGGAAGACTGATTGGGGTGATACAGTGTATTCGTTATATGCCCACATCAAATTTATGTAGTTAGATTACCGACCAAAATAATCTTCTATCTATAGCCAGACACTTCAATCCCGTATGGCGTGGCCACGAACAAAATAATCACCTTCATGTGGCCCTGTCCCCTGCCATTTCGCTGCCCTCCCCCGAACTTACACCCCCTTTCTCATATTCCTCTATGCTCCATTCCTCCATCTCATCCTCGCCCCCCCCTCCACCTCACTCACGTACACTCTCCTAGTTAGTTTCTCACTCTCCACCCTCTCCACATGGCCAAACCACCTCAGTGTATTTCTCCTAATGCTTTCTAGCACATCCATACCACATCACTCCTTCACTTCCTCATTTGTCAGTCTGTCTCTCCATGTACTCCACGGGCTCTTCTCAAATAACTCATTTCTGCTGCTCTCACTCATGACTTGTGTCCTTTCAGCAAGGTCCAAGTTGCACTTCCATACGTTAGAATGGAGATCCCAATAATGTCATGTAGTGACTTTTTAACTTCCACGCTCACTTCCATATTCCTCATCACTGTCCTCAGTGAACCAGCCACCTTTCTTCCCTGTTGTACAAAATATATATACTAGCTATAAACTTTATAATTAGTCTGGTGTTTCGAGAATATTGCAAACCTTCGGAAAAATTACAAACCGGACTAGAACTGTCTTTACAGTATGCACGGGAAATCCAGAAACATTCAAATAGTGTATTAAGTGATATGGATCCCTTCCTTTCTCAGCTGCATTTCATGACAAAAGTTTGTCATATTCCACTACTGCTTATGAGGCAGTCGTCAGTGACAATGTGGGTTTGATGTATGTGAATCATTCCATCATCGTGAACCATCGTCAGACTGCTAAACTATCCGTGTTCCGCTATTTGGCTTTTCTTGTGCCCCAGTTTCTACATCCTTAGAGCCGGGGAAGAGGGGTAAACAAATTTGGGATTGCGATTGTACCCTCATATCAATAATTTCTTCACGTTACGAAAGGTAAGACAGAGGTGGAGGCATTATCCTTCCACAGTGAGGTGGATCATGGATCCATATGGGCCTGGTTGCTGATAAGGACTATTTAATTTTGGTCTGATGTGAGATATCAATACGCAAAACATTTTCAACTTCTGCGTAACATCATCGAATGTAGTGTTCATATCAGACAAAAATCTAAGATGAGATTATACTGAATGTTTCACTAACAAATTTTTAATAATGTATTAATTTAAGCCAGAACAAAACTGATATAATGCATTATTAGTGTGTTTGTTTCAGACCTGTGCCTTAACTTTCTCCTCCCTCTGTTAATTTGATTGAACACATTCGATTTCTGCATCGGCGTGTGACTTTGGTGAAATTTAAAATGTTTCTTAACACCGTAGAACTTAGCTGTAAATGTTGTAATTGTAATGAACATGATCTTTCATAATTAGGATTTTCCAAATTCCAGTCTTTGCATATAAGCTGCTGCAGCCACTGTCTACTATAATTCTGCAAGCGTTTTTGGTATCATAGGCATCATTTGCTGACGTGTCGTCTCTTGCACTCACTGGTTGCACAGACGACAACTTAACTAAAGCACACAATATGATTACCTGCACAGTCTGGACAAATTTATATGCAGGATCGTAACATGTTCAGCCGGTCCAGCTCGGCCCTCCACCCTCTCCTCACACATCTCCCCAGCCCTTGTGTCATTCCATTTATTGCTATTACCGTAAAAGAAGGACGTGTATTTACAACAGCAAATTTCCGATGAGAAATTAGCGTTCATATAATTATTGTTTATTTTATAAAATGGCTATATAATAGTCAGACCTTTCTTCTTCTTCTTCTTCTTCTGTCTGTCGAAAAAAAAAAAAAAATTCTGGTTGGGTATAATACAAATCGGCAAAATCTTGCCAAAAAATTGCTAGTCTGGCATATTTAGAGATGGACAGGGGCCACATCAAGTAGTCCTGTCTAGATTATCAGGTAATACCTGAAAATGTACTTAAGTTACTGTGTTGGTGTGGAGCTGCAGTACGCTGCTTGTTAAGAAATGTCCTTCTAAGCAATTGTCAGTGTCACATTTTGTGTGACGTATACTTCTGAAACATTACCTAACTGCAATATCTAGTATGGAGACATTTTTAATTGTGGTAGGTGAGGGTGCTCACCATCCACTCACTCGATGTAGTGCTGCTCTCGGGTATTTGCCCTTTCCTCTCCTCCATCCTTCTTTCCTTCCATCCTCTTCTGTCTTTCTTTCCTTCATTCTTTCCTCTTCCTTCTGCCTGTGGATGACTCTACATTGAGTGACAATCCAAACGGTTTCCTGTACACCAGGAAACCATTTACTACGCTGGGTGGTAACCATATAACCAAATTTTTTCGCATTGTGGTTTAGTGAGTAATTACGGGGCTCCAATCGGATTGAGCCGGTGAAGGTTTATATCCAATGGGTGGTTGGGGTTTATTGCTCACGTAATGCCACTCAGGTTTGAGTGAGGCTGGTCACTCTCATTTTAAATGTCAGGATCAACTTGCCTAGCTCCATGCTCCGACGCTTCTCATGGGGCAATGTAGGATTGGATGATGAATGACTGAATGAATAAGACATTTTTATGAATACGCTTCGATTATTTGCATATTACAGTTATTTACCGTATTTTGGATGAGCACTGCATAATTTGAAATTAGGTACCAACTTTTGTAAACACCATAATATATTAATAAATAAACAAAAACATACAGACAACTCAGCTCCCGCGACTAACAATTGACCTAAGGGTCAAAAGGCCAAACATTTAACATTACCCTGTGATTCTGACCTTTAACGGATTGTTCACAGAAGCGATATACTACGTTATCTTGATTGAACAGTAACTGTTCCACAGAGTTTAGATGAAATCGGATCAAAATGTTCTGGTTAAATTTGCCCTATGACCTTGACATTCGACCTTCCTCTATGACCTTGACGTCTGAATGACTTCTCAAAATCGAATTCCTTTTTTCTAGCCTTACCCTGAACCTCTTCACAAAGTATGATCTACTATAAAGCAGATAAAAATTCAAGTTGGCTTTGCCATGTTACTTTGACCTATTGATCTCGAAAATAACAGATTAACCTTTGTTGAAAACAAGATACCGGTATTTACCTATGTTGACTCTCAGCCTTCCCTTCAAGTTTGATTTAAATCAGGTCAAAATTATTATATTCAGCATAGTCTGTTGACATACAAGCACACGAATCAACACTGACTTTGCACTGTGACTCTTCTTTTAACTTATGTTCTCATAATCAGATATTGTCTTCGTTCTTAACTTCATAGGGTGAGTGAAAAAGAGTAAGAGAAAAAAATGAATGAGGCAACATGAATGAGAGAGAGAGAGAGAGAGAGAGAGAGAGAGAGAGAGAGAGAGAGAGAGAGAGAGAGAGAGAGAGATTTTGAAGTGTGAAAATGAATGCAGAGTGCAAGAAAAGAAACTGTGACGGTAAGGGCGCGTCCACATGTGCTGGAACAAGTGATGGCAACATGTGAACAACACAATAACAAGCAAGATGCAAACATGCTGGGAACAGCAGCATTCAGATCACGTTTTCAACATGATGGTGAAGCCTCAGCTGCCTCGTATGGAAACACTTCACCTCTGCTGCCAGTAGGTTTGAAGCTGCACTGCAACATGTTTGCATACATCTGCGAGTACTGCTGCATACATCTATCCAGACATGTAGCCAGCTGTGTTTTCAACACATGTTTGAGTACACGTGTGGACACGCCTTTACTACACGGTGTAAGTGTAAGAGTGAGTGAGGGTATGAATGTTAGTGAAGGTCTGAGCAGAAATGATAAGATATCGATTTTTTTTTTTTTTTTTTACATTGAACGGTACTGTGAGTACGTAAGTGTACTGTGAGTGCGTGAGTGTATGTTCAGGAATAGAGGGATTTAGATTTGGAGTGCGGAGTTGGGGGGGGGGTCTTTATTGGGAGCAGTGTCTCCATGTGGGGTTGGGGAGGTTGGGGCCCAGTTAGCGGCTGGCCCAGTTCGTTAGTGGATTAGTCTCTGAGTCCCTAGTTACCAGGAGAGTACTGGGCACCTCCAGCAATCTTATCTGTGTCTAACTGAATGTGAGGCGATGTTACAAAAATTCTGAGCCAGTTCCTCAAAAATAATGTTGAGAATTTTCATAAAAACTTTAACCCGCCATGTGCCAGTGCCGTTTTAAAACGGTCTGACATAATGCCGCGGCCAGTGCCAGTGCCGTTTTTAAATGGTTTAAAATAATAAACTTCACTGTGACCATATTTTTCAAGATTCGCGGGTAAAAATTGACAGGCATGTAAGGTAACTGTTTCTCTACCATCCCCCAGGCTGTCAAGGCCATACACTCACTCGCTCCCCCCTTCACGTTTGCTCTACCTCACTCTGCCTGTGTGCCTCACCCAGTGCTGTACATAGTGAAGGCATTTTGAAAATATTTTCATGTAAATGTAAGTTTTAAATATATTCTTGTAAGTGTAAGGACTATATAGTGAAATCACATTGTAAATACCTTCTTGTAAGTGCCAGGACTGTACATAATGAAGTCAGGTTGTACCTATCTTCAAGTAAGTGTAAGATAATGCATTCACAGTGAGAAAGACATGCAAATTATGGTAGATGCTGAAGTAATAAGTAATCAGAAAAGTGTTCTGAACATTGCTATACCTTCCCAGCATAAATACCTGAGTATACCTTACATAGAAAACGGCTTTCTCTCATGTACGTGATGAGAGTGAGAGAGTGGCTATACCTGTACACGAGTATGCAGGACTCAATAAAACTAATTTCCGAGCCTCGGTGAACATTTTAATGGCGAAATTCGTTGTTTCCACATCAGAATCTATCATTTTGGCCCCCCCCAAAAAAAGCCGAAAAATGGCCAGCACTGGGGTGACCCATAGGGATAAAAATAGTTGGCATGCGGTGTGTTAAGATTCTTTTGCTCCAAATTGTTCGTTACCATAGGACAACTGATTTGGTGGTTGAGTTAAATGAGCATCAAGTTCGAGTTTGCCTGTTGCAGGTAACAGTTTGTGAATTATATTTGATACCATGGTAATCGTTGATCCTTATAATGCCATCAACACATCATCAAAACATCCCAGCTAACCTCAGCTAACACTATAATTCCAACCATTAATGTAATATCCCGTACATAACAGAGACATTCAATATTACTGCCCAAGAGGTAGGACATCAGAGGGATGGAGGGATCAGGCCTTTATTACTGTATCATATTACTAGAATTCTGGAATGGGCTTTAGCGTGTGCCCAATGCCATATATATATATATATATATATATATATATATATATATATATATATATATATATATATATATATACATACAAACATATACATATATATACATATATACATATACATATATATACATACATACATATACATATATATACATATATATACATACATACATATTATATATATATATATATATATATATATATATATATATATATAAATGTATATATATATATATATATATATATATATATATATATATATATATATATACAGTATATAATTACATGGCTCTTACCTGCATAGAATATTAATTAATCATTATCGGTAAATAAGTAATATCCTTTAATAATAGATGGTGCATAACTTCACTGTCATTTTCACAAAATCAATAATACGGCAACATATATGAACACTGTTAATAAATAGTGGTTGTGTAAGAGCCGGTAGATAATATCCTGCGTTGCGAGTGTGGCGGTATTAACTCAGCAAGTTCACATGTCCCTTATCAATGCCCAACGTATCTTTTATCATACGCGTAATGAAGCATAGTAATTTCTACAGATTTCTATATCAGGCGTAAGTGCCGAGGCCCAGTTTCAGCTGTTGACGTCTTAACCTGCACCAACATTTATGACCGCAGTATAACTGTTTATGCATAACAGTTTGTTATATCTGTTTTACACACCCCATTTTGTTCTTTGGGAAGAAACGAAATCGTGGATTAGTTCCAGTTCATCAGTTTTTCCCACAAACAACACATCGGCGTCCATCGTTTGGAGCTATGTTTATTTGTACCACCACGCCCATCGCATCCCGCCTGTCAACTTACGTAAACAAACAGACGACACACCGGCGACCACAATGCCATCTGTTGACCAAGCCAGCCAGTGTGCCACACGTACGATAATTATCGTAATTGTACGATAATATTGCCTTTGATACATGTACGATACCATTTTCTATTATCGTACGGTTTGTACGATAATTTTGGATTGACAGCTAGCATGGCTGTAAACTTTGTGGCGGGCATAGCTAATCATGCACAGTTGTTGCACAATTTGACAGATGAGTGATCTTAAGGGCTAATGTAATGGTGATCACTGAAAATACTTCTTTTATTGTCTTGGTGAGTTATCATCTGCAAGAGGAAGCTCATTTCTAAAAGTTATCTGTTTAAGTTTTATGGACTGCATTCTGCTACCAAACAGACTGATTTTCTAGAGTGACACAAAGGCTATTTCTTGTAACATTATTTTTGTAATAAAGGATATGATTATATTATTATATTATTATGCTATTTTCATGGTGTGCCCTAATTAGTATGATACAAAGTAAAGTGATAAATATACACCAAAGTACTGCATACGTCAGTACCTTACAAAATTAAGGTACTGATGAAGATTTATTGTAATGGGTAAGTTTTCAGTAAATACACCAAGGTATCGGCGACAGTTTTAAAATACATCAGATTATTAAACACTATAAAAGTGAATTTAATAGTGTACGATAATTCCACCGAAAAAACGATAATTTTGAAGAGCCGGTACGATAATTCTCATCCAAAGGTGTGGCAACACTGAAGCCAGCTCGTTACACTGGGTCTCTTATTCGCCCGTAAGAGTTTATACTCCGTATCTTTTCTCCTCCGTGATCGACACACAGTTGGGCTAGGCTGTTTCCTGCAGTGTGATATTTATCAACTCGATTCACAGAACGCTAAGCAAGGTGTTAATAAATGAATATTAAAGATTCTGAATAATACATATGAATATAAGCAATGTATATCGGCCACCCTTAACACGCCCACACTAAGAAAGAATATACCTGAGGGAAAATTCGTTCTCAAGAGCGCGAGAGGCAATCGGCAATCGCGTTATCAACCCTGATATGCTCTGCGTTCAGGTTATACTCGTACAGAAAGAGGCTCCAGCGGGTTAGCCTTTGATCTTTACCTTTTAACTGGTTTAGAAACTTTAAGAGGTGATGATCGATGTAAACAGTGACTGTCGGCCCAAAAGCAGCGTTAAGATCTGACTCCCTCGCTGATCCTCACTCCTTGCATTCATTGCGCATGCGCCGTCGGCTGCCAGACGTACGACTCATTCGCAGCAGAAGCCCTGCAGAGAGAAGACCTAGCGGGATGATTGGTTATTTCGTACGTCAGTGGACTTGGGAATTTTGCCAACTAAATCCGTGCTGATTTCACAGTTCAGTCCCATAATTTTTACCATTTACTCTTACTTGCCATTATCAGGTCTCATTCTCCTCTGAACCGTTTACAGTGAGCCTAATTCGGTGGGCCAAAAATAAGGACGAATCCTCAGTAAACAAAAGAAGACAGATTACCCACTGATATTTTCGTTACGACCCTATTATAGCTATTACAAGAGATTTACATGGCTTACATGTAGTTTCTTCGAAACTATGTGTGATTATAACCAGTGGTTTCGAGATGGTTAAGCCATTACCAACGATAACGAAGTTGCATAAGCTGTTGATCATGATGAAGCATAGGTAGAAATGTCAATATATACGAAATAACAGAAACAAGTTACATATAGTATTTAAATGGAATTCCAAGAGATTTCATTCAGAAACCATTTGACTGTCGATTCAATTACTATAATTGTGGGAAACGTGCAGAAACCACGAGATATTGCACTGTTAATAAAGCATATATAATAACCAGTGAGTTTTCTTGTCATTGGCTGCCATCCCTCCTACTCACAAACCCCATTTCATATATTTCTCTCCATTCCATCCCTCCAACTCATCCTTGGTCTCCCCCTCTTACTCCCCAAGTCAGACGCTCAACTATCTTCTTATCTTGGCCAAACCCTCTCATTATTTGTACTATCATTTTCATTTACATATTTTTTGTTGCAGGTAAAAATAGCAACAGTTATACGTTTGGAAGGCCTCTTTATTTAAGTTGTATTGAACAGGTAAGAACCATTCTGATTTACCAGAAGTGGGTTACTTAAATAGACGTGGAGTTTAGGTTGAAAGAAATTCATGATTAAACACTAAGATATATATATATATATATATCGCTTCCCGTCCGATCAGCGAAGTTAAGCAACGTTGGGTCTGGTTAGTACTTGGATGGGTGACCGCCTGGGAACACCAGATGCTGTTGGCATTCCTACGTGTCAAGTGGGGTTGGTGGAGGATTAGTGCCCCTCCCTGTAAAACAATTAACTCTAAGCCCTTGGCCACCCTGTCTGGGATACATGGCGTCTGGCAATGAATGAATATATATATATATTTGTGTGTGTGTGGTTGTATTTTTATAATTGAACTGTAAGCCACTCTTTGTTTAACCTAAAACAGTACTCTACTGGTAGCACTGCTCAACTTCAACCTTTCAGCATAGACTATCCACTTCTGGCCAACATTTTCACTAAATAGAATAAGTATTGATGATTTGATATGGTAAGGCACACCACTGTTTACTTTTAGACTAAATGAAGGTCCAAAGTGTCTAATAAATGAAGACAGGAGACAGGGAAGAACATACAAGAGAGAAAAAAAAATAAGTGGAAGGAAACAGACAAGAGTTTTGAAGTAAATGGAAGTGTTGTTTGATAAATACTGTAATTATTTGCAGATGATACATTTCTTTTCATTAGGCGATGGTAAACAAATAGTGCTTGGCATGAACTTTAGGAGCTGTATCTGAGAATCAAATTTGACAGCGTAAGAGAGCATCATTATTATTTTAGGGGGATGAAATTACTGACTGTCCAGTGATTCTGATTGGCCATTCAAAGGATTAGATTGAGAAGGGAGAAAAAGTGAGCAGATGGAGAGAACACTTAAATGAATTGCTGAACATAGAGAATGAAGTAATGCGAGTACAAGTGGCTTTGGAAAGGCTGGGAGAAGGAGGGAGGTGAGAAGACAGGAAGAAATCAGTAAGATGGAAATTGTGGAAGGAATGAAGAAAGTCAAAACGGGGAAAGCCCCAAGAACTGATGGAGTGTGTGGTGAAATGCTGAAGCATGGGGGAGAGATAGTAGTAGAATGGATGTGGAAGATGTGCAGATTGGCCTGGGAGGAAGGTAGAGTCCCAGAGGATTGGAAGTCAGGTATAATTATTCCCTTGTACAAAGGGAAAGGGGAAAAAGAAGTGTGTGGTAATCATAGAGGCATTTGCCTTTTTAGTGTAATACAAGTATACTGTAAGATACTTATTGACAGAGTTAAGGGAAATAACAGAAGAATTAGTTGAAGTACAGGGAGGCTTTAGGAAGGGAAGAGGTTGTGTAGATCAGATATTCATTCTTAGATCTTTAGTGGAAAAGTTTCCAGAGAAGGGAAAGAAGTTGTATGTGGCCTTCATGGCTTTGGAGAAAACATAGGACAGGGTGGATAGAGAAGGATTGTGGAAAGATTTAAGAATATATGGAGTAGATTGGACGTTGTTGAATGCTGTGAAGAGTATGTAATGAGGGTGCTAATGCTGCAGTATGTGTGGATAGTGAACTGCGTGAGTTTTTGTTTGAAGATTGGGTTGAAACAGGGATGTGTGATGTCTCCATGGTTGTTCAATTTGTTTATGGATGGGGTTATAAAAGAGATACAAGGTAGGGCAGTGGATGTTGGAATGGCCGTAAAGAGAGAGGGCAATGTTTGGAAACTCCCTGTACTGTTGTTTGCAGATGATACTGTGTTGTTAAGTGAAGACGAAGGGGAGCTGCAAGGCTTGGTGGGTGAGTTTGGGAGAGTGTGTAAGAAACGGAATCTAAAGGTGAATGCAGGGAAAAGTAAAGTTATGGTCTTCGAGAGAGGTGGTCAGTGAATGTACAGTGAGGTTGGATGATGAGGAAATGGAAAATGTGAGTACGTTTAAGTACTTGGGTGGTTTGATGAGTAAGGATGGAAGTTTGTAGGGTGAAGTGCTTGAAAGGGTACAACAATGAAGAAAGGTTGCTGGCTCCTTGAAGGCAGTGATAAGAAACAGTGAAGTGAGCATGGAAGTGAAAAAGTTATTACATAACTATTGTGATACCAACTCTAACATACGGAAGTGAAGCTTGGACGTTGTTGGAGGGACACAAGTCATGAGTGATAACAGTGGAATGAGTTATTTGAGAGGAGCCTGTGGAGTCACATGGAGAGACAGACTAGCAAATAAGGATGTGAAAGAACGTTGTGGTGTGGATGTGGATGTGATAGGAACAGTTAGGAGAAATGCACTGAGGTGGTTTGGCCACGTGGAGAGGATGGAGAGTGAGAAACTGACGAGGAGAGTGTATGTGAGTGAGGTGGAGGGAGAGAGAGGGAGGGGAAGGCCAAGGATGAGATGAAGGGATGGAGTGGAGAGGTATATGAGAGAGGGGGGTCTGAATTGGGAACAGAACAGTGAAATGGCAGGGGACAGGGTGACGTGGAGGCGATTTGTTTGTGGCCACCCCGTATAAGGGATTAAGGCGTCTGGCAATAGATAGATAGATATTATTTTCAAGATGTACAACAAGGAATGGGGCTTAGCTAGGTAGCGGTAAGGAGAGACCAGTAGGAATGGCCAGTGCATGACAGCACACTAAAACATTTCCACTATGTGTACAAGGAAAGGATGAATATTATTGAGTCACGAGTGGGAGCCATGGTAAAGAGTCATGAATTATGTTGTGGATTAACATGAAGACGCCTAGGCAAACCAATGAAGTTTACAGTGTTATGTTGGTATGGAAGCTTCATAAAGATCCACAAGGGATGCTTTGACGTGGCTCAGCAATACAGAGTAAACAGAGGGTGATTTAAAGTAGGAGAGAGTATGAGTAAAGAGGATGGATTGAGAGGATCAGAAATACTGAAGATGAAGTGGAGGGATGGAATGGAGAGGTATGTGAGAGAGATCTAGGACACCTAGATCTGGCATCCGCTGACTGGAGACAGGTGGCATGGAGACATTTTAGCTGAGACTGCTCATCAGGGATTGGCTGTAGAGACATCTGATGAGGTTTCCCATTATTTCACCAATAACAACTTACAAGGGGAGGTCTGTTTATTCTGGTGAAATCTTGTACTGTATGAAGATGCTCTTTTGTTGGGTGTAATATAAGTGGTACCTAATTTCTAACATAAGAAGTGAGAATTCCACAGTTGCAGGTAAAGCCTTCATTATGAACTAAAGAAAAATTATTTGCAGGACATAAATTCCATTTTAAAGAACCCATTGGTAATGCAAGGTTCCTCGGTATACAAGGAGGAGTGATGTACCATATATGTTGACCTTCATTATATATTATTTTGCTGTAGTAAACACTACTGGTAGTTTTCTCAGTGCCATATAATTAAACTTCCATTATACTGTAAATATTTATATCTTATTTTGCTATGGTACACACTACTGGATGTTGTACCAGTGCCACTCATAAACCAAACCTCTACTTCCAAGTCTCCACCACAATACATGCATGTTAAGAACCCAGATCTATTTCCTTCCCCCTTTATTTTTATGAATACAGGACACCTGTAAGTTGGTGTATGGATTATTTTTAAATTAATTTATTTTTCCTTCCTCTGCTCATCTTGACGACAAAAGTAATACTTTTATTTTGTACACACAATTGGAAGTTGTACCAGTCCTAGATCTTTCCGTTTTCATTAAATACATTATTACACGCCCTCTTCTGTCTTTCTTTCCCCTTCCTTCTGCCTGTGGGTGACTCAACACTAAGTGACAAGCCAAATTGGTTTCCTGTACACCAGGAAACCATTTACTATGCTGGGTAGTAACCACATAACCTAATTAAGGCACCTGATGGTCTAGTGCTTAATTTAGGCGCTCCAATCAGATTAAGCCTGTGTAAGTTTATATCCAAGGGTTGGTTGGGGTTTATTGCTCATGTGATGCCACTCAGGGATGAGTGAGGCTGGTCACTCTCGTCTTTAATGTCAGGACCAACTTGCCTAACCCTGGGCTCCGCTCCTGATGGGGCAACATAGGAGTGGATGATGGATGGATGAATGTTTGGAAATACATGATTTCTTTGCTTTTGTAACACTAGTGGAAGTTGTTCCAGTCCCATATCTTTATGCTTTTACTAAAAACATAAATATTAATTGCTCTAGTAACCACTTGTGGAAAGTGATCAATTCATATAGCCTAACCTTTGGTTAGGTTGTTATGCTAGGTTGCTTTACACTGGAGTGCGTAGCCTTTGACTGGGTGCCTCCATTCTTGCCTATCCCGTTTGCCCTGTAAGTGTGTTTTTCTTTAATTAGGCCTGTTATCTCAATTTCAGCCATCTTCATTGTATTTATCTGGTACAAATTCTGCCTGATTACCATTTTTCTTAAACCTTTCGTACTATAATTGATTTTCATTTTTGCAAATACTCATGCTTGTAAAAAAATGCATATTCATGCCATCTTTCCCTTCTCCTTAAGTAGGGTACAAATCTTTAAACTAACAGGTCAAACTCATTCCTCCTCACAGTTCTTTCAACCTGAATCTGATAATGGAAGAAGGGGAATAATAGTTTCCCGGGGCTAGCCCCTATTAAATCATATAGCCCTGGTAGGTGACAGGAAGGTGCTACCCCTCTCGGCAAGGCAGCTAGTGGGCATGGCTCGAACTCATGACCCCCCCCCAGTTCTGAGCCTGACGCTCTACCACTGAGCCACTCTGTCCCAAAATAATAGAAGAAACTTTGACTGGAAAACCAGTTATCATATTGCAGTAGTCCTAAAATGGGGTGAGTTTCATTAAATGTCCAAACAGGGAAAGTACAGGGTGAAGATAGTAAAACAAACCTCATATTCAATTATTTTTATTTTTCTGTGATTATATATGTAACTACCTGAATGTTGAATTAAGCAAGCAAAAACGAATAAGATTATTGGAGTAGATGCATGAACAGAGGTACTGATATACTACCCATAAGCACAATACCATATAGTGCACCCAAACTGCCTCCAAGTGGTTGCTGACAAACAAAATAATGGTCCTCCTACTTTGCAGTTAGCGAAATCTTAATTTCCAAAATGTCGAAATGCTGGTATTCCTTAAAATTTTGATGAAATCAGTTTACTCAACATATTTTTGTAAATACAGTATCATATGTATTCCCACCCCCACACAAACAGACACAATAACTATCTATCTATCTATTGCCAGACGCCTCAATCCCGTTTGGGGTGGCCACAAACAAATTGCCTCCACGTCGCCCTGTCCCCCGCCATTTCACTGCCCTGCTCCAAACTCACACCCCCCTCTCTCATATACCTCTCCACCCCATCCCTCCATTTCATCCTCGGCCTCCCCCTCCCTCTTCCCCCCTCCACCTCACTCACATACACTCTCTTCGTCAGTCTCTCACCATCCATCCTCTCCAAATGGCCAAACCACCTCAGTGTGTTCCTCATATCGCTTCCTATCACATCCACATCCACACCACAACGCTCCTTTATATCCTCATTTGTCAGCCTGTCTCTCTGTGACTCCACAGGCTCCTCTTAAATAACTCATTTCCACTGCTCTCACTCTTGACTTGTGTCCTTCCAACAACGTCCAAGCTTCACTTCCATACGTTAGAGTTGGTATCACAATACTGTCATGCAGTAACTTTTTCACTTTCGTGCTCACTTCCCTGTTTCTTATCACTGCTTTCAAAGAACCAGCAACCTTTCTTCCCTGCTGTACCCTTTCAAGCACTTCACCCTCCAAACCTCTATCCTTACTCATCACACTACCCAAATACTTAAATGTACTCACATTTTCCAATTCCTCACCATCCAAACTCGCTGTACATTCACGGACTTCACCTCTCTCAAAGACCATCACTTTACTCTTCCCTACATTCACCTTTAGATTCCGTTTCTTACACACTCTCCCAATCTCATCCACCAAGCCTTGGAGCTCCCCTTCGTCTTCACTCAAGAACACAGTATCATCTGCAAACAACAGTACAGGGAGTTTCCAAACACTATCCTCTCTCACCAGGGCCTCTCCAACATCCACTACCCTACCTTGTACCTCTTTTATTACCCCATCCATGTACAGATTGAACAACCATGGAGACATGACACAACCCTGTTTCAACCCAACCTTCAAAGAGAAAAATTCACTTAGTTCACCATCCACACGCACTGCAGTCTTAGCACCATCATACATACTCTTCACAGCATTCAACAACTTCCCATCTACTCCATATATTCTTAATATTTTCCACAATCCTTGCCTATCCATCCTGTCATATGCTTTCTACAAATCCATGAAAGCCACATACAACTTCTTTCCCTTCTCTAGAAACTTTTCCACTAAAGATCTAAGAATGAATATCTGATCAACACAACCTCTTCCCTTCCTAAAGCCTCCCTGTTCTTCTCCAACTAATTCCTCTGTTTTTTCTCTAACTCTGTCAATAAGTATCCTACCATACACTTTTCCTATTATACTAAGAAGACAAATGCCCCTATGATTATACCATACACTTCTTTTTCCCCTTTTCCTTTGTACAAGGGAATAATTATACCTGACTTCCAATCCTCCAGGACTCTACCTTCCTCCCAGGCCAATCTCCACATCTTCCACATCCATTCTACTACTATCTCTCCCCCATGCTTCAGCATTTCACCACACACTCCATCAATTCCTGGGGCTTTCCCCAATTTAACTTCCTTCATTGCTTCCACAACTTTTATCCTACTGATTTCTTCCTGTCTTCTCACCTCCCTCCTTCTCCCAGCCATTCCCCAGCCACTTATACTCGCATTACTTCCATCCTGTATGTTCAACAATTCCTTTAAATGTTCTCTCCATCTGCTCACTTTTCTCCCTTCTCCACTAGTAATCTACCATTTTTATCTTTCACTCCCCTGCTAACCTCACTTCCACCCTGTCTTACTCTCTTCACCTCTTTCCAGAACATTTTCTTACAGTCCCTCCACTTTACACTCAAATTCCTTCCAAATTCCTCATCCATTCTCTTCTTACTCTCTCTTACTAATCTTTTCACCTCTCTCTTTCTTTCTGCATATAACTCTCTCTTCCGCCTCTCAGCTTCTTCCATGCCCCATTTCTCATCCATTCATTGTATGCTTTCTTCTTTTGTGCCACAGCCTGTCTCACCTCTTCAGTTCAGCACGCTGTTCCTTGCACCCCCCCTCCGTCTTCTCTTCCTCCCACACACCACATCACATGCAGCACATATTTCTTCTGTAAATATCCTGCACACACCTTCCACGTCCCCCATCTGCTCCAATTCATATTTGCCCAATCGTTCCTCCACTTCTCTCTTATACTCTGCCTTTTTCTCATCCTCTTGTAACCTTTCCACTCTCCTTGTAACTACTCCTTCCTCTCGTCTTTCCCTTCTTCTATTCCTCCATCTTACTTGGATCCTAATTCTGGCCACCACCAAGTAGTGGTCAGAAAGTCCACTCCCCCAGCCTCTATAAGCTCTTGCATCCATTACACATCTTTGCATCCTTTCATCCACACACACACATAATCAATCATTGCCTTCCTTTCACTCAGTTCACCACCCACCCTTCTCATCACTCGCCATGTATACCTGTGGATCATTTTATACCTGAAAAGGGTATTGGCTCTCACCAACCCCCTCTCAGCACAAAAGTCCACTAACGCACTGCCATTCTCATCTATCTCAGCAGGCACACCCCACTCACCAACTATTCCATCCACCTTCACATTCCCTACTTTACCATTCATATCACCAATCAAAAACACTCTCCCATTCCGTCCAAACTTTTCCATGCACACTTCCACATTTGTCCAGAACTCTTCTCTCACTCTGCTAGCACGATCTTGCATTGGCGCATACACACACACAATCGCCCACATTTGTATTCCAACTTTCAACTTTACCCACACAGTCCTTGACCCAACTTATCCGTACTGTCTTATGCTCTTCTTCCATCTTTTACTCACAACTATACATACTCCTTTCTTTGCCCTCTCATTCTCAACTACTCCTGCACATATACCCCATCCATACTCCCACTCTCTCACTTTCTCCTCTCCAATGATAACAATAATAGAAATTCCTTGCTTTGGCTTCCAGCATGAACACTGTATTGGCAAAGAGCTTTACCGTAGTACTCTGCAGACACCAAAGTCAGCTTAAACTGGACTCATCTGAATTATGTGGCTTTGTTCTTAATTTTTTGTTGTGTGATTTTCTCACCCCAGGAAGACAACATTTTCATTGTTTACTGGTAAATGTTCACACCAGAACCATGACTGTGATATAATGTACAATATAGTATATACGCTGTATACTGTGATGTGTGAACGGAACGCCAAGCAGTTGGATATTTATACACAGATGTCATGGTAATGATTGAGAAATAGTTTTCCAAGATTTTTATATTTCCATAAGCCTCTTGATCCTGAAAATGTCTGAATTTGGGAATTGCACTGTAGTACTGTATTAGTCACAACAATATCATAACCATGCAGGACCTCATCAACCCACAAATTATAAATAGAGTGTACACAAGATTTTTTTTTTTTTTTACACATAACAGAGTGCAAAATGCATTGCACAATTTCATACTCATCACACTTGTCAGACTCCCTTCTTTTTCCAAATAACTCCACAAACATCATAATCTCTGAGGTATATATTCCTTCAAGTGTGACTTGTATGAGAGAGAGAGAGAGAGAGAGAGTCTTGCACACTCTCCCAAACTCACCCACCATGCCTTCCAGCTCCCCTTTGTCTTCACATAACAACACAGTATCAACTGCAAACAACAGTACAGGGAGTTTCCAAACACTGCCCTCTCTCATTAGGGCCACTCCAACATCCACTGCCCTACCTTGTACAGTGTCTGTTTTATAACCCCATCCATATACAGATTGACCAACCATGGAGACATGACACATCCCTGTTTCAACCCAACCTTCAAATAGAAAAACTCACTTAGTTCACTATCCACATAACTGCAGCCTTATCACCCTCATACATACTCTTCACAGCATTCAACAACTTCCAATCTACTCCATATATTCGTAATACTTTCCACAATCCTTGTCTATCCACCCTGTCATATGCTTTCTCCAAATCCATAAAGACCGACTACAACTTCTTTCCCTTCAGAATCAGAATCACTGTACAGTCAGTAATTTTTATTCCTCTAAAATAATAATGATGCTCTCTTACACTGTCAAATTTGATTCTCAGGTACAGGTCCTAAAATTCATGCCAAACACTATTTGTTTACCATAGCTTAATGGAAAGAAATGTATCATCTGCAGATAATTAATTATTTATCAAACAACACTTTCATTTACTTCAGAACTCTTGTCTGTTTCCTTCCATTTACTTTTTTCACTCGTGTGTTTTTCCCTGTCTCCTGCAGCTCCTGCCTTCATTTATTAGACTCTTTAGACCTTCATTTAATCTAGAAGTAAGCAGTGGTGTGCCTTACCATATCAAGTCTCCAGTACTTATTTGATTTAGTGAAAATGTTGGCCAGAAGTGGATAGTCTATGCTGAAAGCTTGAAGCTGAGCAGTGCTACCAGTAGAGTACTGTTTTAGGTTAAACAAAGAGTGGCTTACAGTTCAATTATAAAATGCAACCACAAAAAAAAAATATAACTAGTATTAGTGTTTAACCATGAATTTCTTTCAACCTAACCTCCACATCTATTTAACTAACCCACTTCTGGTAAATCAGAATGGTTCTTACCTGTTCAACTTAATATAGAGGCCTTCCAAACGTATAACTGTTGCTATTTTTACCTGCAACAAAAAATATATAAATGAAAATGATAGTACAAATAATGAGATGGTTTGCCCAAGATAAAGAAGTTAGTTGAGAGTCTGACTTGGAGAGTAAGAGGGGGAGACCAAGGATGAGCTGGTGGGATGGAATGGAGAGAAATATATGAAATGGAGTGTGTGAGTAGGAGGGATGGCAGCCACTGACAAGAAATCTCACTAGTTATTATCCTTTATTAACAGTTCTATATCTCGTGGTTTCTGCACGTTTCCCACAATTAGGCCTATAGTCACTGAATCGCCAGTCAAATGATTTCTGAACAAAATCTCTTGGAATTCCATTTAAATACTATATGTAACTTGTTTGTTATTTCGTATATATTGACATTTCTACCTATTCTTCACCATGATCAACAGCACATTCGTTATCGTTGGTAATGGCTTAACCATCTCGAAACCACTGGTTACATTCACACATAATTTCAAAGAAGCTCCATGTAAGCCTTGTAAATCTCTTGTAATAGCTTTAACCCGTCACGTCCCGAGCCTTTCCGCACCTATGACATCCCCCAGTCCCGAGCCTTTTTGGAAAAAATTTTTTTCTTATGAAACTTCCGCTTAGGTCGAGAAACTATGGAAAATCTTGAAGAAAGTTGTCTCTGCAGTCTATAAGTGGTCTATACAGGTGCGGTTTCCCCCCGCAGGTATCGTATTCTGTAATGGGCTGGATATGCGTAAACGTTTTCTATGGTAAGGAGTAATGGGACAAACAACACACAACACCTCTACATTTATTGAATTTGTACTAATAAACAATAACAGTAACAATATAATGGATTTCAGACACATATATAGGAAAAATAAGCATTGTACCATCGCGCGAGCATAGCGAGTTAGGTCCGAGTCGTATCATGCTATCTGCTAATTTTCTGTTATGAGTCTACCGATCATTTTTTCTACTTGTATACTTCTGTTTCAATGACAATTTACCAATTACAACTGTTTGTAAGTGTTTTCAGATGTTTTCATTCATTTTGATGACATGCAGCATAAGTTTAGCGCACATCAGCTTAGTAAGCGCACTCGCTATGTCTCGTATTTCAACATACCAAATTGTTTTATCACTTTCTAATTATTTTCCCATTTACATAGAACCTTTCCCCCACCACTGTGAAGGTTTTCAATTATTTTCATTCATTACGAGGGCATTTAGCGATATGCTAGCGCATATTCATGTAGCAACCACGATCTCAAACACTCGTGTTTCATCATCTACTTTATTTATTCACTCCAATTATATTTTCCCACTTACATTACACACGTTTACACCCCTCCAATGCACTGTACATACTTACTGCCATTATTTATTCAAGTGAGCGTGAGAATATCGCCTGAAAATACCCTCGCAAGGAATGTTACGTCATACATAATACTCACACACTTATATACTAATTCACGCACACACTTATATACTAATTATTCACTTTATCACTTGCTGACTTTTATTTTGACTAATACGTGCCTTATTCATTCGACTAGGCGTCAGGAAATCTTATCTTTATAGACACGCTATGAATATTTGACTTAGGAAATACATCATCATATACAATAATTTGAACTTATATTATACCAGTAAGAATGTCACATAATAGAAAATATATAATAAGGGGCCGTATTTATTGCACTGAGCGACAGAATATCGCATCAAACAACCCTCTCTATGTAAGTTTCAACTTAGGGCAGATTTATATACTTACACCCAATGTTTGCACTTATGTTCTACCCGTAGGCACTTTATACTAATATTTGGCGATCCACATGACTGATTTTTTCACAGAGCGTCTGTCTGTCGCATTTACATCATAATTTCTGCGTCCTTTCGCAATCACATCATGCTAAAATTGCAGCAACGTGTGGTATTCACTAAAACATGGGTGAATACACAGACCCACGTCACACTGCACGCACTCATAGCGGGTGTCCTTCCTCTGTGTCGTGAGTCGCACCTGGGAATTACTGCACACGTGACACCTGCGCTGGGGCCTAGGTCTGTTGGGCTGGGGCGGGATAGGAGTGGGGAAATGGCGGGCGGATATTCTCTGGGGAGTGTGGGTAATTGGGGCAGTGCGGGGGCGCTGTTGGGGCCTTTCAACCGCATATTTTGCAAAGATTTCTCGTGTGAGCTCCCTCACAAACCCTTCAAAGGTTTCCTGAACTCCTGTGGTCATGGCGTGAAGGTGGTGGCAATTCAGAGCAGTGATATCTAGCAAGTGAAAGAACAGTTTCTTATACCACTTCATCGTGGTCCTGGCACACTCTACCGTCGATATCATGGAGTCTGACTGGTCCACGAGGCGCATGTTTATATTATAGTCCATGACACATTCAGGTTTCCAAACACGACGCCTGCTCTCGCTATGGTAATCAACAGAATCAGTACGGTGCATCAAGGGGCGGTGAACCGTGGACAAGAGGCTTACTTCTCTGTTGTGGTTCCACATTGTTGCAAGGATGTTGTTTGCTTTGAAGAAGACAACCTCACTCCTTGCAAGTTTCCGCCCTACCTTGACCATGTGACGCCGGTTCACCTTTACAGTTCCACATACTCCCGTTTCATGTCTGTGAAGATAACGAGCGAGAAGAGGGCTAGTGTACCAGTTGTCGAGGTAGAGAACGTGACCACGATGAAGGTAGTCTTGTATCATCGTCTTTACCACTGCTCCAGAAAGTCCTATACTTCGATCTTCTATTATGTCTGTCTGTGCACCGGTGTACAAGACTATGTCTTGCACGTATCCAGTCCTACAGTCACACATAACAAAGATCTTGAACCCAAAACGGTGCCTTTTGCTGGGTATATACTGTCTGAATGAAATATTGCCTCTCCACAACACGAGACTCTCGTCTATGACGAGATCTCTATAGGGATAGAATGAGGATCGAAAGGTTTGCCTGAGGTGATCAAAGACCAGCCTAATTCGCCTCATTTTGTCCGTGTTGTTTGTATTTGCAGGGTCATTAGCATCATAAAAATGGAGGCGACTTAGAATTTGTTGAAACCGATTACGGCTCATCACTTGACCAAATATGGGGGTAAACATAACAGGGTCCCTAGTCCAGTAAGCAGGAATTCTATTTTTCTTATTATACCCATCAAAAGGACAAGGGCAAAAAATAAGAACATTTCTGGAATGGAGACAGGGTAATCATATATCATTGAATGCCTACTCCTTCTTCCCAATCTTTCACTTTCTAGCCGCTGGCCGCTTGCAAACAGGTTTGTTTGAAGCACGATCTGATCAACGAAGGCCTCACTGAAAAACAGGTGGAAAAAATCCAACCTGCTTGAATTACAGTGAATACCTGGTGCAATGCAGCCAGATCGCCCCTGCTCAGTGAAGGGGTGAATGAGGGGAGAAAAATCACTCCCATCCTCCCAATCCCACGACACAAATCCCTCGTCCCCATCACCGCCTTCGTCTGGGTGGGGAGATCCTGGTTGGGGAGGTTGGGGAGAAGGAGTACGGAGGGCTTCCCCACTGTCACTCCTCTTCCCTCTGCCTTTACCCTTTCCCTTTCCCTTACCCTTACGGCCTTGAGGAACATTAGGGGGCTGTGGGGATGAAATAGTTTGATATTGGGGAGCAGAAGACGTGCTGGGGAGTGGTTCCTCCCCACCTTCCCCCTCCATTACCACACCACGTGCTCTCTCACGCAACCTTGCTCGACCACGTGTTAGGGGATATTGGGGAGCATAAGACGTGCTTTGGAGTGGTTCCTCCCCACCTTCCCCCTCCCTCACAACCCCACGTGATAAGGAACGCACCCGCACTGGCCCACGTGATCCACTCTGCCGCCTCACACTGCGTAGGGAGAGCAATGACTCACCCACCTCACTCTCACTTTCCCTAATCCCAGGAATGTCCATTTCACTCCCCACTCCCTCCACTTCACTTCCTACCGCCCCAAACAGAATGCTTGGCCCATACCTGCTTAGACGACGTGGTGTGCGCTCTGGGCCACGATGCGTAATCACCTCCCGCCCATACCACGTGGCAGCACGTCCCACGTCTCCGTCCTCGTCCTCGTCCTCGTCCTCGACCTCGAATTCGGCTTCCAAGGCACGCTGGGGATAGGGATATGACATACCACGTGCCTTCTTTGCCTCCTGCCCCTCTCTAGCAGCACGGTAAGTCACGTACTGCCGTTTCCTTGGTGACGGAACTTCCTCGTCACTGCTGGTGGTTTCTTCCTCATCTGGCTGCACATAATCTTTGTCCATCTCCTCGTCATCCAGTGGGGAATCACTGTCGCCGGTAAAGGTGTCCAGGGCGACTTGAATTTCGCTCTCTGAGAGACCTCTCTTAGCCATGTCTGAGCAGGACCGTGGCTACCAGGTGAGTGGACGAGCGGCGGGCTAGCGCGGGTCGCGCGGGGTCGCCGAGTGTCCCCGCCTGGTGGCAGGTAGGGGAAGGTCAGGCGAGGGTACGTACCGCAAATCAAGCGCGAAATTTGAAAATTGTCGAAATTATGCACATTGCAATTGCACGACGTACTGGTACGTCGCCGGGACTGGCAAATGCAAATCGTGGTGACGTACCCATACGTCGTCGGGACGGGGCGGGTTAATAGGGTCATAAGTACAATCAAAATGAAAATATCAGTGGGTAATCTGCCTTAACACGCAACTACTTCTGTTGACTGAGGATTCGTCCTTAACTTATTTTTGGCCCACCGAATTGGGCTCATTGTAAACGGTTCAGAGGAGAAATAGACCTTAGAATGGCAAGTAAGAGCAAGTGGTAAAAATTATGGGGCTGAATTGTGAAATCAGTACGAATTTAGTTGGCAAAATTTCCGAGTCCACTGACGTACGAAATAACCAATCATCCAGCAAGGTCTTCTCTCTGCAGGGCTTCTGCAGCGAATGAGTCGTACGTCTGGCAGCCGATGGCGCATGCGCAATGAACTCAAGGAGTCAGGATCAGCGAGGGAGTCAGATTTGAATGCCACACCGTCAGAGGGAGAGGTTACGTAACGCGTGTCTGTAACACCTAGTTTTTCCCTCTCTAGTTTGTCTTGTCTTTGCCAATTATTATCCTGCTTCCCATGCTACCATAGTGGGTCTTACCAAGCTCCAGAAAAAAGGAAGGAATATTGCGATTGCCATAACTCATGAAATGCTACACAACTGTGAAATTGCCATAAAACTGGAAGATCAAATCCGGTCGCTGGAAGAGTGAAGACGATCGGCAAAACATGTTACAGTATGTATAGCTGCGGATATTTCAAACAGAGAGACACCGTCTACCAGCGAGGTGATGTAATGCTCTCCGCATCTGGTAACACTGATAGGTATGGACCTTCACCAGGTTTCGTTCGGTCGCTAGGACGAACCGAAAGCGGTGGTCATTGCCGCTCTGCGTAGTTATTGGTGGTAATATATAAGCAATGTTCCTCCAGAAAATATACTGATAATAGCATGTCATGATTATGTGTGTGTCTTTTTTTTTAACTGTCTCACAATACACCCTCTACATAATTGCAGTTATTATGAATGACACGGTTTTCGTGAGTGGTTTAGTTTTGTCATGAACATGCAACACATGACAATTAATCGTAATAACGTCATAGTTATCAGCTTCCTCACAACTAACAATGAATATTGTGGCAAGAGAAAATCCCTCCCTCCCCTCATCCTCTGCTTTCGATATCAACAGCCGTCATCTATGATGTTACTACATAAACTCAAGAAGAATAGCTCCCAATCGCTATGACAACAGGTGTGACATCAAACATTAAAGGGGCGTGTCTTATATCACCATGTGATCACACAGTCGTCGCCATATACTAAAAATGCAGGGTTTGTGTGCTGTGCCACTCCGTGGGGAATAGGTCGTCCCATAGACGATATAACATAACATGCTGGTAGACTGAGTAACGTGCCAAAGTCAGCATAACGTTTTATGGCCTGACTATCAAACTCCATGATCAACATTAAACTACAGCTGATTTGACACCATGTCACCAGCGTATTTATCCATTCCACCCTAGCTTCCTGGCACAGTCCACTCTCTCCTACCCCATCACTCTTCTCCTACAGAGCTCCCTTCCACCAGCCAGTCCACTATTGCCCCCTCCTCTCCCACTTCCTCCTGTTTTCCAGGCACCCCACTCTGCCTCCTCCCGGGCAGCCACTTCTAACGAAACTACATCGATTAAAGAGGCCTACCAGTTACAGGTTCACGGTCAGGCAGGTAGGGGGGGGGGTCACTGTGATAATTATGATAGGTGTGGGAATGCAGATAATGTTATAATGGCTTATATGCTGGCAGTTGGTAAATGTTGTATGGTTAGTGATGTTTGTCGAAAGTCACAGTTGCAAAACCTGTGTTTCATGTGAATAAAATACGATTACATTTGGTGCGAAATTATTTTATTACCATATTCACAATATATTGTTATTTTCAGTGTACTGTCAGGCGGGACATTGTTTATATACCACCAATAACTCCCCACAGCTGCAATGATCACCGCGTTCGGTTCGCCCTAGCGACCGAACGAAACCTGGTCAAGTTCCATACCTGTCAAGTGTTACTACTTTATAGTACAGTAGATGCGGAGAGCATTACATCACCTCGCTGGTGGATGGGGTGTTTCTCTTTGATATGTCCGCAACCGTACATTTTGCAACTCTGACTGATGCCAAATTCAGCAACAACGGTACTTTGGGCCGAGGGTGGAATGATCAAGGGATGAGGATTAAATACAATGTCAAGCAGCGATACTTTATTCATTTTTTTTTTTTTTTTTTACAGATTTTTAAAATATGTATTGGTAGTTCAGTGAATAGGCTGACGACGTTCACCGTTTACCAGCCCCCCCCCCTTTTTTTTTTTATCAAGCTGTAAATATGTAAGCGAATACAAATGATTATTTGTATGCATATTTTAGTGATTAACTATTTGAGTTTACTTGAAAATGCATTTGCGTTATTAGCAGACAAATACTATTTATGTATGAATGTACAGCCGTGGTCATAAATAATCACCTATTCGTCGGCACCCCGTGTCTCAGGCTGGTTCCTTTATGCGTGGCAAGTCAGGGGAGTAAGAGGGGCTGAGAGGGAGGGGCCAAAGAGAGAAGAGAAGGTGGGTGGGGGGACGAGTGATGGTGCGAGGGTGGAGTGAGGAAGAGAAGGGAGGGGAGATAGAGGGACAATGAAATGAGAAGTGGTGGTCACATAATTTGTCTATTTTCTTTCACTCAGGACATGATATAAAAGAATTAATATTCGGTAGATAATGCTGCATAACACCTTGTATACCAGCGTCTGATAACAAGAATTCGAGTGGAGATATCAAGGGCTGGCTCGAGAGAGAAATATACCGGCATGACAGATCAAAGACTAGTACGGAGCCAGATTTTTGTGTTTATCCTAGTATTTTCACTTCGGAGGCAGAAAGGAATCTGAATGGCTTTGACTTCCGTAATGTTTATATAACAAACGTCCTCTACCATTATATGTAATAAAATTTTGGAACTAAATATCATAATTATGCAACCTTTGACACGGCTGTGTCAGCAATAAATATGGTCATCCTCTCGCTATATACTCTCTACATACACACACCATCATGTCAACTATTTTATGACATCTCTATATGAAAAGGCATTGAAAATAACTGTGCATAAAAAGCAAATAAATTTGATGTCTGTGCACATGGATGGATATAATAACAACATCTCATAATCTGTTAGAATGAAAATTAAACAAAATCCTACCCAAACTCCTCCCAAAATATATCTTTGTCAATGTTTACCGACATTGTTCAAGCCAAAGCACCTAGGAAAGCCTTAGTAAGTAGTCCAGAGGCCTCCTGCCTCGATTACCTCTTGCAGTTTCCACGGCACCGAGGAAGGAAGCAATGTTGTTGATGGTTTGCTGGTTTCGTCTAAACAGCTCCCACTCGTCCTTGGTGTGCTGGAGGAGGCGGGCCCGTGTCCTCTCGTTCTCTGGCTCCCACGCGTTGACAATCTGGGCCCACAAATCTCGATGGCTCTGCACTAATGTATGATCTGTCACGTCAGTATATTTCTCTCACGAGCCAGCCCTTGATTATCTTGATATCACCATCTAAGCTTGCTGTCTGGCGCCGCAATACAAGGTGTAATGCGCATAGTCTACCGAATATTAACTCACGTATATCATGCCCTGAATGAAAGAAAATAGACAAATAATGTGACCATCATTTATCGTATCATTCTCCCTCCCCTCTCTCTCTCCACCCCCGCACCATCACTCGTCCCCTCACCCACCTTCCCTTCTCTCTCTGGCCCTTCCCTCTCGGCCCCTCTTACTCCACTGTGACTTGCCGGCATGAAGAAGCCAGCCTGAGGCACGGGGTACCGGAGGATAGGTGATTATTTAGGACCACGATTGTATGTACAAAATAATTCTGAGTATACAGTTTGTGTCCATTACCATATTGAAAACTCTATCAGATTTATTGGTATGACGACGTAACTAACAACGTTTCACTCTAATTCTTTGCCCAGACTTCTGGAACGGGTAGGGTTGTGGAAACATTCGACAACATGGGTGGTGGTGGTGGGAGAAACAGCAGAAGTGGAGACTGTTCTGCTCCATTCCAGCTTCCGCAACACAGTACATGCCATCTACATTGCACTGCGCTCCACTGAACCACCAATACTTGCTAGGAAAAATCCATTCAAAATCTTCACTCATGGTCAGTGAACTCTTTCGGGTTAAATATATTAGTCTTTTTTTTTTAGTGGGGAAAGGAAGAACCTAAGGCTGACGGCTTGCAAAACTTCTCTAAATAAAATGTACATAAAAACAAGCAAAGTATAACATTCATCATGTATGCTTTAATTTTTCAGTATGCTCCAATTTATTGTGTCTAAATAACTTAAACACACGTAACATGCAGAAAAATTATGTGGAATTTATACTCCATGTGGCAGGAGTTGTCCCATAACAGAAATCCTGTGGAGAAAATCAGGATATGTAATTGATTTTTTTTTTTAAATTCCTGTAATGATTATATGTAGATATTTATTTGTCTACTGACGCTTCATTGTATATGTCCCATTGTTAACCTTTCTTTTTATGCACTTAATCATTTATGCTATTCCCCGTTGGGAAATGAGGTTTTAGCCTTTTGGCTGTTATGCTGGTATGAATATCCCTGTGAATGACATTTCGGTTGGTGTTTACATTATGATACTGCCCATATTCTTGTTAAAATCGACCGCAAGCTCACAAACTTCTCAAGCAACGCTACCATTTTACGCGACTTTTAAAGTAGTTTTTGCCTCATTCAGTATTTTTTTATTGAATGATTCTGCTATCACAATAACACGCTGCTCTGTTACTTAATGATTTTTTCAGTATAGGAGTGCCTTTTCGTTGTCTAAGGACTATTAGAACATAAGCCCATCTCCCGTTGCACCACCAAGTGGTCATCTCCCCACCCACTTATTTCCCCCCCTGGACTTATTATCATACATTGACTCGTTTTTCTCCATAAACCTATTTTCCCATTAAAAAAAAAAAAAACTTCCCATGGACCCATTTCCCCCTTGGGCATATTTCTGTCTCACATATGTATTTTCCTCCATGGACCTATTTTCTCCAAAGACTGATTTTACTCTATGGATCTGCTTTCTCCCATGGACTTGCTTTCTCCAATGCACCTATTTCTTTCATGGACGTTTCCTACTCAAGACACGTATTTTTCCTGTGCATCTTTTTTTTTTTTTTTTACCCATGGACTTATTTCCTCTTGAGCCCACTTTCCTCCATGCATTCGTTTGCCCCCTCAGGACCTGTTTTCCTCCATGGACCTATTTTTCATAGATGGAACTAGTTTCCCTCGAATTGTTACCCCATCTAACCACCCACTCACCAACCAACCTACCAATATACCCACTCACTCACTCAGGTGTTGTAAGCCCACCACATTGCTTGTCTTCGGAAGAGCCACACATGCACCCTCCCCAAAAGCCTACCCATCAACCCACAAAGTCCACCCACCCAGCCCACGTTCCCAACCCACCCTATCAATCCACCCTACTCATCCACCCACCAACCCCACACCACCCACCCGCCACCGAACTCTTTCCATAAATCCAGCTACCCCACCCAGCCCATCCACCATACTCAGCATGCTCACTACATGCACTTCGCCCACTCAATCCACTACGCCCATCACACCCACCCACCCACTCAACCTTCCTTACCTGTTCACCCATCCTGTCCAACCATTCCACCCAGCCATACCTCCTGCCTTACCTACTCACGCAACTCAGCCACTCACCAGCCTACTCACCCAGCCATCAAGCTTGGGCCATCTCAAGATAACTTGTAACTTCACACACACACACACACACACACACACACACACAAGAAAGACACAAGAATAGATGGGCTGTCAGTTGAGGTGGATTCACTTAGAAGATTAGTGCAATGGCAAGTACAGTTATCAACCAAGAGAGTATTAAGGAGTAGCTCTAAATTGATACAGAGACAATTAGGCAAGCAAGCAGTCGAACAGTCCAAAACAGTGATACTGAGAAGATAACCCATGTAAATGAAATGATGCACAGTTACAAAAGTAATGTGGAAATTACTTATGCTGAAGTGGTGAAAGTAAAGAAAGACTTAGAAACAATTTTCTGAGTCGAAGAAAAAGGCATTAGCAAGGAAGTGAAAAAAAAATGGTCAAAGATTCAGCAGTTCTCAACAAATCTATAGTAATCACTAGTGAAGATGAGTAAGAAATCCAAAATTTCGAGGGACAATAAGAAGATGGCAAATATAATGATCATACTGAAGGAAGTATCAGAGGAAATCTGTAATAACGACACAGAGGAACAAAACACTAGCGAAATATGAAAGAAATAAGTCAAGGCCACTGAAAGTAACCTTCCAGAGTGTGAACACTGTGGAGGACATACTTAAAAATGCAAACTCATGGAAAAAGAGGAATTTAAAAAAAGTATGGATAAAAAGATGCCTAACTCAAGAGAAACTGGGAATACTAAAAGAGAAGAGGGAGGAGGAAAAAAAACAAAAACAAAGAACGAGGGAAGCTCAGAGGAAGAAAAGAGTACATTTTTTTACATGATTGGGTTGCAGGTACGAAAGTGATACATAACCAACAGGGAATAAAATGGAGGAAGGTAGTAGACTCAAGTTATGGCAAGTATGTAAACAAGATGATTAAGCTGATGTACTCAAATGTAGATGGAATGATGTCTAAATTATTGGAGATAGAAGACTATACCAAAGAAAAGGAACTACATATTATTTGCCTAACTGGAACAAAATTAACCCCAAAGATATCAAACGATACCCTAAGCCTAGAGGAATACAATATATGGAGAAGAAACAGAAATTCATGAAAGGGAAGAGGAATTGTAATCGTAAAGAAAAATCTACAAGTCAAAGAAATAAAACTAGAATTACCCTCACAAGCAGAACTGATTGCATTGGAGATTAACACATCTGAAGGGAATTTTATTGTGGCAAATTTATACATGCCACCCAAAACAAACACCTGGGAAAGAGGCGAATATGAAGACCTGGCAGAAAGTACAATTCAGAGTCTAAGAACATTACTACATAGCATGGAAGAGAAATATTGAGATTTCAGTAGAGATATAAATTGCAATACTCTAGATATAAAAAGTCACGAAAGCTGTTGGGATCAAAAGCTCCTAGATCTTGTGCAGGAATTTTTCCTAACACAGCATGTAAAAGAAAATACCGGAGAAAGAGGACTTGATGATCCACCAGTACTAGATCTTATATTTACTAGGCCAGAAAATGAAACTGACAATATAATGTATCACTGTCCATTCAGCAAAAGCGGCCATATAGTATTAAATTGTATCTTCAGGAGTGCATATGATGTTACAGTAACGAGAGTTACAAAAAGAGTCTAAACTACAAAAAGGGCAACTATTATGACCTGAAGAAGTACTTCTTAGAAACAAATTGGGAAAAGAAGTTAAGAGGACAAGATTTGAATATCATATATAGAAAATTCTGTGATCTTTACGAAATAGGATTCCAGAATTACATCCCTGACCACAAAGAAGTGGAAATGAAAATTAAGAAATGGTTTAATACAGAATGTAATACATCAAAAGAAGAAAGAGACTTGCTGTGGAATTGATACAGAAGACATAATAGTGAGAGGGCATATAACAACTATAAACAAGCAAGAAATGATTATACGAAGATAGGGACGGAGGCTCAGAGACAGTTTGCGGAAGACATTATAATAAAAGTAGTGATGAACTTAAGCTATTTACAGCTACATCCGAAGCAAAACCAAATTAAACGATAAAATACAGTCCATTACGGGTGAGGGGATCATTTATTCACAAGAGAAAAATATTTGTAAAGCACTAAAAAAAAATTGCAGTAAGTTTTTACAAAAGAAAATAATTTTGAAAGAGATGATATGGAACAAGCATGCCCACACGTACTACCAGATATACAAATAACAGAAAAAGAAGAACAGAAAGAGTTAAGTAAATTAGACTAAGGAAAAGCAAATGGTCCTGACGAAATTTCAGGTTGGATGCTACATGAATCTGCAAAAGAGTTAAGCAGACCATTATATATAATATTCAAGGAATACTTAGGTCAAGGTAAGCTACCTGATATCTGGAAGAAAGCAAACTTTGTTCCCCTATTTAAGAACGGGAATAGACAGAATGCACTCAACTACCGACCAGTATCACTGACCAGTGTTGTAAAGATACTAGAAAAGCTGATAAGAAAAGTTTGGGTAAACCATCTAGAAGAACAAAGTATGATGACGGAAAGGCAGTTCGGTTTTAGAAAGGGAAAATCATGTGTTACTAATCTATTAAGCTACTATGATAGTTACAGAAACAGTGCGGAAAAGAGAAGGATGGATGGACAGCATCTATTTAGATTTCAAGAAAGTATTTGACAGTGTACCGCACCAAAGACTTTTATGAAAACGGTGCCATCTAGGAGGTATCCAAGGCAATCTGTACTGTTGGATACAGGATTTTCTTAGAAAAAGGGAAATGAGAACGGTATTAAGGGGAAATTACTAATCATGGAGGGAAGTGACTAGCAGAATTCCAAAGGGCTCAGTGCTGGCACCAATTATGTGTTTAATATATATATAAATGACATAGACCGTAACATTGGAAATGGAAGCTATCTAAATATGTTTCTGGGTGATGCAAAAATATAAAGGAACTACTGACACAGATTCTTGCAAAAAGCTGCAAGATGTATTAAATAAGCCTCATGAATGGAGCAATCTATGGCAAATAGAATTTAATGTGGACAAGTGTCATGTAATTAAGTTTGGTAAAAGTGAGAAAAGACCAGATTGGGAAAATAAGTTAGGAAGATCAACCCTACACATATCACAAAAGGAAAGGGACCTAGGAGTGATTATCAGTAACAGACTATCTCCAGGTGACCACATCAGTGAAAAGGTACAGAACATGTATACACTGCATGCTAATATAAGAAGAGGATTCACATACAGAAATGAAGACATGCTGAGAAAGATAATAATATCATTCATCAGATCAACCCTGGAGTATGCACCAGTAGTCTGAAATCTTTATCTCAAAAAACACATAGAAAAGATTGAAAAAGTACAAAGGGCAGCTACAAGATGGGTAATAAGCTTAAGGGATCTGAGGTACGAAGAAAGACTAGAAAAACTGAATCTACCAATACTACAGGAGAGAAGGAAAACAGGAGACATGATTATACTATATAAATGTATCTTAGGGAAAGAGAAAAATAGACATAAATGGATTTATAACTTATGGGGAAGCATCAGCAAGAGGACACTGCAAAAAACTACCAAAAAAGAGGTGATAAAGACGTAAGGAAATTCAGCTTCCCAAACAGGACAATTGATCAGTGGAATGCACTACCGAATGAAATAGTGTGTGCTGAAATTGTTCATAAATTTAAGGATATGTATGATAATAATGGTTTAAGAGGTGAGCGAATTTTCTACCAAAATTTCAATTTTTTTTTTTTTTTTTTTTTTTGCCTAAGTGCTTCATCTGTGACTGCTCCGGATATTTAGATATATATTACTGAAATACAGCATAGTGTCCCTTGGAACGTCCAACCACCACCAGGAATTCAGCGTAGCATCCCCATGAACTCCCAGACACCCCCACAAGGACCCCACGGCGAAGCAGCAGCAGCACACCGAGACTCGGTGCGACAACGGCCCAAGTCAGCCCGGGCATTATGCCCCTATGACTCTGAGTCCGCCTGCTGTCGCCATAGCAGGAATCCTGCATTACATTCCGGGCGAGCTTCCACCAACCAATCTCGGGGTGGAGCTGTCTGTCCAGCTCCTGCCAGCGCCCCCAAGGAGTCGGCCTGTAGCCACTCACGCCTTCTTCAGGAGACAGCCAATAGCCTCTCTGAAGGTGTCTTCCTTCTTGAGACGGCCGGTAGCCGCTCAACCCTCGCTAAGGAATCGGCCAGTAGCCGACCTGAGGGTAAGGGGGAGGCGGTGGCTCAATCGGTAGAGAGTTGGCCTGCAGTCCTGACGGACCCGGGTTCAAATCCCGCTGAGGCAGGGAACAGTTTAAGGATTTGAATTTCACAAAAATCAGACTTTACTGATCTACCAGAAGCCCCGCCGACATGTCGTAAAAATACCCCCGCTAATACCAATACACCAGTCCTGTATGAGACAGCCCTAGCATGTATTCAATATGGATGGTGGGTGTTAGCGCCGAAGTGGTGACATGTAGAGGTGTCCGGTACGTAGGAGGACTACTGGGCCTTGAAAGCAGGCTGCGAAGCCTATGCCCAGAGTCGGTCACATAAAAAAAAAAAAAAAAAAAACAGGAGACGGCTGGCAGCCGCTCCCACCTTCGTCAGAAGGTGTCCTTCTGGAGACGGCCGGTAGTCACTCCACACCCCCTCCTGAAGGAATCGGCCGGTAGCCGCTCCGAAGGCATCGCCCATGAGTCGGCCTGTAGCTGCTCCACACCCCTCTTGCAGGAGCCAGCCTGTAGCTGCTCCCGCCTTCATCAGACAGCCGTTAGCCACTCCGAAGGTGTTCCTGGGTTTGCTGGCAGTTATTCACCCTTTCAGGCCACGGCCAGTAGCTGGGCCTCGGCGCCTTGTGGTTGTGCCCCTGGAAAGCCACGGCCAGTAGCCAGGCCCCACGGCCGGAAGCAGCAGAGAGCAGCCCTGCCGCCCCAGCATGTGACAAGTTCCCTGGCCCCTGACACAGAGGACATGGAGGGGTACTGGAGAGGCCCTATAGTTTCCCCCGGCCTCTGCTCCCTACGACTGGCCCTGGAGAAGACCCACCTGACGGACCCTGATGCAGACCGGTGCCGCAGCTCCTCCCTGTCAGTGCCGCCTAACTCTGGGGACCGCAGCCCTAGGGAATCACAGTACCTCCTCAGAACGTCCGGGCGGGAACTCCCTACGCCTCAACAACGGAGGACCTCTGCCTCTGGCAGGAACCTGAACGAGAGGATCAGGCAATTGTTCAGCCCCAGTCCTGAGGGCCACACTCCTGTCCCCAGCCCAGAAAGTATGGGCCCCTTAACCATGAGAGAAGACGCCCCTGTGCGTGATCCCGTGTCCTCTCGGCACGGCCTCCCCTGGCAGTGCCCCTGCTCCAGCAGAAGTAAAGCCGGCTGGTCTCCCCACCACACCCGCCGCCCAGTGACCTATGAGACAGTGACTGCACCCCTAGTGTAGTATAACAGTGGCGAGGCAATAAATTGCATTTGTAGTACCAGACCAAGTGGTTTAACATTCTCACGCACGATAAGTTTCAGTAAGTTTTCCGGCACACAATTTTTTCTGCGAAGCCGCCCGGCCCGGCTGCCTGCAAATAACACGTATTCTCTCCTTATTTTTGCCACCCAAACATCAATATACTGCCATGAAATATATATATATATATATATATATATATATATATATATATATATATATATATATATATATATACAGACATATTTTCCCCTCCTTCCCCAGACATTCCCCCAACACATGATACAATATTTTCCCTGAACACTCGTGGCACATTTCACAAACATTTTAGAAGAGAATCATAAATTTTAACAATTGTTTTAGAAAGGTACAATACCAGTCCACTGACCTCCGTGGTTGCCTGGCTTTGCAAGGTACAGTACCTTTCCACTGACATCCCTTGTTCCTTGGCATCATAACCTTTCACAGCACACCTGCCACTAAAGTATCGTTCACCTATGCTATGCACCTGAACGATCACTCGCAGCACAGTTCACGTATATTTTACATAAAGAATAATTTATCACTAAATGTCAGACCATGGTACAATACCTGTCCACTGACGTCCCTCGTTCCTTGGCATCATTACCTTTCACAGCACACCTGCCTCTAAAGTACCACTCACCTACTCTACGCACCTAAACGAACACTTGCGGCGCAGTTCATGTATATTTTACATAAAGTATAATTTATCACTAAATGTCAGACCATGGTACAGTACCTGTTCAGTGACGTCCCTCGTTCCTTGGCATCGTTACCTTTCACAGCACACCTGCCGCTAAAGTATCGCTCACCTACACTACGCACCTAAACGAACACTCGCGGCACAGTTCACATATATTTTACATAAAGTATAATTTATCACTAAATGTCAGACCAAGGTACAGTACCTGTTCAATGACATCTGTCATTCCTAGGCATCCCTATTCCTGAGGACCCCTGCCGCTAAGGTATTGCTAACCTACACTAAGCACCATAATTTATGCCGTCACAAGGATACGTGGCACATTTCACTTACACTTCACACAATATCATACACAAATACATGACTACCACAATGATTTCACCCTAACCTCCGCAATTATTCCCTTCCTTACTACGGTTCAACGTGACTGTGATGCAGCATCCTTTGCCGGGAAAGTACGATGCAACTCTATTGTATTGGCACACACCACACTCCTTCATGAACACTCTCAGCATGTTTGACGAATATTTCACACAATTCCATGAGCATTTTCACTATCAGAATCACAATAATTTCATCCCTAAACACCTCTAATTCTCCCTTCCTGACTATAAAAACTGCATGTGATGCCTGCCCCGTTCCACACTATGGTTTATGGCGTCCATAATGCTAACTAGTTCCATAATTTCACCAAGCCAGCCACAATATCTTTCACACAAAATACAGTTTAGGCATTGGCTTCATTATATACGTATTTGTAATCACGCAATAGGGCCTTGGGGAGGGCGAGAGGCGAAACCCAGCAACAGTGAACACGCATATCGCCTCTAAGCCTAACGAATGATAATGGCCACAATTCCTTTTCGTGACATATATCAATGTTCCATCGACAATATCACATATAAATATGCCCACAAATATTGGATTATCACACTGAGTCCATACGGGCTTTGGCTCAGGCAGGAGGGGGAGAATTAGTAGGAGTTTAAAGGGACAGGACACTCGACACAACCTCAACGCCTGGCTGCTTGGAAGAGACTGAGGTTTATTGCTACATGCTGGGCCCCGTGAGGCAGCTCAGTGTTGCCAATGCCTTACCATGGGAAAGCTCTGCGCTCGCTACAACGCATCAAAATTTGACGAAAATCGGCCAGAAGCTTAATTTTTGGCAGAATTTTTTGTGCTTAGGAACGCGATTCACGTGACTGATCATCTTTAGATCAATCCGCATGGAACGCGAATCACTTTACTGTGCCTGAGAGGGTTAAGACCCAAATCACACCAATAGGGGACATAAAAGACTGAAATAAATGCAAAAGAACCAGAGAATGAGGTTTTAGAGGTGAGTTTATACAATATTAAACATTCTGGGTACTTACAACAAGTCCCTGGCTCCTGGACTGGTACTTATGGACCCTAACCTAGCCTAACTCAGAAAAACACCTCCCTACCGCACATGCATAGCACCTAAGACCCTATTCACACCAATTAGGGATATAAAAGAGTGAAATGAGGTTTTAGAGGTAAGTATGGAAAATACAGTGCAATATGAAACATTCTGGGTACTTACAAGAAGTCCCTGGCCATCTCGATGAATAACCTGCCTACTCTCAGACTCTGACAGTAAAAAGGAGTACCTGAAGCACCTGCAGTACACTGTACATGAAGTCTTGCACTGAACTTAGTCATTTGTATTCAGAATTCCATTCTCTTAACACTGCGCACTCTATTCTTATTTGCGCTCCGTTGCACCTTAATGAAATAAGTGTTGCACTCTGCACTTAAGTCTTTGCACTCATAAATCCATTTTCTTAACATTACACACTCTAGTCTAATTTGCGCTCCACTGAACGTCAATAAAATCAGTGTTGCACTCTGCATTTTAGTCTTTGCACTCACAATTCTAATTTCTTAACACTACACACTGTTTTCTTCACTGCACAACACTGTAAATTCCCGTGTGGTCTAGTGGAGAGTTCTTTTCGTTTAAGCACTGTCAGAGTCTGAGAGCAGCTGAAGCAGGTGGCCTAGGGGTGCGTCGCTGGGTCGTGGTGATGGACTACCCACTTCAGACGACTCTGAAGACAGGCGCAAACTCACGTCCAGTGATTACTCCACCGTGCCTGATGTGCTGGGGTGTGGCTCGGAGGATGAGGGCCTGTCTTGGGGAGGCAATGGTGTGGAGCCAGGGCTGGACACAGCTGGGGTCACGGATCTGAAAAAGCTGTCAATGGTTGATTGATGCAAGGAATGACAATTTTGGTGATTAATGATGCATTGCCTGAAAGCGCGCACTTCCTCCACAAGTCCCATGGGCCCCATCTCCCTATCGCAGTCCAGGTGTTCCAGGTAGACGAGAATGAACTCTGCGTGTTCCTGAAGTGCGCTCAGCTTGGGGATGGCTAGAGTAGTGTCACGCTGTGAGGAGTCTGCATCATCATCACCATCCTCGTCAGAATCTTCAAGCTGGGTACTGACACCTGCAACTGAAGATACGATCTCAATATCAGACATGGTCTGATACCCAGGATTGCCCTCGTAGTCATCCAACCACTCACGCACTTTGTCCACATCAACACCGTCGCCATGTGCACGTAGGCGTGCAAGGAAGCCATTCACATCAAAACCTAGGAAATTGTGCTCCACATCCGTTCCGAGAAGCAGACGAGACCAACCATTTTCTTGAGTCTTGACAGGGACTTCCATGCACTGGCCCAGTTGTAGATTGTAGATTTGATGTAGTGGTGAAGGTTTTCCAAAGTCCGCTGGCCTCGCGTGTCCCATCCCTCCCTCCGCTTGTCCTTGTCCTCGAGAACAACCAGCACCTCATCCAAGAACTTCCGTCAGTACAGCCTCTTCGTAGCCACGATCACTCCTTGGTCCATTGGTTGGATGAGAGCGGTCATATTAGGTGGCAGAAACATGTACCTAATGCGCCCATTCTCAGCCACCAAGTCCTTGTCGCATGGTTGAGCAGGTGCATTGTCGAGAAGAAGGAGGGCCTTTAGCTGGTCGCGTGGGATTCCCAGTGTCTTCATCTGGTAATGGATGACCTCCTTGATGAAATTGCAGTGGAACCAGTCTTTGAAGATGTGGGCAGTGAACCATGCCTTCAAAGAATGGTACCAAACGACAGGAAGGACATCCATCACCCCACGAAGACACCGAGGCTGCTCTGCACGGCCAACAATAATGGGCTTAAGGCGGGGCATGCTGTTAGCATTGGCACAACACAGAGCAGATATCCTTTGCTTGGAGAGCTTGTTGCCAGGTACACGCTTCTCCGTCTCCTCGGCTAGAGTGTTCGTTGGCAAAGAGCGACAGAATAAACCAGTTTCGACAGTATTGTAGACTTGACCGAAAGTGAGGCCCTCCCTGTCGATTAAGCACTTCACCTTGTGCCAAAACTCCTCTACTCAATCCATGTTGGCGTCCAAAGCTTCGCCATGGGCCTTATGGTTCGTAAGGCCACGTCGTAACCTAAACATAAAGAGCCAATCCTCAGATGCCTTGAAGTCTGGGGCATCGTGAAGCCTTGTGAACTTCTCAGCAGCTGCCTTCAGCTCCGTGCCACGCACCAGCACACCAGCAGCACGTTGCTGTCGATACCAAATCAACGTGGAGCGGTCGACTTTAGCATACCGGGGAGTAAACATCATCTTCCTCTCCACGTTGCATTTGTTCTTGGACGAGAAGTAAGCCGTGTACTGCATGAGTTTGTCGAGGGATCTCTTGATATCAAACAAAGTAGATCAGGCCAGGTTGAACTCACGGAGGATGTGTGAGGTTGACCATCCCGTGCCCACTTTGTCCAATATCTCTTCTTCTCCAGAGTCAAAACCACTCTCTTCCTCTTCTCAGGCAGCAGGGCCATAATCACACACACTAACAAGAGGCAGAAGAGCAGCAGCAGAGCCTGCAGCAGGTAAGTCACCACAACAAAAGCGAGCACGTGGGCGGCCCTGATGACGAGCGTGCACTCACAACAAGAGACGAGGGGTAATTGGGAGGATACAGGGTGCTCTAGCGGATGTCAGCAGAACTACGGACCAAAACACAGCTGGTCAGCATCGCGCGAGCCAAGTTCAAATTACGGAGGGAAAAAATGCGGATTTTAAAAGAATTTTTTCCGATTTTTGGTCCATTTGGGGAATACTGGATCCCGGGACCAAAATATCCGGTAAGTGGGGACGTCCGGAAAGTGGGCGTCTGGATAGTATGGGGATTACTGTACAGTATATATATATATATATATATATATATATATATATATATATATATATTTATATACAGCATTGAGCCAGCCAAGGATGATTTTCCAATTCATATTTATAACTGGCGGCTAGTTTAGGGAAAGCATGTCCCATCATCAGACCTAAAAATACTTAAAAAACACACATTACAGTTTGTATAAGGTGACCAGAGTCCCGCTTTTAGGCGGGACAGTCCCGCTTTTTGGATGTCTGTCCCGCTTTTGTGATTATGACAAGAATGTCCCGCTTTTTGAGCAAAATATCTTAAATATCCAACTATTAGAAAATAACTATTGCATTAGATATAAAATGACTTTCTTTTATGAAAGTAAGGTGAATTAGAAAAATTATGCATAATCCCAACCAAATGAAACACCGAATTATTAATATAAAATCTGTAATACTCACTAGCTGGTATCTTTGGTCGACCCATTCAATGTACCGTACGGTCGGTATGTTTGGAGTTCGTATGAGATGTTAGTGTTTGATTAGCAGCCTCAGGGTTGGGTGCAGCACGGCAGCAGTCTCTGTCACTCATATTAGTCAATATATATATATATATATATATATATATATATATATATATATATATTGACAGTTTAATATATAACCCTCCACTCGGCAAAAGCGATCATGCAGTATTAAATTACAACTTCAGGATAGCATATGACATAGTTAACAGCAATGAAAGTTACAAAAGGAGCCTAAACTATAAAATGGGAAATTATCAAGACCTAAAGAAGTATTTCTTAGAAGTTGATTGGGAAAATGAGCTCAGAGGACAAGATTTAAATGCTGTATACAAAAAATTCTGTGAATTTTATGAAATAGGAGTCCAGAAGTATATCCCACAGCACAAAGAAGCAGATAAGAAAATACAGAAATGGTTCAATACAGAATGTAAAAAATCAAAAGAAAGAAGAGATTTGTTGTGGAATAGATACAGGAGACACAATAGTGAAAGGGCATATAATAATTACAAACAGGCAAGAAACGATTATACAAGAATAAGGAGGGAAGCCCAAAAACAGTTTGAGGAGGATATAATAAATAAAAGTAGTGATCAACCAAAGCTATTTTACAGCTACATCAGAAGCAAAACCAAAGTAAAAGATATAATACAATCAATTACGGACGACGGAATCACCTATACACAAGAGAAAGATATTGTGAAGCGCTAAATAAGAATTTCCAATTACTTTTTACAGAAGAAAAAAATTTTGAGAGGGACTATGTGAAACATGCATGTCCACACATACTACCAGATATACAAATAGCAGAAAAAGTAATACAGGAGGAGTTAAGTAAATTAGACAGAGCAAAACAAGTGGCCCTGATGAAATTTCATGTTGGGTACTACGAGAATGTGCAAAAGAGTTAAGTAAACCATTATTTTTAATTTTCAAGAAATCCTTGAGTCAAGGTAAACTACCTGATATTTGGAAGAAAGCAAATATTGTCCCCTTATTCAAGAAAGGAAATAGAATCCACTCAACTACCGACCAGTATCACTGACCAGTGTTGTAAGCAAGGTATTAGAAAAGCTTATAAGAAAAGCTTGGGTAAATCATCTAGAAGAACACAGTATGATTACAGAAAGACAGTTTGGTTTCAGAAAAGGAAAATCATGTGTTACTAATCTATTGAGCTACTATGACAGAGTAACAAACACAATACATGAAAGGGAAGGATGGGTGGACAGTATCTATTTAGATTTCAAGAAAGCATTTGACACAGTACCACACCAAAAACTTTTATGGAAACTGTACCATCAAGGAGGAATTCGAGGCAAACTGTTTTGTTGGAAGCAAGATTTTCTCATAAAAAGAGAAAGGAGAACAGTACTAAGAGGAAACTACTCATCATGGAAAGAAGTGACTAGTGGAGTACCACAGGGTTCAGTGCTGGCACCAATCATGTTTTTAGTGTATATAAATGATATAAATAGTAACACTGGAAATGAAAGCTATCTGAATATGTTTGCAGATGATGCAAAAATACAAAGGAGAATTACTAACACAGACTGTTTTAAAGAGCTACAAGAAGAATTAAATAAACTTCATGAATGGAGTAATACATGGCAAATGGAATTCAATGTGGACAAGTGTCATGTAATCAAGTTTTGTAAAGTGGAAAAAGACCTGATTGGGATTATACATTAGGAAATAAAACCCTATACACATCAGAAAGAGAGAAAGACCTAGGTGTGATTATCAAAACAGACTATCTCCGGCTGACCACATCAGCGAGAAGGTACGGAACATGTATACACTGCTTGCAAATATGAGAATAGCATTCACATACATAAATGAAGACATGGTAAGAAGGATAATAACATCATTCATTAGACAACCCTGGAATATGCATCAGTAGTCTGGCGTCCTCATCTCAAAAAACACATAGACAAGATTGAAAAAGTTCAAAGGGCCGCTACAAGATGGATACCAAGCTTAAGGGACCTAAGCTACGAGGAAAGACTAAATAAACTGACTACCAACATTACAGGAGAGAAGGAAAAGAGGTGGCATGATAATGCTATATAAGTGCATATCAGGGAAGGAGAAAATAGACATAAATGATTACTTAACATATGGGGAAGCATCAGCAAGAGGACACTGCAAAAAACTGCATAAGAAGAGAGGTGATAAAGAAGTAAAGGAAATTCAGTTTCCCAAACAGACCAATTGATCAATGGAATGCACTACCGAATGAAATAGTGTGTGCCAAAACAATTCACAAATTTAAGGATATGTACGATTAATATGGTTTAAGACACGGGACAGTACGAGCTTGACTCATTCCTATAAAGATACAATTAGGTAAGAACAATTAGGTAAGAACACACACACACACACACACACACACACACACAGAGGGATTCAAGCTAGGTGGACGTGTGACACCGGCGCTCCGCACCAAATCATCACGGCCAGTGGCATTACCTAAATAGTATCTTGTATGAGTCAAGCTCAGTACCAGGTTAGACTAAATGATTGTTCATTATAAAAAGGAAAAAAAAAAAAAGTTTCAACAAGACTTGTAAAAACAGGAAATAAAACTAAGACGAAAGAATACGCTGAGTCATCTCTGAGGTTTGTTTACAACAAAACGGAGATTGTAAGTATATGCTTTGCACTTTAAGTATTGCAAAATGGATACATACTTCAGTAAAACAAATTTGGAAAAGAAAAGGGATAAAGGTAAAAAGCAAAATGATGATTTCTACCAAGAACTGGTTGAAGTAGAGACCCACAATAGACTGGTTGAACGTGTAAACAAACTAGAAATGGCTTTCAAAAATGAAATTGATGAAATAAAGAAGCAGATGCACTTGCAAAAGGAAGAAATAGAAAAACTAGGAAGAGAGGCCAATAAGAAACACACAACCATCAGTGAACTAACCGTGGAATTGAGTACACTTAGGAAGAAAATGAGTGAAATGGCAAGTACAGTAGTCAATCACGAGAGTGTTATGGAAGAGTTCAAAAATGACACAGAGACGATTAGGCAAGTTAGCAGTCTTATTGACCAGAGCAGTGATATTGAGGAGAAGATAACACAAGTAAATGAAGCTGTGCAAACCTACAAAAATGATGTAGAAACCACGTATGCAGAAATGGTGAAAGTAAAGAAAGACTTAGAAACAAGGGTGGAGGAAAAAAGCATTAAAAAGGAGGTGAAAAGAATAATCGAAAACAGTCCAAAGTTAGTCAGAGATTCAGTAGAGATAAACAAATCAATAGTAATCACTGGTATAGAAGAGGAAGAAGTTAAAAACAAGATCACAAGAGACAAAAAGGAGATGGCAAATGTAATGAGCTTACTGAAAGAAGTATCAGAGGAAATCTGTAGTAAAGACATAGAGGAACACAAAAGGTTAGGGAAATACGAGAAAAAAAAAACAAGACCTCTAAAGGTGACTTTCCAGAGTGTAAACACTGTGGAAGAGATACTATAAAATGCAAAGAATCTTAAGGAAAAAGAGGAGTTCAAAAATGTATGGATAAAAAGATGCCTAACACAAGAGGAAATGGAATTACTGAAAGAGAAAAGGGAGGAAGCAAAAACAAAAAATGAGGGAAGATCAGAAGAGGACAAGAAGAAATTTTTTTACAAAGTAATAGGATTGCAGGTACGAAAGTGGTACACAAACAGGATGGAAGAAAAAGGAGGAAGGTAGTAGAACCATGTCAGGACAAGTATATAAACAAGATGATAAAGTTGATGTACTCAAATGTGGATGGAATGGTATCTAAATTACTAGAGATGAATGATTATGTCAGAGAAAATGAACCACAAATAATATGCCTAACTGAAACAAAATTAATACCAAGGATATCAAATGACATACTAAACTTAGAGGAATACAATATATGGAGAAGAGACAGATATTTAAAAAAAGGAGGAGGAATTATAATATTAACTAAGAAAAATCTAAAAGTCAAGGAAATAAAACTAGATATACCATCACAAGTAGAACTGATTGCAGTAGAGATCGACACATCTGAAGGTAAAGTAATTGTAGCCAATTTGTACATGCCACCCAGATCAAACACATGGGAAAGAGACGAATATGAGGACCTGGCAGAGAGTACAATTCAGAGTGTAAGATCATTGCTACATAAAATGGAAGAGAAATCGGAAAGAATTATGCTAACTGGGGACTTCAATACAAATATAAATTGGAATATTCTAGATATAAATAGCCAAGAAAGCTGTTGAGACCAAAAGCTCCTGGATCTCGTACAAGAGTTTTTCTTAACGCAACGTGTGAGGGAAACCACTAGAAAAAGAGGACTTGATGTACCTTCAGTGCTACAGTAGATCTAATATTTACAAGGCAAGAAAATGATATTGACAGTTTAATATATCACCCTTCACTCGGCAAAAGCGATCATGCAGTACTAAACTATAACTTCAGGATAGCATATGACATAGTAAACAGCAATGATAGTTACAAAAAGAGCCTAAACTATAAAAAGGGAAATTATCAAGACTTAAAGAAGTATTTCTTAGGAGTTGATTGGGAAAATGAGCTTAGAGGACAAGATTTAAATGTTGTATATAAAAAATTTTGGGAATTTTATGAAATAGGAGTCCAGAAGTACATCCCACAGCACAAAGAAGCAGATAAGAAAATACAGAAATGTTTCAATACAGAATGTAAAAAATCAAAAGAAAGAAGAGATTTGTTGTGGAATAGATACAGAAGATACAATAGTGAAAGGGCGTACAATAATTACAAACAGGCAAGAAACGACTGTACAAGAATAAGGAGGGAAGCCCAAAAACAGTTTGAGGAGGATATAATAAATAAAAGTAGTGATCAACCAAAGCTGTTTCATAGCTATATCAGAAGCAAAACTAAAGTAAAAGATATAATACAATCCATTACGGAAGAGGGAATCACTTATACACAAGAGAAAGATATTTGTGAAACACTAAATAAGAATTTCCAATTAGTTTTTACAGAAGAAAAAAACTTTGAGAGGGACTATGTGGAACACGCATGTCCACACATACTACCAGATATACAAATCGCAGAAAAAGTAATACAGGAGGAGTTAAGTAGATTAGACAGAGGAAAAGCAAGTGGTCCTGATGAAATTTCATGTTGGGTATTACGAGAATGTGCAAAGGAGTTATGTAAACCATTATTTTTAATTTTCAAGAAATCCTTGAATCAAGGTAAAGTACCTGATATTTGGAAAAAAGCAAATATTGTCCCCTTATTCAAGAAAGGAAATAGACTAAATCCACTCAACTACTGACCAGTATCACTGACCAGTGTTGTAAGCAAGGTATTAGAAAAACTTATAAGAAAAGCTTGGGTAAATCATCTAGAAGAACACAGTATGAGAACAGAAAGACAGTTTGGTTTCAGAAAAGGAAAATCATGTGTTACTAATCTGTTGAGCTACTATGACAGAGTAACAAACACAATACAGGAAAGGGAAGGATGGGTGGACAGTATCTATTTAGATTTCAAGAAAGCTTTTGACACAGTACCACACCAAAGACTTTTATGGAAACTGTACCATCAAGGAGGAATTCGAGGCAAACTGTTTTGTTGGATGCAAGACTTTCTCATAAAAAGAGAAATGAGGACAGTACTAAGAGGAAACTACTCATCATGGAAAGAAGTGACTAGTGGAGTACCACAGGGTTCAGTGCTGGCACCAATCATGTTTTTAGTGTATATAAATGATATAAACAGTAACACTGGAAATGAGAGCTATCTGAATATGTTTGCAGATGATGCAAAAATACAAAGGAGAATTACTAACACAGACTCTTGTAAAGAGCTACAAGAAGAGTTAAATAAACTTCATGAATGGAGTAGTACATGGCAAATGGAATTCAATGTGGACAAGTGTCATGTAATCAAGTTTGGTAAAAGTGGAAAAAGACCTGATTGGGATTATAAGTTAGTAAATAAAACCCTATATACATCAGAAAGAGAGAAAGACCTAGGTGTGATGATCAATAACAGACTATCTCCGGCTGACCACATCAGCGAGAAGGTACGGAACATGTATACACTGCTTGCAAATATGAGAATAGCATTCACATACATAAATGAAGACATGCTAAGAAGGATAATAACATCATTCATTAGACCAACCCTGGAATATGCATCAGTAGTCTGGAGTCCTCATCTCAAAAAGCACATAGACAAGATTGAAAAAGTTCAAAGGGCCGCTACAAGATGGATACCAAGCTTAAGGGACCTAAGCTACGAAGAAAGGCTAAATAAACTGAATCTACCAACACTACAGGAGAGAAGGAAAAGAGGTGACATGATAATGCTATATAAATGCATATCAGGAAAGGAGAAAATAGACATAAATGATTACTTAACATATGGAGAAGCATCAGCAAGAGGACACTGCAAAAAACTGCATAAGAAGAGAGGTGATAAAGACGTAAGGAAATTCAGTTTCCCAAACAGAGCAATTGATCAATGGAATGCACTACCGAATGAAATAGTGTGTGCCAAAAAATTCACAAATTTAAGGATATGTACGATAAATATGGTTTAAGACACGGGACAGTACGAGCTTGACTCATTCCTGTAAAGATAGGGGAGAGCGGTGAGGTTTCGGACGGAGGAGGATCCGGACAGTACTAGTCCTGAAAAACGTATGGGTCCCTCAGTTGTAAGAAACCGCGTGAAATTGCGAGACTTTTGTGTAGTTTCGTCACGTGGATTTTCGTCAAGGGCTGCCGCTTCTTTTGAAATGTAGGTTACATTTTGTGGTTTTTCGTATTTCCTATGTAATTTTTCGACTTACTATCGTAAGCTGTGGTACTATGAATATACTGAGGAAGTGAGTATTCAATACTAGAGGTGAAACTGCATCGTATACTCGAGATATTGCAGCTGTTGTCGACTTGAAAGCTGCCAATAATTTTGAGCTGAGGCCATTAAAAAAATATTTGTATATGTGGGACGGTTCGGACACTATGGGAGGGTGAGGATTCGGACGTGTCCGAATCCTCCCACCAATTTAATTGATTATAATCACATAAATAAGAGGCGTTAACAAGCAATCATTAAGTAATTTAGTATAACTATATTATGTCTAATATACTAATACTATCGTAGGTTATATATTATAATATAATTATATACTACCGGTAAGTATATATTTATATACTGTGTAGCCTACTGTAATATACTGTAATTATATATTGTACTAAGCAATATTCTTGATGAATTATTCAGCTTTGACTGTGGACACCCTTGAGTTTGTGTGATTCTGTATATTGGAAATAATTTTCTCTTTTAATGTTATGAACCCCATTTGAAAATGAATGAGGTTGAATAACCTTACAAATTCATTTCAACTAAGGGACCCATCTGAAATCTCATTATTGCAAAATTTGCCTATATATTGTTTCAGGTGTACGAATTCTCACAATGGGACGCAAATATAAGAAAAAAACTAACAGGGAGAGGGATGCTGCTACTCTAGAAGCTGCTGTTAAGGAAGTGATCGAGAAAAATGGCTCAATAAGAAAAGAGGCTGAGAGGTTTGGAATCTCTCGCAGCACTCTTCATGATAATGTTAAGAGGGATAGAAACAGGGCTGATGATGAGGGGTTTCAGTTAGGAAGTTAGGCCTACCAATTTATTTTGTGAGGAATTAAAGCTTTTCCATTCAAGAATGGTTCACATTTTGACTTATTCTTTTTTTATTGAAGGCAAAAATATCTTAGTTATGGTCTCATTTTGCATATGAATATAACGAATTAAATAAAAGGATGTTCCACAAAGTATTTGCTTTTTATTCATTATCTAACATCCCTAGATAAGTTGCCGACCAAAAGTAAAAAGTACCATCTGCATTATACATTAGAAAAATATTTCATTACACGTCCAGATCCTCCCACCCTCACGTCCGTATCCTCACCACAAGTGGGGAGGATTCGGACATTTTGGAAACTTTCATTTGACGAGCTATAGCTTCAAATGTATTAGAGGTTTCTTCTTGGCCTATTTACCCCAGGTACATCAATGATGTGGCTACATGTTGAGCTGCAAAAGAAAATCCTACTGCATCAACTCTTGGCTCAATATAGTAAAAAGTAAAAAATGTCCGAATCCTCACCGCTCTCCCCTACAATTAGGTAAGAACAATTAGGTAAGAACACACACACGCACGCACGCACGCACGCACACGCGCGCGTGCGCGTTCCGCTTTTACCTCCAATAAATCTGGTCACCTTAAGTTTATACCAAATGTTAAAACATTTACACAGGAATATCAACAATGTTATCAAAATGAGCCTGTAGCACTACTGAATTCTGTTAATATAATCAATGTGTAAAAATATTTTCATTAGTACATCAAGGTCAAGGAAGAGTAATGATTGTGTTACCTAGGTGAGTCGGTAGCAATGACTGAAAATCGTGAACGCAATCGATCTTAATGAAAAACATCACGAAGCTTCTGAGACATTAATAGCTCTGTTCGAAGCAAAAGAACCAATGAAAGAATCAGTGAACTAAGTATCAGAAAGGTTATTCATAACAACAAAACAATATTATAATCATAAAGTATACAGCATTCATTGTTATTTAATGAAGGCTAATTTGTGATGTACTGTACAAGGACTCCAAAATTCGCAGTTCCATTCTGTCATTACTACCATGTAATAAACTGAAATCATCCATATTGCAAGTACGGCCCATATCGAAACAATGGTTATTAATCTCTGGTATAGTTGGGTTAGACATTGGCAAACATGTTCTATGAGACAAGCCCTTGTGATTGAACACACAAATTTTGATTTTCCTACTTGAAAGCCCAATGTATCTAGCTGAACAGCTAGAACAGGTGTATTAATATATTATGTTAGAACACAGTGGCTTTGGTATATTATCTTTACATCGACAAAATGAACCTACAGTAAAAGATTTACGAAAACAAATCTAAATGAGATATGAGGATAGACACAGTTCACTATTGTTGAGAAGCTGGATTGCTAGCTAGATTGTGCGGGAGAAATCCCGTCGTTTCCAATATTTTCTCCCCGCTATGTGTCAGAGGTGCCAGTTAGCCCTGTATATGTGAGCGGAGGTATTTTGTAAGTTATACTTTTTATGTTCTTTTTCTCTATAATGTTTTATGTATGTGATTGTTAAATTATGTAATTTTATCTCAGTTTGTATGTTAAAGTATTTAAAGTATTATGTAGTGTAAGTAAACTCTTTCATGTTTTGGATGCTTCCGAGTTGGTAACTGTTGTAACCATTGCTCCCTGGAGAATGCACGAAAACTGTGCAGAAACATAGATGATTCCAGTACACAGGGAGCTTATATAATAATGGGGAAGAGACTAGAGCAGTTCAGTCAATTTTCAGTTCAGTTTGAGTGTAGTTCAGTGTCAGTGCAGTTAGTCTATCTATCTATCTAGCTATTGCCAGACGCCTCAATCCCGTTTGGGGTGGCCACAAACAAATCGCCTCCATGTTGCCCTGTCCCCCGCCATTTCACTGCCCTGCTTCCAGCTCAACCCCCCTTCTCGTATACCTCTCCACCCCATCCCTCCATCTCAACCTTGGCCTCCCCCCCTCCACCTCACTCATATACACTCTCCTCGTCAGTCTCTCACTCTCCATCATCTCCACATGGCCAATCCACCTCAGTGTGTTTCTCCTAACGCTTCCTCTCACATCCACATCCACACCACAATGCTCCTTCATTTCCTCATGTGTCAATCTTCCTCCATGTGACTCACAGTCTGCTCTCAAGTAACTCATTTCCACTACTCTCGCTCTTGACTTCTGTCCCTCCAACAATGTCCATGCTTCATTTCCATAAGTTAGAGTTGGTATCACAATACTGTCATGTAGTAACTTTTTCACTTCTATGCTCACTTCCCTGTTTCTTATCACTGCTTTCAGGGAACCAGCAACCTTTCTTATGTTGTACCCTTCAAGCACTTCACCCACCAAACCTTCATCCTTACTCATCACACTACCCAAATTCTTAAACGCACTCACAATTTCCATTTCCTCCTCATCCAACCTAACTGTACATTCACTGACTTCGCTTCTCATGAAGACCTTAACTTTACTCCTCCCTACATTCACCTTTGATACTGATTCTTAAACACTGTCCCAAACCCATCCACCAAACCTTGCAGCTCCCCTTCATCCCCACTTAACAACACAGTATCATCTGCAAACAACAGTACAGGGAGTTTCCAAACACTGCACTCTCTCATTAGGGCCACTCCAACATCCACTGTCCTACCTTGTATCCCTTATAACCCCATCCATATACAGACTGAACAAGCATAGAGACATGACACATCCCTGTTTCAATCCAACCTATCTATCTATCTATCTATAGCCCGACGCCCTAATCCCGCAATGGGTGACCACAGACAAAACGCCTCCAAGTCGCTGTCACCCACCATTTGACTACTCTCCACCCAACTCACTCCCCTCTCCCTCATATACCTCTCAACTCCATCCGTCCACCTCATCCTCGGTCTTCCCCTCCCTCCACCTCACCTACATACTGTACACCCTCTTAGTCAGTCTTTCATTCTCCATTCTCTCCACATGTCCAAACAACCTCAGTGTGTTTCTCCTAATCTTCTCAACCACATCTACATCCACTCCACAACCTTCCTTCACTTCTTCATTCGTCAACCTGTCCCTCCATGTCACTCCACATGCTCCTCTCAAGTAACTCATTTCCACTGCTCCCACTCTTGACTTGTTCCTCTCTTGCAAGGTCCATACCTCGCTTCCATACGTCAGGGTAGGGATCACAATACTATCATGCAGTGACTTCTTAATTTCCATACTCACCTCCCTATTCCTCATCACTGCTTTCAGTTAACCAACAACCTTCCTTCCCTGCTATACCCTTTCAAGCACTTCATCCTCAAAAGTTCCATCCTTTCTCATCACACTACCCAAGTACTTGAATGTACTCACATTCTCCATATCCTCACCATCCAACCACACTGTGCATTCTGTGACTTCATTCCTCTCAAACACCCTAACATTACTCTTCTTTACATTAACTTTCAGATTCCTCTTCCTACACACTGTCCCAGATTCATTCACCAAACCTTGCAACTCCCATTCATCATCATTCAACGATACTGTATCATCAGCAAACAGCAACACCTAAATCTTCCAAATCTCACCCTCATTCATTAGAGCCACCCCCACATCCACTGCCCTATCTTGCACTTCTTTACAACCCCATCCATGTATATATTAAACAGCCATGGAGACATCACACAACCCTGTTTCAGTCCCGCATTGAGATCAAAGAACTCAGCTCACCATCCACTCGCACCATAGCACTAGCTCCTTTGTTGGAATCCAATGTGCAAGTAGAAAAATTCACTCAGTTCACTATCCACACGCACTGCAGCCTTAGTATCCTTATACATACTCTTCACAGCATTCAACAACTTCCCATCTACTCTATATATTCTTAATACCTTCCATCATCCTTGTCTATCCACCCTGTCACATGCTTTCTCCAAATCCATGAAGGCTGCATACAACTCCTTTCTCTTATCTAGAAACTTTTCCACTAAAGATCTAAGAATGAATATCTGATCTATACAATCTCTTCCCTTCCTAAAGTCCCCCTGATCTTCTCCAACTAATTGTCTCATTATTTCCCTAACTCTGTCAATAAGTATTCTACCATATACTTTTCCTATTACACTAAGAAGACAAATGCCCCTGTGATTACCACACTCTTCTTTTTCCCTTTTTCCTTTGTACAAGGGAATAATTATACCTGACTTCCAATCCTTCCGGGCTCTACCTTCCTCCCAGGCCAATCTGCACATCTTCCACATCCATTCTACTACTATCTCTCCCCCATGCTTCAGCATTTCACCACACACTCCATCAGTTCCTGGAACTTTCCCCATTATGACTTTCTTCATTGCTTCCACAACTTCCATCCTACTGATTTCTTCCTCTCTTCTCACATCTCTCCGTCTCCCAGCCATTCCCCAGCCACTTGTACTCTCATCACTTCCATTCTTTATGTTCAACAATTCCTTAAAGTGATCTCTCCATCTGCTCACTTTTTCTCCCTTCTCCACTAGTAATCTATCATTTTATCTTTCATTCCCCGACTAACTTCATTGCCACCCTGTCTAACTCTCTCTACCTCTTTCCAGAACATTTTCTTACATTCTCTTCACTTTACACTCAAATTCCTTCCAAATTCCTCATCCATTCTTTTCTTGCTCTGTCTTACAAATCTTTTCACCTCTCTTCCTCTCGACTTTCGCCACCAGAGGGCCGGACATAAACAAATCATTGCTGTGTGCGACTCATATTCCTGTTTTTTCCGCTGGTCTTTGCTTTCCCACACCCTTCTATAGTTGCAGGGAGCAACATAAAGGTCTAGTGCTTACTTCACTGTTGGTTGTGTTTTTCTGGTGTTTGGACTTAGCCTGTAATTTGGGGGGAAAATTCAGTATGGCAGACGGGGCCCCCCTGGTCGGGTTTTCTCGTTTCTGTGCATGCGCAGTACGGCCTGTGTGACGTCTTGGACGAGTCACTCCATTTCCCCTGCTACCAATGGTCTCTTCTGTTGTGCTGGTGAAGCTGATGTCCCACTCACCTTGCTACCTGCCTAGGTGTGCAGCATGGAGTACTCGGGCCCTGCCACCCTTGAGGACCTTGAAGCTGACCTGGCGCTGAGTGACGAGGATGAAATGACTCAGAGTGATTGGCCACAGCTACCACAAAGTAGTAGCAATGTCTTGCTAGCTGTGGAAGTAGCTACGGAACCAGCACTATCTGTACCTGCCGCACCTCACCTTGTCAGCCAGGCACCTTCCACTGCCAAGTGCCCCGTGCATTACACCTCAGACAGCAATAGTGAGTTTTTATCCTCTGCTACCAAATCCTCCAAGTGGCAGGAGACTTCTGCTCCTCTTTAGAGGACAACTGCCCTTGGATCCAACACTCCTTGCCTCCCGCAGCTTTTTCAATCTCCCCAAGTTTTGCCGTTGCTTCCTGCCTCTACACCTCGGGCATTCATGCCAGGGCTGACTACATCAAACTTTTATTCAAAGACAACCCAACTGTGGACATCAAACTTCGATGGTTGTCTGAAGTCAACCATGCTTTTCACCTTCACCGCACCCAAGTGGAGGTCAAGATGTCTGCAGTCACTTCCCATTTTGTCTACATCTCCAGATATCGCAGGGACATTGTAGATAGCATAACTAAAGAAGAGTTCCTATCCCTTTCTTTGGAAATTCAAGACTCACCTGAGAGGCCCCGCAAGTTTCCTACATACCTCCTTACACGTTATCCTGTCTGCATTGATCCCAACTTGGCCAAGGAGCTGCCAGGTATCCACTCAGCCCGATGTTTCCACCAGACTGGCACTCCTATCAACCTGCTGGTAGTCACCTGGAGCCTTCCTCACCTGCCACCACCAATTGTCACCTTCAGCTTCCTTCCCTGCTTCCCATCTTGTGAGTTTTGCAAGATGAAGGACGAGCAACCGTGATGCTTTCGACGTTGGGGCACTGGTCACATCTCCCAGTATTGCTCTGCACCAGAACGGTGTGCATGGTGCTCTGGCCAACACGACTTTGGACGTGTCCTCACCGACCCCCTACACCTGTTCCAATACAGCCTCGATGCAACCCAACCCGCCACCTCCAGATACCTTGCACTGGAAATGTCCCCGATGTCATCAAGAAGGGGTTAACGTTTGGCATGGCTGCACTAGACGCCAGGCTAATCCTGCCCCCATTGCTAAGGGTGGGGCTTGACTAGCATCACCACCACCACCACTTTGCACTGCCACTCCCCCTGCCTCCACTGTCGGTTTGGACTCAGCTGCAGTCACTGAACTTCGCGATGCTGTTGCCACTCACAGGACTCGGATTAGCTCACTAACGGCACGTTTTGATGCAGTAGAAACCTGCACTGATGGCTTGGTTAGCAAGCAAGCCACACTTGAGGCATCATTAAAGTCACTGGTTGAATCACAACAAGTCATCATTACCACTGTCACCACCCTTACGAGAAGCTGGACTCCATTGTCACTCCCATTGGACAACTGAATGTTCCTCCCAGGGAGTCTTCCCCTCGTGGTGCACCATGTAGCATTTCTCATGCCACCACCACCTCCTCATCTGGCCCTCGCAAACGTCATGGCAAAGTTCGGTAATGTGGCACAACTGCATGTCATCTCTTGGAATGCCTGTGGTTTTACTAACAGGTCTAAACTTACTGCTCTCAAAGACTATGTATACAGTCGCCACCCGGATATCATTTTCATTGAGGAATCCTTTGTTGGTCGTGCGCTACTCGGGGTGGAGGCACCCACTGTCAGTGGTTATGTTTCTTACGTCCATCGAGTTAGGAATGGATTTGTCACATATGCCCACTCTTCCATCCAGCACCGTTTCCTCCAAAGCTCTGTAGACGACGAGACAACCTTCCAGCTTCTTGAGGCCACCACTGGAAGCAGCACAATTTGGTTGTGCAATGTGTACTCTGCGACAGGCAGGTTGAATACAGCTGCTCTCCTAGCTCCCATCATTCGTGGCATGATATACATGGGGGATTATAATGCCCGACGCCCTGCTTTGGGGGACCATTCTGCCACTGTTAACCGTAATGGGACTAAACTTCTTGAGTATATTCGTCGTAATCAGCTCACCCGCTGGGACACCGTTGGGGCCACACACTCTCTCGAGAAGGCACACTAGATCAGGTCCTTACATCCGGCCTCGTGGCGTCCTGGGTCAGGTGTTCATCTTCCCTTGCGCTCTTCTCTGATCACGTTGCTCTCAGCCTTCATTATTCCCTCCCTGCTACACCTTCTCCTGTACACAGATGCACTCGCATTGCAATCCCACCCAAGTACTGCCCCACATACATCTATATGACCAATTTTCTTCCCATTACGACATTCATTGTCCTGAAAAGTTGTATTCATCACTTGTCAGCTCCACGCATGACTTCCACACCGATTATATCAGCAGACCACATATTATGCACCAACATGATGCCCACACCTGGACACTGGATAATCGCATAGTTCAGACAGAGAGGAAGGCAGTGGAAGATGGTTTTTCCTTTCAAAGATGACCTTCCCCTGAGAGTCTCCATTGGTATCGATTGTCGAGGGATGATCTAGTTGCTCTCCAGCGCTGCGTTTATACCGATTCGTGGCATAAACTTACCGATACCATCAACCATCAAACGACTGTTGGTTCCATGTGGCACCTTATCAACAAGGTTGTCAAGAAGAAGCTCCCTAGTGCCCTTCACCACAGTCCAGCACAGTATTCACAGGATCTTGTAGATACCTGGTCTGCACAGTCACGGGCTTGCGCACTTCCTGCACACATACAGGACATGCTCTCCATCCAGAAAAACTTTCATGCACTCCGTCTCACCGACAATGAGGATGGTGTGGCTATAACTGATGATGAATTGCGACGGGCCCTCGCCGGGGGTAGGGTAACGGCTCCAAGTGATGATGCCATCACTTTTTCTGTCCTCCATGTCCTCCTGAAAGTTCCTGGTAATCCCCTTCTCCAGCTGTTCAACCTTTGCATCCATCTGGGATACGTGCCACAAGCCTGGACCCGCAGTACAATCGTGCCAATTCCTAAACCTGGCACTGATAAATTCCGACCTGTTTCCCTCACCTCCTGCTTCAATAAAGTACTGGAACACATCCTCCTTACAAGACTCTTGTTTAGATTGCAGGACAAGCTCTCGCCCCAACTGTACGGCTTTTTACCACAATGAGGGACACATCCTTGCCCCATGGAGCTATACACCCCCCTATCCCCCACCAGCGTAGTGGCCTTCAATGATTTAAAGAGTGCATTTGATGTCACCAACAGAGACATCATTCTCGACCAGCTAGTGGATTTTGGAGTTAAGGGAAACTTGCTGCGATGAATGCATGGTTACCTGTCTAATAGGTCCTCTCGTGTACTTTTTAAGGACGCACACAGTATTGGTAAGAATTTCGAGCTTGGTACTCCACAAGGTGGTGTCCTTAGTCCTTTTTTGTTTAATATCCTCCTACATCGTCTACTCACCCTCCTTCTTGACATCCCTGGAACTACAATTACTTGCTACGCTGATGACATCTGCATTCATTCAAATTCCTCTGCAGATCTGCAACATTTCCTTCACTTGTTTCACGAGTCGGCTTCCAAATGCGGACTCATTATCTCTCCAGAAAAGAGTAGAATCTTCATTTTCCATCTAGCATGAACACTGCCTTATTCTCTGTCGGGAATTGTGTTATCCCTCTGTGCACACAGTACCTTTATCTGGTGGCACCTGTACAGATTTCTCCCTCCATTCCTGTAAGACAAGGAATGCATCCGATTGTTCAGGATCTGCTGACCTGGCTACAGTGGTGCCTAAAACCTCTTAAGTGGCTCACTAATTATGATGCTGGGGTGTCTATTCCTAAAGCACGAACCATATACATAGCGTTCATTCGATCAGCTGTTGATTATCTCTCCCCTGCCCTTTGTCAACTTTCCAGAACAGCCTGACAACCTCTTGAGATGTTCCAAAATGCTGTAATGAGACTCATCCTGGGCTGCCCTGGCTCAACCGGAATTGTCAACATGCAATTTGAACTCAACCTTCCACCACTTGTTGAGAGAATATACTCCGTGGTTACATACTTCAGCATTAAGTGCCTGCATTATCCTCACCTTGCTCACCACTACTCTCACATCATTCAGATTTCCCTTGACCCCACTGCACCAAGGCCTCTGTTTCGCAGTGGTGGCCGCACACTAATTAATACTGTTTGTTCAAACGTTCGACAGCTAAACATCAACATACAGGTGCTTGCTGAGGAGGTGGACTACTGCATTCCACCTTGGCCGACCCATGTGCTTGCTATCTCTTACACTCCGGCCTCCAAGACTGACCTGCCTCAGCTTCAGAAACAGCTAGCTTTGGAGACCATCGCCAGGCTGTCATCTTCCCTCCCTTTGGCCCACCATATCTACACTGATGGCTCCCTGCAGGAGGATGCCAGTGCTGGCTGTGCTGAATTTTCCCCGAGTCTGGACCCACCTCAAGGGAGCTGGTTGGGCCATCAACTGCCAACCTTGTCGAACTCTACTTATTGTGAACTACATGGACTCCTGGATGAAGTTACTTTATTAATTCAGACGAACAACAGTGGCTTGATCGACTGTGACTCACAGCTGGCCCTCCATGCCCTCTCCTCTCCCAGGCCTGCATATCAACACCTCGTTACAGAGATACTCCGTCAATTGGCCACTGCCCGCGATCATTCGCAGGTGGTGCCCTTTCTGTGGATTCCCTCTCATATTGGTCTCACAGCCAACAACACCGCTGACCTTGCAAGGACTGCCTGTGGACTGGATCTGCCCAGTGTGGATGTAACTAATGCCTCCCCCATTTGCTACAAGCAGATATTACACAGAGCAGCCTGCTCCCCTATTCTTCACCGTAGAAATGCTGAGAGGGATCACAATGTGTCCATCCAACATTATGACCACTTTCTCTCTCGTCCCCATAGATATCGTCGCAGTGGTCTTATGGTTCATCGACATACCGTGGTGTGTGCCCACATCAGACTGGGCTACCGACCTGTTTGGCAGGTGGCTGGGGCGGGCAATGCATCTTTGATGAACTCAAGCATGTATTGCCAAGGTCTCCAGTATTGCCATACCCTGATCAGAGTCAGTCATTCATCCTGGACTGTGGTGCTAGTGACAATGGTACAAATGGAGTCCTGTCGCAAAAAAAGGATGAAAAAGAGTATATGGTGGCATATTACATCAAGAAGCTTAGCCCACTGGAATGGAACTACTGTGTGCCCCATAAGGAGCTCTGGGCAGTGATGAGGAGCCGTGATTTCTTCCATCCCTAGTTGTATGGGTCCTTCTTGATCATCAGGACAGACCATGCAGCAGTGAAGTGGCTGAAGACGTTCCGGGAAGGCAACTGGCACTCTGGCTCAGGAAGCTAGACCAGCACAATTATGAGGTGCAGCACCATCCCAGTCAGGTACATGGCAATGCTGACAGCCTGAATCGTCCGCCTTGTGACCCAGAGTGTGGGCAGTGTAGTAAAAAAGAAGACCATAGTAAGAAAAGCGGGCGAACTGCAGTGACAGTGCCAGCGTCAGATAAAGAAGATCCGAAGAGGATGCAGATGGAGGATTCAGATTTACAAACAGGGCCAGAGCGGCTGCAGCAGAGTACAGTGAGACCATCTTGGGAAAATATTTCCGGGTTCAGCCCTGTGACTAAATGCTACTGGAGTCAGTGGAACCTTCTTTGTTTGAACAATGGAATACTGAAGCGTCAGTGGGAGACACCCGATGGCCTCAGCAAGTATTAGCAACTGGTGGTTCCGAAGAAGATGAGGTCTGAGATCTTGGATGAGTTCCATAACCAGATCACTAGTGGGCACATGGGGGTGAAGAAAACTCTAAGTCGGCTGCAACAGAGGTTCTACTGGACTGGCATGCATCAGGATGTTGAAGAGTGGTGTCAGGCTTGTGATGTATGCTGTGCCAAGAAGTGACCTAAGAAACGATGTTACACCCTCTTCAGCCATTCCAAATGGATGCATAGATGGAAAAAGTCAAGGTGGACATTGCTGGACCTCTGCCACTCACTGAAAGAGGAAACCGATATATATGTGTAGCCATGGACTACTTCAGAAAGTGGCCAGAAGCCCATGCCATCCCCAATCAAGAGGCTGCGACTGTTGATCAGTTGTTGGTTGACCAGCTCTTCTGTTGTTTTGGTATGCCACAAGAGCTACATTCAGATCAGGGTAGAAACTTCGAATCTGCTATGTTTTGTGAGTGCTGAAAGTTACTGGGGATCAAGAAGTCCAGGACGACCCCACTAAGGCCATAGTCAGATGGGATGGTGGATAAATTCAACTGGACCCAGAGACAAGAAATGGTCAAGTACTGTCTAGAGGGACAGATGGAATGGGACTAGAAATTACCTGCATTGCTGATGGCAAATCGGTCTGCATCCCACGAGTCTACTGGCTACACCCCTGCAAAATTGATGTTGGGCCACTGATGTTGGGCCATGAGTTAAGTTTACCCGTTGACTTGTTAACAGGAAGACCACTTAGTGAAAAGCTACCTACAGACACCTCCAGCTACGCGAAGCACCTTCAGGAAAGGCTGGCTGAGGTACACTCACAGTCACTAATTTCTGCTCATCGGTGCCCCCTTCCAACCCCCGTATACCCAGGGAAGCGGAGAGGAGGGGGACGAAATGAGCTCCATCTGCCTCTACCCCAGCTCCCAATACTCCCCCATACTTTTGCCTACCCCCTCCCCCACCCTTCATTCCTAACTGGCAGTTACATCTCAAGTTAACTTCGTACTTAACATTCCTAGCCACACTACTAATGCAAACGTATGTAAAAATATATAACAATGAACATGTTGCAGCAAGAAATGATTGCATAATAATGTTAACAGTACAACAAAAACCTTAACAATGGCCATCCCAGGCCTCATGCGTTGGGTGCACTGCTTTGCACACACACACACACACACACACACACACATCTCAAAAAACACATAGACAAGATTGAAAAAGTTCAAAGGGCCGCTACAAGATGGGTACCAAGCTTAAGGGATCTAAGCTATGAAGAAAGACTAAATAAACTGAATCTACCAACACTACAGGAGAGAAGGAAAAGAGGTGACATGATTATGCTATATAAATGCATATCAGGGAAGGAGAAAATAGACATAAATGATTACTTAACGTATGGGGAAGCATCAGCAAGAGGACACTGCAAAAAATTGCATAAAAAGAGAGGTGATAAAGACGTAAGGAAATTTAGTTTCCCAAATAGAGCAATTAATCAGTGGAATGCACTACCGAATGAAATAGTGTGTGCCAAAACAATTCACAAATTTAAGGATATGTACGATAAATATGGTTTAAGACACGGGACAGTACGAGCTTGACTCATTCCTGTAAAGATACAATTAGGTAAGAACACACACACACACACACACACACACACACACACACACACACACACACACAGATTCAATCTAGGCGGACGTGTGACACCGGCGCTCTGTACCAAATCATCTCGGCCAGTGGCATTACCTAAATAGTATCTTTGTATGAGTCAAGCTCAGTACCAGGTTAGACTAAATGATTGTTCGTTATTAAAAGAAAAAAAATAATAAGTTTAAACAAGACTTGTAAAAACAGGAAATAGAACCAAGACGAAAGAATATGCTGAGTCATCTCTGAGGTTTGTTTAGACTACAACAACATGGAGATTGTAAGTACATGATTTGCACTTTAAGTATTGCAGAATGGATACATATTTCAGTAAAACAAATTTGGAAAAGAAAAGGGATAAAGGTAAAAAGCAAAATGATGATTTCTACCAAGAACCGGTTGAAGTAGAGACCCACAATAGACTGGTTGAACGTGTAAGCAAACTGGAAATGGCTTTCAAAAATGAAATTGATGAAATAAAGAAGCAGATGCACTTGCAAAAGGAAGAAATAGAAAAACTAGGAAGGGAGGCCAATAAGAAAGACACAACCATCAGTGAATTAACAGTGGAATTGAGTACACTTAGGAAGAAAATGAGTGAAATGGCAAGTACAGTAGTCAATCACGAGAGTGTTATGGAAGAGTTCAAAAATGACACAGAGACAATTAGGCAAGTTAGCAGTCTTATTGACCAGAGCAGTGATATTGAGAAGATAACACAAGTGAATGAAGCTGTGCAAACCTACAAAAATGATGTAGAAACCACGTATGCTGAAATGGTGAAAGTAAAGAAAGACTTAGAAACAAGGGTGGAGGAAAAAAGCATTAAAAATGGAGATGAAAAGAATAATCCAAAACAATCCAAAGTTAGTCAGAGATTCAGTAGAGATAAACAAATCAATAGTAATCACTGGTATAGAAGAGGAAGAAGTTAAAAACAAGATCACAAGAGACAAAAAGGAGATGGCAAATGTAATGAGCTTACTGAAAGAAGTTTCAGAGGAAATCTGTACTAAAGACATAGAGGAACACAAAAGGTTAGGGAAATACGAGAAAAGCAAGACAAGACCTCTAAAGGTGTCTTTCCAGAATGTAAACACTGTGGAAGAGATACTAAAAAATGAAAAGAATCTTAAGGAAAAAGAGGAGTTCAAAAATGTATGGATAAAAAGATGCCTAACACAAGAGGAACTGGAATTACTGAAAGAGAAAAGGGAGGAAGCAAAAAAAAAAATAATAATGAGGGAAGATCAGAAGAGGAGAAGAAGAATTTTTTTTTTTACAAAGTAATAGGATTGCAGGTACGAAAGTGGTACACAAACAGGATGGAAGAGAAAGGAGGAAGGTAGTAGAACCATGTCATGACAAGTATATAAACAAGATGATAAAGTTGATGTACTCAAATGTGGATGGAATGGTATCTAAATTACTAGAGATGAATGATTATGTCAGAGAAAATGAACCACAAAAATATGCCTAACTGAAACAAAATTAATACCAAGGATATCAAATGACATACTAAACTTAGAGGAATACAATATATGGAGAAGAGACAGATATTTAAAAAAAGGAGGAGGAATTATAATATTAACTAAGAAAAATCTAAAAGTCAAGGAAATAAAACTACATATACCATCACAAGTAGAATTGATTGCAGTAGAGATCGACACATCTGAAGGTAAAGTAATTGTAGCCAATTTGTACATGCCACCCAGATCAAACACATGGGAAAGAGACGAATATGAGGACCTGGCAGAGAGTACAATTCAGAGTGTAAGATCATTGCTACATAAAATGGAAGAGAAATCGGAAAGAATTATACTAACTGGGGACTTCGATACAAATATAAATTGGAATACTCTAGATATAAATAGCCAAGAAAGCTGTTGGGACCAAAAGCTCCTGGATCTCGTACAAGAGTTTTTCTTAACGCAACATGTGAGGGAAACCACCAGAAAAAGAGGACTTCATGTACCTTCAGTGCTACAGTAGATCTAATATTTACAAGGCAAGAAAATGATATTGACAGTTTAATATATCACCCTCCACTCGGCAAAAGCGATCATGCAGTACTAAACTATAACTTCAGGATAGCATATGACATAGTAAACAGCAATGATAGTTACAAAAAGAGCCTAAACTATAAAAAGGGAAATTATCAAGACCTAAAGAAGTATTTCTTAGAAGTTGATTGGGAAAATGAACTTAGAGGACAAGATTTAAATGCTGTATATAAAAAATTCCGTGAATTTTATGAAATAGGAGTCCAGAAGTACATCCCACAGCACAAAGAAGCAGATAAGAAAATAGAGAAATGGTTCAATACAGAATGTAAAAAATCAAAAGAAAGAAGAGATTTGTTGTGGAATAGATACAGAAGACACAATAGTGAAAAGGCGTATAATAATTACAAACAGGCAAGAAACGACTATACAAGAATAAGGAGGAAAGCCCAAAAACAGTTTTAGGAGGATATATTAATTAAATATAGTGATCAACCAAAGCTGTTTTACAGCTATATCAGAAGCAAAACTAAAGTAAAAGATATAATACAATCCATTACGGAAGAGGGAATCACTTATACACAAGAGAGAGATATTTGTGAAGCACTAAATAAGAATTTCCAATTAGTTTTTACAGAAGAAAAAAATTTTGAGAGGGACTATGTGGAACACTTATGTCCACACATACTACCAGATATACAAATAGCAGAAAAAGTAAAACAGGAGGAGTTAAGTAGATTAGACAGAGGAAAAGCAAGTGGTCTTGATGAAATTTCATGTTGGGTATTACGAGAATGTGCAAAGGAGTTATGTAAACCATTATTTTTAATTTTCAAGAAATCCTTGAGTCAAGGTAAACACCTGATATTTGGAAAAAAGCAAATATTGTCCCCTTATTCGAGAAAGGAAATAGACAAAATCCACTCAACTACCGACCAGTATCACTGACCAGTGTTGTAAGCAAGGTATTAGAAAAACTTATAAGAAAAGCTTGGGTAAATCATCTAGAAGAACACAGTATGAGAACAGAAAGACAGTTTGGTTTCAGAAAAGGAAAATCATGTGTTACTAATCTGTTGAGCTACTATGACAGAGTAACAAACACAATACAGGAAAGGGAAGGATGGGTGGACAGTATCTATTTAGATTTCAAGAAAGCTTTTGACACAGTACCACACCAAAGACTTTTATGGAAACTGTACCATCAAGGAGGAATTCGAGGCACACTGTTTTGTTGGATGCAAGACTTTCTCATAAAAAGAGAAAGGAGGACAGTACTAAGAGGAAACTACTCATCATGGAAAGAAGTGACTAGTGGAGTACCACAGGGTTCAGTGCTGAAACCAATCATGTTTTTAGTGTATATAAATGATATAAACAGTAACACTGGAAATGAGAGCTATCTGAATATGTTTGCAGATGATGCAAAAATACAAAGGAGAATTACTAACACAGACTCTTGTAAAGAGCTACAAGAAGAATCAAATAAACTTCATTAATGGAGTAGTACATGGCAAATGGAATTCAATGTGGACAGGTGTCATGTAATCAAGTTTGGTAAAAGTGGAAAAAGACCTGATTGGGATTATAAGTTAGGAAATAGAACCCTATACACATCAGAAAGAGAGAAAGACCTAGGTGTGATTATCAATAACAGACTATCTCCGGCTGCCCACATCAGCGAGAAGGTACGGAACATGTATACACTGCTTGCAAATATGAGAATAGCATTCACATACATAAATGAAGACATGCTAAGAAGGATAATAACATCATTCATTAGACCAACCCTGGAATATGCATCAGTAGTCTGGAGTCCTCATCTCAAAAAGCACATAGACAAGATTGAAAAAGTTCAAAGGGCCGCTACAAGATGGATACCAAGCTTAAGGGACCTAAGCTACGACGAAAGACTAAATAAACTGAATCTACCAACACTACAGGAGAGAAGGAAAAGAGGTGACATGATAATGCTATATAAATGCATATCAGGAAAGGAGAAAATAGACATAAATGATTACTAAACATATGGAGAAGCATCAGCAAGAGGACACTGCAAAAAATTGCATAAGAAGAGAGGTGACAAAGACGTACGGAAATTCAGTTTCCCAAACAGAGCAATTGATCAATGGCATGCACTACCGAATGAAATAGTGTGTGCCAAAACAATTCACAAATTTAAGGATATGTACGATAAATATGGTTTAAGACACGGGACAGTACGAGCTTGACTCATTCCTGTAAAGATACAATTAGGTCAGAACAATTAGGTAAGAACACACACACACAGAACCATGTCATAACAAGTATATAAACAAGATGATAAAGTTGATGTACTCAAATGTGGATGGAATGGTATCTAAATTACTAGAGATGAATGATTATGTCAGAGAAAATGAACCACAAATAATATGCCTAACTGAAACAAAATTAATACCTAGGATATCAAATGACATACTAAACTTAGAGGAATACAATATATGGAGAAGAGACAGATATTTAAATAAAAGGAGGAGGAATTATAATATTAACTAAAAAAATCTAAAAGTCAAGGAAATAAAACTAGATATACCATCACAAGTAGAACTGATTGCAGTAGAGATCGACACATCTGAAGGTAAAGTAATTGTAACCAATTTGTACATGCCACCCAGATCAAACACATGGGAAAGAGACGAATATGAGGACCTGGCAGAGAGTACAATTCAGAGTGTAAGATCATTGCTACATAAAATGGAAGAGAAATCGGAAAGAATTATACTAACTGGGGACTTCAATACAAATATAAATTGGAATACTCTAGATATAAATAGCCAAGAAAGCTGTTGGGACCAAAAGCTCCTGGATTTCGTACAAGAGTTTTTCTTAACGCAACATGTGAGGGAAACCACCAGAAAAAGAGGACTTCATGTACCTTCAGTGCTACAGTAGATCTAATATTTACAAGGCAAGAAAATGATATTGACAGTTTAATATATCACCCTCCACTCGGCAAAAGCGATCATGCAGTACTAAACTATAACTTCAGGATAGCATATGACATAGTAAGCAGCAATGATAGTTACAAAAAGAGCCTAAACTATAAAAAGGGAAATTATCAAGACCTAAAGAAGTATTTCTTAAAAGTTGATTGGGAAAATGAGCTTAGAGAACAAGATTTAAATGCTGTATATAAAAAAATTCCGTGAATTTTATGAAATAGGAGTCCAGAAGTACATCCCACAGCACAAAGAAGCAGATAAGAAAATAGAGAAATGGTTCAATACAGAATGTAAAAAATCAAAAGAAAGAAGAGATTTGTTGTGGAATAGATACAGAAGACACAATAGTGAAAAGGCGTATAATAATTACAAACAGGCAAGAAACGACTATACAAGAATAAGGAGGGAAGCCCAAAAACAGTTTGAGGAGGATCTAATAAATAGAAGTAGTGATCAACCAAAGCTGTTTTACAGCTATATCAGAAGCAAAACTAAAGTAAAAGATATAATACAATCCATTACGGACGAGGGAATCACTTATACACAAGAGAAAGATATTTGTGAAGCACTAAATAAGAATTTCCAATTAGTTTTTACAGAAGAAAAAAATTTTGAGAGGGACTATGTAGTACACTTATGTCCACACATACTACCAGATATACAAATAGCAGAAAAAGTAAAACAGGAGGAGTTAAGTAGATTAGACAGAGGAAAAGCAAGTGGTCCTGATGAAATTTCATGTTGGGTATTACGAGAATGTGCAAAGGAGTTATGTAAACCATTATTTTTAATTTTCAAGAAATCCTTGAGTCAAGGTAAACTACCTGATATTTGGAAAAAAGCAAATATTGTCCCCTTATTCGAGAAAGGAAATAAACAAAATCCACTCAACTACCGACCAGTATCACTGACCAGTGTTGTAAGCAAAGTATTAGAAAAACTTATAAGAAAAGCTTGGGTAAATCATCTAGAAGAACACAGTATGAGAACAGAAAGACAGTTTGGTTTCAGAAAAGGAAAATCATGTGTTACTAATCTGTTGAGCTACTATGACAGAGTAACAAACACAATACAGGAAAGGGAAGGATGGGTGGACAGTATCTATTTAGATTTCAAGAAAGCTTTTGACACAGTACCACACCAAAGACTTTTATGGAAACTGTACCATCAAGGAGGAATTCGAGGCACACTGTTTTGTTGGATGCAAGACTTTCTCATAAAAAGAGAAATGAGGACAGTACTAAGAGGAAACTACTCATCATGGAAAGAAGTGACTAGTGGAGCACCACAGGGTTCAGTGCTGGCACCAATCATGTTTTTAGTGTATATAAATGATATAAACAGTAACACTGGAAATGAGAGCTATCTGAATATGTTTGCAGATGATGCAAAAATACAAAGGAGAATTACTAACACAGACTCTTGTAAAGAGCTACAAGAAGAATTAAATAAACTTCATTAATGGAGTAGTACATGGCAAATGGAATTCAGTGTGGAGAGGTGTCATGTAATCAAGTTTGGTAAAAGTGGAAAAAGACCTGATTGGGATTATAAGTTAGGAAATAGAACCCTATACACATCAGAAAGAGAGAAAGACCTAGGTGTGATTATCAATAACAGACTATCTCCGGCTGACCACATCAGCGAGAAGGTACGAAATATGTATACACTGCTTGCAAATATGAGAATAGCATTCACATACATAAATGAAGACATGCTAAGAAGGATAATAACATCATTCATTAGACCAACCCTGGAATATGCATCAGTAGTCTGGAGTCCTCATCTCAAAAAGCACATAGACAAGATTGAAAAAGTTCAAAGGGCCGCTACAAGATGGATACCAAGCTTAAGGGACCTAAGCTACGACGAAAGACTAAATAAACTGAATCTACCAACACTACAGGAGAGAAGGAAAAGAGGTGACATGATAATGCTATATAAATGCATATCAGGAAAGGAGAAAATAGACATAAATGATTACTTAACATATGGAGAAGCATCAGCAAGAGGACACTGCAAAAAATTGCATAAGAAGAGAGGTGACAAAGACGTAAGGAAATTCAGTTTCCCAAACAGAGCAATTGATCAATGGCATGCACTACCGAATGAAATAGTGTGTGCCAAAACAATTCACAAATTTAAGGATATGTACGATAAATATGGTTTAAGACACGGGACAGTACGAGCTTGACTCATTCCTGTAAAGATACAATTAGGTAAGAATTAGGTAAGAACACACACACACACACACACACACACACACACACACACACACGCGCGCGCGCAACACAAAAACACAGACAGAAAGGCACACACACACACACACACACACACACACACACACACACACACACACACACACACACACACACACACCTGTGCTGGGATCGGCAATCCCTTTCCCTTTGTGACCTCTATTTCCTTACCCAACATCCTTCCTTTTCCTTTAGGACTTCCCACTTCATCTGTACCTTGTTTCTCTTCGTCCTTGTGCCGAGATCTGTAATACCTTTCCCCTGGACCTCACCTGCCTTACCCAACCTGCCCCCCCACCTAGCACCCCTAGCCAATAGCTCCCTCACTCCCCCACTGCCTTCTGCTATATATACAGAAAATGTCGTGTATATTCAGCAATTGTATTCTGAGGAAGCCATCAGGCAAAACGCCAATACACACTAAGTCCCACATCGGTGTTTCTTTCTCCAAACAAAAACTTGCACAGAACGACACACACACACACACACACACACACACACACACACACACACAAAGAACCACGCACGCAAGCACCCAACGCATGAGGCCTGGGATGGCCTTTGTTAACGTTTTTGTTTTACTGTTAACATTATAATGCATTCATTTCTTGCTGCAGCGTGTTCATAGTTATATTTTATACTTTTTACATATCCTAGTGTTCTATGTTTGTATTAGTAGTGTGACTAGGATTGTAAAATATGATGTCAGCTTAGATGTAATTGCCAGTTAGGAACGACGGATGGAGAGGGGGGTTGGGCCATGGAAGAGGGTTGGGAGCTGAGGTGGAGGCGGGTGGAGCTCATTTCTCCCCTCCCCCCTCCCCTCTTCCCTGGGTATCCAGGGGTAGTAAAGGGGCACCCCTGAGCAGAAATTAGTGATTGTAAGTGTACATTATTAAGTGCGAGGAGCCCTTAAGTTTTCAGCTGAAGTGATGAAGTGCAAGTATGATGCCAAGTCAAATGAAGTTAGCTCCAAGGATGTTGACAAGATTTGGTTATACAGTCCTCAGCGGAAGAAGTGACAGTCATCGAAGCTGCAGAGCCTGAGGGACAGGACTTACACTGTGCTGAACCGTTTATCAGACATAACATACCGGATTCGGGAAGGCTGGAAGTCTCGCCCAAAGGTGGTACACGTGAATCGTCTGTGGTAGTAGCATGAGCCAGGACAGTACAACTGGGACGTCTCAAAGAGAATCGTGCTCTCCCGCAGCTAAGGATGCTGATGAGGACCATGGAGCTGGAGTGCAGGAGGATGGTGACTGATTCCCATATGAAATGCATCAGGAAGAGGACCAAGACATTCCAGGAGGAATGGACTGTGTGGATGAGCAAGGACATCGTTGGAAGCGGCATAGGAAAAGACCTGATAAGCTGAAGGATTGTGTATAATTAAATGTTTTTCTTTGGACTAAGGGTTATGTTTGTATACATTGTGAAGCTTTGTCGGGACGACAAAAAGATTAGGGAGGGGGTAGTGTTGAGAAGCTGGATTGCTAGTTAGATTGTGCTGGAGAATTCCGAACGTTTCTTGTGTTTTTCCCACCACTACGTATCAGAGTTGCCGGTTAGCCCTCTATTTATGTGCGTAGGTATTTTATAAGTTGTACATTATTATTTTTTTTTTTTGCTCTTTTTCTCTTTAATGTTTTATTTATGTGATAGTCTGTCAAATATTTTAATTTTATGTCAGTTTGTATCCTAAGCATTTAGGGTGGTATGCTGTGTAGGTAACTCTGGCATGTTTTGGATGTCTCCAAATTGTTAACTGTTGTAACTGTTGCTCCCTCGAGAATGCACGAGAACTGTGCAGAAGTAGTAGATGATGCTAGTACATAGGGTGCTTATATATAGATGAGGAAGAGACTAGAGAAGTTCAGCCAGTTTTCAGTTCAGTTTGTGTGTAGTTTTGTGTCAGTGCAGTTAGTGAAGTTTGTACATCTTCAGCACTTGTGAGAATAGTGAGGTGCTGTTGGCAAGCATTGTCATTGCCTTTAGTGAATACTGTATAGCTCCGATACTTGTGAAAACAGTGAAGTTGGCAGGCATTAAGTGTAATTTTTTTGAAAATAATGACAGTGAACCGAAGAAGCCAGTGTTGATTTATGATGTCTGATCCGATCCTGTGTACTGTACACCGAAAGGCTGCCTCTAGGAAGAACAACTCACTGGGCAACGTCCTTCCTATACTGTACAACTGCTGTTGGAGCCTGTAGTAGTGTGGGACAGAGACGTAACAGTATTTTCAAAAGCAGGTTTCTGATATTATAACTGATATGACCATAAAAGGGAAACCTAATATACTTTGTGTCCTTGGTTGCAGTTGCTGCCTTCCTAGAACCACAGAATAACTCGTTTATATATATATATATATATATATATATATATATATATATATATATATATATATATATATATATATATTACTCCAGTACATGCCAATATGGTGTAGCATAACTGAACTCAAAAAGTGTCATGAAAATTGTATTAAATACCAATGCAGTACACAAAAGAATGGCATTAGAAAAAAACAAAAACAGCTAGGATTTATGTGGTTATTCTGCCTTGACCTTGTTCCAATGGTTTTTTGGCACAGTGCCTTCCCTACATCTTGACGTATTCATTTGAATGTTTCTTTTGAAGCTTCCTTTGTCGATTTTGTACAGCATCAGTGTAAGAAAACTCTAAAGTTTTTCAAGTTATTGGCTTTATGGGCATCATAGTATTAAAAGTGTTAATGCTCTCACTAACCTGCACCTGTTTGAAAAGTCTCTGTTAAGTTTAATAAAACTTTCTGTGCAAAATAACCGGAAGGAGCACTGAGAGGGTGTAAGACCCACATCTTGCGACTGATCTATGACCGAACTATTGAGCTAGTTCTGTGATCTAGACTTTTGACCGATTGTTTTCGAACCTGAATTATTTCATCCTTGCGTAACCATGAACCCATCCACTGCATTTATTTCAAACAAGCAAAAAATGTTTAAGTTCATCTTATCCTGTGACACTGATCGCTGCCCTATTGGTTTAAAAACTGACCAGGTTAATTTGTGTTTAACCCTAAACCATTCCAACAAAGTTAATGTCAATTGTATAAAAACATATTTTGTTATAATGCCGAACGCCTGATACTATCCTGGGACCGTTTTTTTTTTTTTTCCCTCGCCCTTCTACCAAGTTTTGTCCAAATCGAATCAACACTGTAAAAGTTGACCTATTCACATCCTGTTTCCTTTGACTTTTTGGAGGCAATCTACCTTGCATCCGATCCAGTAGAATATAAAACCTCTCTATGATAAAACTAAGGTGATTGGTTTTGCCATTTTAGAGCCAGAGGGTACTAAGAAAGAAGAAAGAATATGGAGACAGGAAATTTTGCTGATTGTATTTTAGCACACTAACATTATGTTTTAGCTAATTTAGGAGATGCTCTAAGTATAGACAAACATGAAGCTTAAAACCAAATGCTTAAAAAAGTTAGTGTCTTTGTATTTGAGAGTTACGAATTATTATATTTTTCAGCCTCTATAGCTCGGATGATGATTACGCCCATCATAAAACAGCTGTTCAAGGCACCTCGGGTGACTGACATGGTTGCTGTGTTCTTCCCGTCAGTGTTTGAAGTCTTACCCATTGTATATGGTGCCCAGTGTGTGACATAGACATATAGGAGGCAATGATAGACAAGTTCAATTTCCTGCATGCTACAGGAGTGTATATGAAAATGATTTCTGAATCGGCATCATCCAGTTCACGTCCCAATGCTGGCAGCTGCCTGACTCCTACCTACACCCCTACCAAGCCCGTCGTTCGTACCAGGAATGGTTTAAGTGATACTGCGATCGGCAGGGTGTTGGAGATGATGGTGTCATCATTATCTATTTGCCCCAGTTCCTACCACCTCCACCCCAACGAAGCCTCACACTCATATAGGGAAGAGGTTGAGTGATATTGTGTTTAGCAAGTAGTGGAGATTATGGTATCATCATTATCTAGAGGACAGATGACGTCTGAGAGAGAGAGTTATCATGTGGAAACTAGAGAACAACATGCTCTGGCCACTCTCCCACGACTCCACCCATAGCTCCATGCTGCCACTCAAAAGTGACCCTAAGAATTTCTCAGTGCCTGCCTACTACCTCTCTTTGGCGTCAGACTCTGATACTGAGAACTGAGCTGCCCGAAGTCATATGTGGAATAAACGTCACATTTTGGCTGTCCAGCCTCTTACATGATGCCAAAGCATCAGCACCATTTTGCCATCACCAACATCAGAGCAGCCTGGTATTTCATGGGTGATTTCTCCACAGTCTGCCCCTTCAGCTGGGCCCTCAGTACCACAGGGGCAGCCATATGAGGCAGCATTTTCTCAAAGCACCCCTCAAACATTGCTGTGAGATTAATCATCAACCATTGATTCACCACATTCTCCCTCCCCTCCCTGCTGTTCAAGAGGCCATGCATGTGGTCCTGGGCTTTCAAGAGGCAGAGGGGTACATGGTAGAAGTGCATATGGTCACCACCCCAGTTCCCACAGGCCACGTAAGGGGACAATGGAACATTTGTGTGGGAGGAGGGGGAAGGGTTAGCTAGCCATGGCTGTCTTTGATGAGTCATAGACAGCCATCCAGGAAGATTTCACACTGGGAGGCAATTCATATAATATGGACTTTTTCACTGCATTTCTTTCGGTGTCAGCGGTCGAATACCTGGTATGCAAGATAGGAAATCTGCTTAAGCTTCCTTAATCTCCCTTCCCACGAACGATCCAAAATAGGAAATTGATCTCCTGTGGATGCTGGCGAAATGTATGTGTGGCTAGCTCTAACCATGCTCATGTCACACACACAAAAAGCATGCTTTACAATATTCTTGGATCCTGGGTGCCCTCACAACAGCACCTGTCTTTGGGAATTTCATGGAGTGGGACAGGGACCTTGATGCCTCCTTTACTTGAAGCCCAACATGGGACCTGTCCCCAGTGACAAACTGTGGAAAATTCACCCAATTCTGACGATTATCAAGCAGCATTTTACCAGGTTTTTTCTGGTCTTTCCAGAAAGTTGTTATGGACAAGCCACTTGCTTTTTTCCAGCAATCACTGGGATTTATCCAGCACGTGATGTCCAAGCTAACAAACTACTAAACAATCCAAATGATAACAAAATATTCTGGTCAACCCTTAATTCATTCAAAACTAACTTCACTACCACCTCTTCCATTCTACCGTTACAGTCCCCCAATGGAAATCTAGCAAGTGACCCATGCGGAAAAGCCAACCTTCGTGTTGACATTTTTTCAACAAATTCAACCCTAAAATCAGAAAATCATAATAATCCCGTACTTGATTTTGATTCCCTTCAAATACCTCCTTTCATGATTCACACCAGATACTTACAAGACGTATTACAGAATCTATCAGCAGACAAAGCCACTGGTCCAGATGAAATTCCTTCAGAAGTACTTAAAAATTGCTCCTCAGTGTTGGCTCCTGTATTAGCAAAATTTTTCCGCTTATGCATCTGTACCTCAATTTTTCCAGCCCCTTGGAAAGAAGCAAATATCCATCCTGTTCCTAAAAAGGGGACAACTTCTGATCCATCGGACTATAGACCAATTGCAATAACTTCCGTTATCGGTAAAGCTTTTTGAGACTAATTAACAAACACATAGTCAAGCATCTAGAAATCAATAAATTGACCAATGATCGGCATTATGGTTTTAGACAGGAACGTTCAACTGTAGATATTCATTGCCTTCTTACCCATCAGATTAACAAAACAATAGACCAACATGGTGAAACACACACAGTAGCACTTGATATTTCAAAAGCATTTGACAGAGTATGGCACCAGGCCTTATTGTCTAAGATGTCACACTATGGCCTAGCATCACTGGATCCTCTAATTTCCTCTTACCTTCATAGTAGAAAAATACAGGTCATGGTAGATGGAATTTATTTTCAGTTTCATTCCATAAATGCTGGCGTACCTCAGGGATCAGTTTTGGCGCCAACCCTCTTTCTCATTCATATAAATGACCTCCTATCTGTGACGCACAACCCAATACACTCTTATGCTGATGACTCGACCCTTTATAGTTCTTTCACATTTAGTACCTCCTTTATACAATTTGATATTATAAATTCCCATATAAACATAGCAATTTCTCTGAACCAGGACCTTTCTAAAATTAATCAATGGGGACAAAAAAATCAGGTCTCATTTAATGTTCAGAAAACTAAATACATTAATTTCTCCAATAGAAAGAATCCCTCAGACTCTCACATAATTTTAAATGATGTCAGTATTCCCATATCCACTACAATTGATATCCTAGGTGTTACTCTAAACCCCAACCTAAGCTGGACAGCTTATGTTAAATCCCTTGCTAAAAATGCTTCTAAAAAACTGGGACTTATGTACAGAGTTCTTGAGTTCTTCACTGACGAGCAGATGGCCACAATATACAAAAGTCATGTGCGTTCTCAGATCAAATACTGTTCACCACTGTGGAGTGGATGTGGAGCGGTTGCATTGAGGCAGTTCGACAAAATTCAAAATAAAGCCATTAGATTATTCAATAATTCTGCCATAACGCAGGACCTTCCTCCCTTATCAGTACGTAGAGATGTTGCTTCTTTAACACTATTTTATCGATATTTTTACCGTAAGTGCTCTAACGAACTGGCTTCAATTGTGCCTCCCCTTCACATTTTCTCCCGAAATACTCTGGCAGCTGGGAGCTCCCATCAACTCACACTCTCTTCCCCAGAATGTAGAACCTCTGCTTATCAAAATTCATTTATCCCCCGAACTACTACTCTCTGGAATTCACTTCCTGGGAATTGCTTCCCACATACATTTAATCCTCTCGATTTTAAATCCAGTTGTTATAAGTATTTTATGAATGGAGGATGTCGTTAGGCACATGGGCTTATTTTTTTTTCCTTTGTTTGTCCTTCCTCCATTATAAAAAAAAAAAAAAAAAAACCATCATCGGTGTAGCATCAAATTTTTTTTTGTTTGTGACTGCAAGACTGGATATTTGCCAGACTCTATAGTGTACTCAGTGACAGATGTGGATATCAACTGTGACAACTCTCCCAGCTTTTCCAGTGATGTAGTGAAAGTGATAATGGACAAGTATTTCAGGGTTAACCACATTCTCTTCACTGACACCTTCTACACATCCTTGACATTGACAAAGTATCTACTGGAGCATGGGACAGGAACCTGCAGCACTGTCAGGCCCCACAGGAAGCACTACTCTCCCTTCCCTGCCAAGACCTAGAAAGGAACATTACTCACGAAGAAATGTGGTAACATGTTTTTGAGAAGCGGGATTGCTAGTTAGGTAGTGCTGGAGGATTCCCGACGATTCTCGATTTTTTTTTTTTCTGCTACATGTCAGAGTTGTCAGTTTGCCTGTTGTTTGTGAGCGGAGGTATTTTGTAAGTTTTGCATTGAATTTTGTGTTGTTTTTCTCTGTAATGTGTTATGTGTGATTGTTTATTAAATTATGTAATTTTATTTCAGTCTTTATGTTAAATAATTTAGAGAGTCACGCATTGTAAGATAACTCTGGCATGTTTTGGATGTCTCCGAAATGGTAACTGTTGTAACCGTTGCTCGCTCGAGATTGCACGGGAAATTTGGAGAAGTAGTCGTTCACTGTAGAATATATTCTTGGAAAGCATTAGGCCCCCCGCACACAGGCCACATTTCAGTTGACGCTGGCTGCCACTTTTTCGTCGCGAGAAATAAAATGCACGTGTTTCTATGGAAGCCCGCACACGAAACAGTTTTTAGCTGCAGCCGCAAAAAAATGGTAACAGGGTCCATTTTACCCGCCACCCCACGGTGGCTCGCCACTGGTGACCGATGATGGATACCGATAATTCAAATGGCAGCCTGCACACGGTCCACTTTGCGGTGGCACTGGCGGACGGACTGGCATTGTTGACGGTCCATTCCCTACCCAAGTTCATGTGTTTACCCCACGTCCTCTCCCTAACCAAGGACGTCTTCCTTCCAAAGGTTATATGCGTACACAAGATCATTCCTAAAATAAAAGTTACACCATGCTACAAAGTTGTTCAGAGCTTGAAGTTCGTAAAAGTCAGTGGTTTGTACCAGGTAACGTTATCAATGTGTCCTCCCCAGTGCCTGACACAATGTCAGGTATTCCACGCAAAGCTGAACAGTCTGTCTGATTCATTTATATTTTTTTTGTTTATTGGTTGCATGTTGGTGGATTTTTCTTAGCAATGACACAGTTCTTTGATAAATCAGTGTTTCATGTTTTGTTAATATCAATATATTTGCCACTAGGTTTCATCATTTTCAGAGAAGCAAAACATTATGCCATTTTCTTAAATGTCTGTGGAACGTATTATTGTGTTATACAGTTTATTTCGGTGTAACATCTTTACACTTACAACGTCTAATTTATTTTATGAAATATGGTTAATTTACTCACAAGTTTTCTCATTAAAATTCTTGCGCAACGTGTATGCGTTTTTTCTGTTTTTACCTCAAGGTAACTGCAAGTCTTTCTTCTGTTGGTACATACTTCCTCATGTTTGCGTTCAGACTCCAAACGTTAAACTGAAGGCCCATTTGCAGTCAGCAGGTCATCAAAAGAAGCACAGGTCATTGTAAAATAGTTTGTAACTTCTCTGGGTACGCTTTTAATTCTTCAAATAAGGTATAAAATTGACCCCTGATAAGCCTATGGATGCACCCAGTACTTTCTTGTATGTTTTCTTTTCTTATTTTGAGGATCCTTAAGGCCCCCCGCACACGGGTCACTTTTTAGCGGACAGTGGCTGCCACTTCTTCATGGCGCCACTAAAAAGTGGAGAGGGATGCTTTGACATCCCGCACACGGGCCACTTTTTCGTGGCAACCACAGGCAGTTCCATAATGGATTTCGAGGAGGTGGCATGTGTCATTCCTGTGCTACTCAAAATAAGAAAAGAAAGGCGCACAACAAAGAACTGGGTGCATCCAATAATCAGCCATAGGCTTATCAGGCGTCAACTTTATACCCTATTTGAAGACTTAAAAACGTACACAGGGAAGTTACAAACTATTTTAGAATTACCTGTGCTTCTTTTGATGACCTGCTGACTGCAGTTGAGCCTTCAGTTTCACATCTGAACGCAAACATGAAGTGTGTACCAATAGAAGACTTGCAGTTACCTTAAGGTAAATATAGAAAAAGACATACATGTTGCGCAATAATTTTAATGAGAAAACTTGTAAATCAACCACATATCATATAATAAATGAGACACTGTATTTTTGCAGGTGTTAAGATGTTACACTAAATTAAACTATAACACAGAATTACGTTCTAGAGATGTTTTAGAAAATGGCATAATGTATGATTTTCTGAAAATGATGAAACCTAGTGGCAAACATATTGATATTAACAAAACATGCAACACTGATTTATCAAAGAACCGTGTCACTGCTAGGAAAAATCGACCACCATGCTAGCAATAAACAAAATATATAAATGAATCAGTCAAACTGTTCAGCTTTGCTTGGAATACCTGACATTCTGTCTGGCACTGGGGAGGGCACATTCATAACGTTACCTGGTACAAACTGTAGACTTTTGCGAACTTCAAGCTCTGAACGACTTTGTAGTGTGGTGTAACTTTTATTTTGCGAATGATCTTGGGAGTATGGATGGGGTATATGTGCAGGAGTAGGTGAGAATGAGAGGGCAAAGGAAGGAGTATGTATAGTTGTGAGTAAAAGATGGAAGAAGAGCATAAGACAGTATGAGTCAGTTGGGTCAAGGATTGTATGGGTAAAGTTGAAAGTTGGAATACAAATGTGGGCGATTGTGTGTGTGTATGCGCCAATGCAGGATCGTGCTAGAAGAGTGAGAGAAGAGTTCTGGACAAATGTAGAAGTGTGCATGGAAAAGTTTGGAAGGAATGAGAGAGTGTTTTTGATCGGTGATGTGAATGGTAAAGTTGGGAATGTGAAGGTGGATGGAATAGTTGGTGAGTGGGGTGTGCCTGCTGAGATAGATGAGAATGGGAGTGCGTTAGTGGACATTTGTGCTGGGAGGGGGTTGGTGATAGCCAATACCCTCTTCAGGCATAAAATGATCCACAGGTATACATGGCGAGTGATGAGAAGGGTGGGAGATGAACTGAATGAAAGGAAGGCAGTGATTGATTATGTGTGTGTGGATGAAAGGATCCGAAGCTGTGTAATGGATGCAAGAGTTTATAGAGGTTGGGGGAGTGGACTTTCTGACCACTACTTGGTGGTGGCCAGAATTAGGATTCAAGTAAGATGGAGGAATAGAAGAAGGGAAAGACGAGAGGAAGGAGTAGTTGCAAAGAGAGTGGAAAGGTTACAAGAGGATGAGAAAAAGGCAGAGTATAAGAGAGAAGTGGAGGAACGATTGGGCAAATATGAATTGGAGCAGATGCGAGACGTGGAAGGTGTGTGTAGGATATTTACAGAAGAAATATGTGCAGCATGTGATGTGGTGTGTGGAAGGAAGAGAAGACGGAGGGGGGTTCAAGGAACAGCGTGGTGGACTGAAGAGGTGAGACAGGCTGTGGCACAAAAGAAGAAAGCATACAATGAATGGATGAGAAATAGGGGCGTGAAAGAAGTTGAGAGGCGGAAGAGAGAGTTATATGTAGAAAGAAAGAGAGGTGAAAAGATTAGTAAGAGAGAGTAAGAAGAGAGTGGATGAGGAATTTGGAAGGAATTTGAGTGTAAAGTGGAGGGACTGTAAGAAAATGTTCTGGAAAGAGGTGAAAAGAGTAAGACAGGGTGGAAGTGAAGTTAGCAGGGGAGTGAAAGATAAAAATGGTAGATTACTAGTGGAGAAGGGAGAAAAAGTGAGCAGATGGAGAGAACACTTTAAGGAATTGTTGAACAAAGAGGATGGAAGTAATGTGAGTATAAGTGGCTGGGGAATGGCTGAGAGAAGGAGGGAGGTGAGAAGACAGGAAGAAATCAGTAGGATAGAAGTTGTGGAAACAATGAAGAAAGTTAAATCGGGGAAAGCCCCAGGAATTGATGGAGCGTGTGGTGAAATGCTGAAGCATGGAGGAGAGATAGTAGTAGAATGGATGTGGAAGATGTGCAGATTGGCCTGGGAGGAAGGTAGAGTCCTGGAGGATTGGAAGTCAGGTATAATTATTCCCTTGTACAAAGGAAAAGGGGAAAAAGAAGTGTGTGGTAATCATACGGGCATTTGTCTTCTTAGTATAATAGGAAAAGTGTATGGTAGGATACTTATTGACAGAGTTAGAGAAAGAACAGAGAAATTAGTTGGAGAAGAACAGGGAGGCTTTAGGAAGGGAAGAGGTTGTGTAGATCAGATATTCATTCTTAGATCTTTAGTGGAAAAGTTTCTAGAGAAGGGAAAGAAGTTGTATGCGGCTTTCATGGATTTGGAGAAAGCATATGACAGCGTGTATAGACAAGGATTGTGGAAAGTGTTAAGAATATATGGAGTAGATGGGAAGTTGTTGAATGCTGTGAAGAGTATGTACGATGGTGCGAAGGCTGCAGTGCGTGTGGATGGTGAACTAAGTGAATTTTTCTCTTTGAAAGTTGGGTTGAAACAAGGATGTGTCATGTCTCCATGGTTGTTCAATCTGTACATGGATGGGGTAATAAAAGAGGTACAAGGTAGCGTAGTTGATGTTGGAGTCGCCCTGGTGAGAGAGGATAGTGTTTGGAAACTCTCTGTACTGTTGTTTGCAGATGATACTGTGTTGTTGAATGAAGACGAAGGGGAGTGCAAGGCTTGGTGGATGAGTTTGGGAGAGTGTGTAAGAAACGGAATCTAAAGGTGAATGTAGGGAAGAGTAAAGTGATGGTCTTTGAGAGGGGTGAAGTCAGTGAATGTACAGCGAGGTTGGATGGTGAGGAATTGGAAAATGTGAGTATGTTTAAGCACTTGGGTAGTGTGATGAGTAAGGATGGAGGTTTGGAGGGTGAAGTGCTTGAAAGGGTACAGCAAGGAAGAAAGGTTGCTGGTTCTTTGAAAGCAGTGATAAGAAACAGGGAAGTGAGCATGGAAGTGAAAAATTTACTACATGACAGTATTGTGATACCATCTCTAACGTATGGAAGTGAAGCTTGGAATTTGTTGGAAGGACACAAGTCAAGAGTGAGAGCAGTGGAAATGAGTTATTTAAGAGGAGCCTGTGGAGTCACATGGAGAGATAGGCTGACGAATGAGGATATAAAGGAGCATTGTGGTGTGGATGTGGATGTGATAGGAAGCGTTATGAGGAACACACTGAGGTGGTTTGGCCATGTGGATAGGATGATGGGTGAAAGACTGACGAAGAGAGTGTATGTGAGTGAGGTGCAGGGGAGAAGAGGGAGGGGGAGGCCAAGGATGAGATGGAGGGATGGAGTGGAGAGGTATATGAGAGAGGGGTGTGTGAGTTGGGAGCAGGCAGTGAAATGGCGGGGGACAGGGCGACTTGGAGGCGATTTGTTTGTGGCCACCCCAAACGGGGTTGAGGCGTCTGGCAATAGATAGATAGATAGATCTTGTGTACGCATGTAACCTTAGGAAGGAAGATGATCTTGGTTAGGGAGAGGACCTGGGGTAGACACATGACCTTGGGTAGGGAATGGACCGTCAACAATGCCAGTCCGTCCGCCAGTGCCACTGCAAAGTGACCCGTGTGCGGGCTGCCAAGTGAATTAGGCCCCCCGCACACGTGCCACATTTCAGTGGACAGTGGCTGCCACTTTTTTGTGGCGAGAAATAAAATGCATGTTTATCTATGGAAGCCCGCACACTAGCCAATTTTTAGTGGCAGCCGCAAAAAAATGGTAACCGGGTCCATTTTATCTGCCACACCACGGTGGCTCACCACTGGTGACCGATGATGGATGCCGTAAATTCAAATGGCAGCTCGTACACGGGCCAATTTGCGGTGGCATTGGCGGACGGATTGGCATTGTTGACGGTACATTCCCTACTCAAGGTCACGTGACTACCCTAACCAAGGTCATCTTCCTTCCCAGGGTTACATGAGTACACAAAATCATTCCGAAAATAAAAGTTACACCACACTACAACGTCGTTCAGAGCTTGAAGTTCGCGAAAGTCTTCAGTTTATACCAGGTAACGTTATCAATGTGTCCTTCCCAGTGCCAGGCACAATGTCAGGTATTTCAAGCGAAGTTGATCAGTATGAGTGATTCATTTGTATATTTTGTTTATTGGCAGCATGTTGGTGGATTTTTCCTAACAGTGATACAGTTTTTTTGATAAATCAGTGTTCCACGTTTTGTTAATAGCAATATGTTTGCCAATAGGTTTCATCGCAAAACATTATGCCATATTCTTATATATCTGGGGAATGTATTTCTGTGCTATACAGTTTATTTCAGTGTAACATCTTTACACTTGCAAAAATACAATGTCTCGTTTATTTCATGAAATGTGATTAATTTACTCACAAGTTTTCTCATTAAAATTCTTGTGCAACCTATATGTCTGTCTATCTATTGCCAGACGCCTTAATCCCATACGAGGTGGCCACAAACAAATCGCCTCCACGTCACCCTGTCCCCCGCCAGTTCACTGCCCTGCTCCCAATTCACACACCCCTCTCTCATATACCACTCCACTCCATAAATCCATCTCATCCTTGGCCTTCCCCTCTCTCTCTCCCCCTCCACCTCACTCACATACACATTCCTCGTCAGTCTCTCACGCTCCATCCTCTCCACATGGCCAAACCACCTCAGTGTGTTTCTCCTAACACTTTCTATCACACCCACATCCACACCACAACGCTCCTTCACTTACTCATTTGTCAGTCTGTCTTTCCATGTGACTCCACATGCTCCTCTCAAATAACTCATTTCTACTGCTATCACTCTTGACTTGTGTCCCTCCAACAACGTCCAAGCTTCACTTCCATACGTTAAAGTTGGTATCACAATACTGTCATGTAATAACTTTTTCACTTCCATGCTCACTTCCCTGTTTCTTATCACCGCTTTCAAGGAACCACCAACCTTTCTTCCTTGTTATACCCTTTCAAGCACTTCACCCTCCAAATTTCCACCCTTACTCATCACACTACCCAAGTACTTAAACGTACATTTTCCGTTTCCTCATCATCCAACCTCACTGTACATTCACTGACACGTCTCTCGAAGACCATAACTTTACACTTCCCTACATTAACCTTTAGATTCCGTTTCTTTCATACTCTCCCGAACTAACCCACCAAGTCTTGCAGCTCCCCTTCATCTTAACTTAACAACACAGAGTCATCTACAAACAGCAGTACAGGAAGTTTCCAAACACTGCCCTTTCTCATTAGGGCCACTCCAACATCCACTGCCCTACCTTGTATCTCTTTTATAACCCCATCCATATACAGATTGAACAAACATGGAGACATGACACATCCCTGTTTCAATCTCACTCAGTTCACTATCCACACGCACTGCAGCCTTAGCCCCCTCATACATACTCTTCACAGCATTCAACAACTTCCCATCTACTCCATATATTCTTAATACTTTCCACAATCCTTGTCTATCCACCCTGTCATATGCTTTCCCCAAATCCATGAACGCTGCATACGACTTCTTTCCCTTCTCTAGAATCTTCACCACTAAGACCTACGAGTAAGAATGAATATCTAATTTACACAACCTCTTCCCTTCCTAAAACCTCCCTGTTCTTCTCCAACTAATTCCTCTGTTATTTCTCTAACTCTGTCAATAAGTAAACTACCGTATACTTTTCCTATTACACTAAGAAGACTAATACTCCTACGATTACCACACACTTTTTTTTCCCCTTTCTCTTTGCACAGGGGAATGATTATACCTGACTTCCAATCCTCCTGGACACTACCTTCCTCCCAGGCATCTTCCGCATCCATTTCATTACTATCTCTCCCTCATGCTTTAGCATTTCACCACACACTCCATCAATTCCTGGGGCATTTCCCATTTTAACTAACTTGATTGCTGCCACAACTTCCATCCTACTGATTTCGTCCTTTCTTCTCACCTCCCTCCTCCTCCCAGCCATTACTCAGCCACTTATACTCGCATTCTTTCATTCTCTATGTTCAACAATTCCTTAAAGTGTTCTCTCCATCTGCTCACTTTTTCTCCCTTCTTAACTAGTAATCTACCATTTTTATCTTTCAGTCCCCTACTAACTTCATTGCCACCCTGTCTGACTCTCTTTACCTCTTTCCAGAACATATTTTTACATTCCCTCCCCTTGACACTCAAATTCCTTCCAAATTCCTCATCCGCTCTCTTCTTACTCTCTCTCACTAATCTTTTCACCTCCCTGTTCCTTTCTGCATATAACATTCTCTTCCGTCTCTCGACTTCTTCCACGGCCCTTTTTCTCATCCATTCATCATACAGTATGTTTTTTTCTTTTGTGCCACGGCCTGTCTCACCTCTTCATTGCACTATGCTGTTCCTTGCACCCCCTTTCGTCTTCTCTTCACCCCACACACAATCTCCCATGCTGCACATATTTCCTCTGTGAATATCTTGCACACACCTTCTGCGTCCCCCATCTGCTCCAGTTCATATTTACCCAATCGTTACTTCACTTCTCTCTTATATTCCGCCTTTTTCTCATCCTCTTGTATCCTTTCCATTCTCCTTACATCTACTCCTTTCTGCCGTCCTTCCCTTCTTCTATTTCGCCATTTTACTTGAACCCTGATTCTGATGTGTATGTGCTTTTCTATATTTACCTTAAGATAACTGCAAGTCTCTCTTCTGGTGGTTCACACTTCCTCATGTTTGTGTTCAAACGTGAAACTGAAAGCCGAATTGCAGTCAGCATGTCATCAAAAAAAGCATAGGTGATTCTAAAATAGTTTGTAACTTCTCTGGGTACGCTTTTAAGTCTTCAAATAGAGTATAAGCCTATGGCTGAGTTTTGGATGCACCCAGTAGTTTCTTATAAGTGTTTCTTTTCTTATTTTGAGGAGCACAGCGATGACACATACCACCTCCTCGACATCCATGATGGAACAGCCTGTGGTTGCCACGAAAAAGTGGCCCATGGGCTGGATGTCATAGCATCCCTCCATTTTTAGTTGCACCACGAAAAAGTGGCAGCCACCGTCCACTGAAAAGTGGCCGTGTGTGGGAAGCCTTAGGCACCCCGCACACGGGCCACTTTTTCGTGGCAACCACAGGCAGTTCCATCATGGATGTCGAGGAGGTGGTATGTGTCATCGCTGTGCTCCTCAAAATAAGAAAAGAAACACTTATAAGAAAGTACTGGGTGCATCCAAAACTCAGCCATAGGCTTATCAGGGGTCAATTTTGATACTCTATTTGAAGACTTAAAAGCGTACCCAGAGTACTTACAAACTATTTAAGAATGACCTGTGCTTCTTTTGATGACCTGCTGACTGTAGTTGGGCTTTCAGTTTCACGTGTGAACACAAACGTGAGGAAGTGTGTACCAACAGAAGAAAGACTTGCAGTTATCGTAAGGTAAATATAGAAAAGCACATACACGTCAGAATCAAGGCCCAAGTGAAATGGCGAAATAGAAGAAGGGAAGTAATATAGAAAAGCACATACACGTCAGAAACATGGTCCAAGTAAAATGGAGAAATAGAAGAAGGGAAGGACGGGAGGAAGGAGTAGATAAAAGGAGAGAGGAAAGGTTTCAAGAGGATGAGAAAAAGGCAGAATATAAGAGAGAAGTGGTGGAACGACTGGGCAAATATGAATTGGAGCAGATGGGGGACGTGGAAGGTGTGTGGAAGATATTCACGGAAGAAATATGTGCAGCCTGTGAGGTGGTGTGCGGGGTGAAGAGAAGATGAAAGGGGGTTCAGGGAACAGCTTGGTGGAATGAAGAGGCGAGACATGCTGTGGCACAAAAGAAAAAAGCATATAATGAATGGATGAGAAATAGGGGCGTGGAAGAGGTTGAGAGATGGAAGAGAGTTACATGTAGAAAGGAAGAGAGGTGAAAAGATTAGGAAGAAAGAATAAGAAGAGAGTGGATGAGGAATTTGGAAGGAATTTGAGTGTAAAGTGGAGGGACTGTAAGTGGTCTGGAAAGAGGTAAAGAGAGTCAGACAGGGTGTCAATGAAGTTAGTAGGGGAGTGAAAGATAAAAATGGTAGATTACTAGTGGAGAAGGGAGAAAAAGTGAGCAGATGGAGAGAACACATTAATGAATTATTGAACATAGAGAATGTAAGCAATGCGAGTATAAGGGGCTGGGGAATGGCTGGGAGAAGGAGAGAGGAGAGACGACAGGAAGAAATCAGTAGGATGGAAGTTGTGGAAGCAATGAAGAAAGTCAAAATGGGGAACGTCCCAGGATTTGATGGAGTGTGGGGTGAAATGCTGAAGCATGGGGGAGAGATAGTAGTAGAATGGATGTGGAAGATGTGCAGATTGGCCTGGGAGGAAGATAGAGTCCCGGAGGATTGGAAGTCAGGTATAATTATTCCCTTGTACAAAGGAAAAAGGGAAAAAGAAGTGTATGGTAATCATAGGGGCATTTGTCTTCTTAGTGTAATAGGAAAAGTGTATGGTAGGATACTTACTGACAGAGTTAGGGAAAGAACAGAGGAATTAGTTGGAGAAGAATAGGGAGGCTTTAGGAAGGGAAGAGGTTGTGTACATCAGATATTCATTCTTATATCTTTAGTGGAAAGGTTTCCAGAGAAGGGAAAGAAGTTGTGTGCAGCGTTCATGGAATTGGAGAAAGCATATGACAGGGTGGATAGACAAGGATTGTGGAAAGTATTAAGAATATGGCCAAAGCAGTCAGCCGGACTTAGGTATTGTGGATAAATTTATATAACTAAAAGCACAGGATATGGTTGCAGTTGAGAAGTACTGTAATAACTGCAAGAAGACACTCCTCCTCAGAACACGCTGCTGAGCAAGACTAGCGGCAAGAAGGAAAAGTGTAAGCTGATATCAGAGAAATGACGTGTCTAAGAAACGTGTCAGAATGGCAGCTTAGTTCTGCAGAGCAACAGTAGGGACCCAAATGAAGCCAGTAAGGGTAGATAATAGTACACGTGTGTGAAAAAGGAAAAAAAAAACTATAACAGTAGACCTGAAGAGGTTTGCTCTGCTAAAAAAAAAAAAAAAAAAAAAAAAAAAAGGAAATATAGCACCGAAGGTATTAAAAAAAAAACTGAGATAGAGGCGAAGGTTTGTGCAAATGTTTCCGGCTTATCTGAGAAAGATGCAACTAAAGAGCCGTCTAAGCAAAAAAAGAAATATGGGAAAGGGAAGAAAATAATTTTAACATGAATGCAAACTACTCTGAAAATAGGAAGTTATTCTAGAAAGAGGTGCGGAAATGTAGAAGTGACAATGGGAAGAAATTAGAAAGTGTGAGGGATGTATGTGGTAGATTATTAACCTATGGGGATGAAGTAAGGACCAGATGGAAAGAATACTGTATTTTGAAAGTCTGATGAATGGGAATAGAGAGAGCAGAGCAGCTGCAAACGCTGTTGGTTTGGGGGGGTGCAGAGAAGGAATGCAGCACCAGGAAACCTGAAACTTTCACAGGTGGAGAACGCCGTGAAGCGCCTAAAAAATGGGAAAGCAGCTGGGGCTGATAAAGGTGTATGTAGAGATGATTGCTTGTAGTGGAGAGAACGGAATGAAGTGCTTGTTGGAGATGTGTAAGAAAGCATGGATGAGTGAAACTGTGCCAGCAGGGTGGAAAAAGGCTGTGATTGTACCCCTGTACAATAATAAAGGTGAGCGAAGTGAGTGCAAGACTTATCGTGGCATAAGTTTACTGTGGTAGGGAAGATATATGAAAGAATTATTTTAAAGTAAGAGAGATATCAGAAGTCCTAGTGAGTGATGAACAGGGTGGGTTTAGGAGTGGCAGAGAACGTGTGGATCAATTATCTGCAGTGAGACAGATAGCAAAGAAGGCTCGTGAAAAGAGCTATAAGGTGTGTAAGGCATTTATGGATCTGGAAAATGCATACGACAAAGTAGACAGAATTGGATTGTGAAAGGTTTTGCGCACGTAGGGTGTAGATGGTAAGCTGCTAGGTGCTGTCAAGAGTTTTTATGATGGTAGTGAGGAATGTGTAAATGTAAATGGGCATCTAAGTGAATGGTTCACGATCAGTGTGAGCTTGCGACAAGGTTGCGTTATGTCCTCATGGTTGTTCAATATATATATGGATGGGCTGATGAGTGAAGTAAAAACGCGAGAAATGGAAAGAGAGATGGTGTTGGTAATGAACGGTAATTGATGAACTATCTCAAATTTGTTGAATGCTGATGATGTAGTGATACTTGCAAATACCGGACAAGAGCTTGTTAGACGAGTGCAGAGTTTGCTGATGTTTGTGAGCGTCGTGCCTTGAGAGTAAATTTAGAAAAGAGTAAAGTGATGATGATCGAGAGAGATGGTGACTCCCAGTGTGAGATTACAGTGAACTGAGAGAGACTGGAATTGGTGAGAGAGTTCAAATACCTGGATACAGTGATAGAAAAGAGGGGAAAATGTGCAAAAGAAGTGGAAAGTAGAGTGACTCAAGGAAAGGAGGTAGCTGGTGCTATGAAGGCCTTGATAAGAAACAGAGGCTTGAGTGTTCCAGGTGCGCGAGGCTTACATGGAGTATTAGTGCCAACTTTAACATATGGATGTGAGACTAAGGTATGGCATGAAAATGAGAAGTCAAGAGTGAGAGATGTGAAGATGGGACAGCTGAGGAATGTATGTAGAATACAAAGAGTGGATAGGATACGAAATAATTTGATTCGTAAAAGATGCGGAGTGAGAAAGTCTGTGGACGCCAGAATTGAAGAGAGTTCGTATGGTCGTGTGGAGAGAATGGATAACAATAGGAAGGTGAAAAAGGAATAACTGAGTGAATTTAAAGGAGGGAGGAGGGGAGGTAAGCCAAGGAGAGGGTAGGGGATGTGGTGATGAGTGTGTAAGGAAAAGTGGTATGGATGTCAGTGAGGCTTGCGAGCTGACAGAAAATCGAGCTGGCTGGATGAATGTTGTGAGAAGAAGTGCATGATCAGCGATTTGGCACCCATTTTTAACGTGACAGCGTTCGGATTGACTATCGGATACGTTTATGTGAAGCTATAGAATGTGGTGAAAATTTTTGGCGTATCAGATAGTGCCAGGATTCCGGCGGCTTGACTGATGAGTGAATGGAAGAGTGGCCCATTGGAGTGGGCAGACTTAGGCTGTCTGGATGCCGCCACTCCTCACCCTACCCCAGGGTGGGAAAGGAGGTCCGGATGATGATGTTGATGATGATGATGATGATATTGACGATGATGAAAACTTAAATGACCATCATCCTCTTCAATTCATTGTCATCTTTTTATCTTTACATTCCTGCTTTCAGGCAGTGCCTGTCAGCTAATGAAAGATTGCTCTATCCAAAAGGTTTTAATATCCTTTCTGTCCTACTGCGGGTTTTTGATTCGACCGTTCGAACTGAGGAGATAAACCGCAGGTTTCATTTACCATGTCATTACCAGAGTGCTTGATACACCTGAATATAATGGACAGAGCAAAGTAAAAATGATATGGAAAATATGTCAACCGACTGAATGGTTTACTATACCGTATGCATTTCAAATATTTCCCCTAATTTGAAAAAAAAAAAATCGTCTGGATAATAGCATGAATAATATACTGTACATGTGTGTGTGGGATATTTGCCCCACACTTGGTGGAGCACGTGCAAAACAGAGAGCCCGTCAGAGAAGCTGCAGAAATAAAGCTCTCAATGAGAGCGTAGCGGGGACAGCAAACTGGCAAACGAGGGAAAGGCGGCAGAGACAGGGGAAGGTGCGATGGTTGGTGGTGAGATCGACTGCCTGATGATCGACAAGTCAGGGCGGGGCTTGACGGTGGATGGTGAGGCCGGCAGCACGATGGTTGAACGAGGGCAGGGCGGGACTAGAGCCAGGTAGACAGCGCGGCGCCGATGGAGAAGTCGCCGACAAGCTCAGGCGGAAACGCCCCGAAGCTGCCCTCAGCCCCCTTGCCCATGGTAGAAAGGGCAAAATAGACTTGCCCAGCTCTCCAACAGCAGCAGGTGGAAGCACGAAAGGCGAGGCCCGTTCCTGGTCGTCACAGATGGCACAGCCCCGGTCCAGGTCGTGTCGGAGGGAGGGTTGTCTGCCGGGAAGTCTAGGGAGGAGGACCCTCAACCTCCTGATGGGCAGACCAGGGCACTCCCTCAGATAGAAACGACGCGCCCGTCCCTCGGCTGGTATGGCTGCTGTGGAGAGCTGGTCCTGCCGGGAGGTCTTGCCGCGACGAGAGATGGGCTGTGAGTGGTAATATACATAATACGACCTTATTATAAAGGCAACACTTAGGTCCATGAACAAAAACTACTAGATGGAAAAAGAGGGATACATAAGATAGGAAAGCAACATCCATTTTCATATAGAGATGTGGATTAAGAGAAAATAATCTTTTCTAAAACGGTCAATGAGTTTTGGATATGGCCAAGCCCGTCCTACCTAAACCTTACCCATCCTACCTTGACCTATCCTCCCTGAACCTAACCTTTCCTACCTATTCCTGTCTTATCCCAGTCTATCCAGATATAACTCATCTTAGGTTATCCAGTGCAAATCTACCCTACTGTACCAAAACCTACCCTACCCTATCCTAACATAGCCTCTCCCACTCTACCCCATCCCAACCTACCATAAGCTAACCAACCCAACCCAATCCAACCCCAACCTACCCTAACGTAACATACTCTAAATTTACTTATCCTGCCTTACCCTAACCTACCTTATCCATATCTACCCTATCCTAACCTAACCCAGTCAAACATAATGAATGGGGATCTGAGAGGTTGTAGACTAAAATCTATGCAACCCCCAGTGGAGTCTATGCCCCTTAGTCTTGCAGTGCATGTGTTTTATGTCTAATGGAGGATGATGAATACCGAATACAATAAACTATGAATGAGCTTGTGGAAGTTTATTGTACTTCACATTCTTCACGTCATTTTATTTAATTCTGTATCAAGTAGATCTGTGACACTTTACACTCTCATGCTCCTTAACTCACTTTCAGCCAGTATAATAGTTTGGCTTTAGCTACAACAAATTACTAGCTCGACTTGGATCTAACATGAGAGGGTTGATGACGACGAGTATACTGTACGGACTATACAGCCAGTACATGGGCCATATGTCTTCTGGCGGGCTTGTCCAATGAAAGGTTAATACATGGCAGATGAGTTTATCATGTGTAATGCTTCCTTTGTGGCATCACTAACGGCTCTCTCCAATGATAGTCTCACAAACAGTAGGGGACGCAGTGGCCGTGTACCGTCGCTGCATGTACTGCAAAAATGGCGAGGCGGCTGTGGAACGCATAAAGTCCTGGGATATAGCTATCAGCCATCAATATAGTAAGTATAATACTGTAATGGTAAACAGAAAACTTAGAGATAAAGAAAGTTCAGATGGTTTGTCCTATAAGACAAAGCCAGGATTCTGGGGGTTTGTATGGTGGGTGAATGAGTGTCTGCCTCGTGTCACTGTCTGTCTTTCATGCCCTTTTCTTCCCTTGTTTCTGAACCTTACCTCACCCCGCTCCTTAGAAAAAATTGATCAGGATGATGATGATGATGATGATGATGATGATGAAGAGCGTGAAATTAATGATCACTACTTCTCCCATTTATTTCAGATCAGTTCAAGAATCTACACGGACACAGGCTTCGGATGGTCGTAGTTCCTTACTTCCCTTATATTGACTTTGTGAAGAAAGAAGGGCAGCCTGGACCTATTGTTAGTTTCAGAGACTCGATCGATTCACGGCTAGTCCAGACATTCGCAAAGAAGATGAATTTCACGTAAGATGACTGAATTATATACCATTCATTCATAGTCAGAGAGATTAATATTTTCATACTTCGTCTTACCTTGCAAATTAGTTGTCGGATTCTCGTAATTGCAGGTACAAATCAAGCAGAGTTAGCAGTGTCTCACCTCCCCTGTGAAACACACATTACACGCGTGTGTGCATATATATATATATCCTCCCATAATGGATTTGCCTGGTCCTTTAAAAAAAAATCAGGTGTCACAGCTTTTATCACGCCGTGGTCGAGGGGTAACAGTGCCTGGCTTCTATCTAAGAGGTCTAGGATTCGAATCCCAGTCGGGAGAGTAAAAAAAAAGAAAAAAATATTTGTACACACGCGTGTAATGTGTGTTTCTCCAGCAAAGACGCTCGTGTTGTGTCTGGGAGAGATTAAAACTGCTCTGTCACTTGCCGAGTTGCGTTGGACTGTGAAATAATCCTAATGTGATATAAATAATCCTCCCATAATGGATGTCACGGGGGGATGTAAATTTAAGAATAAAAGCTAATATTAATCGAAAGTAACCACAAGGAATTGACTTGTGAAATCAAGTAGTAAGTTTTACTTTATACTGGCTTACTTCGCCGATTCTCTAAGGACGAGAATTTTATAAACTTTCTCAACAGTACACAGCAGAGACTATCTACTCACGATTGCTGTATCATTAGAACTGTTAGCCTCTGAGAAAGTGTGATCTTTACCCCCTGACAATCAATAACAAATACTAATAATGGACAGGTTCTTGCTGATGCTAACTCCTGGCTGGCACAACGGATTTAAGTTTTGATACATAAGAACTGGCGTAAATACCAGTTGTGATTACTATAAGAAGTTTGTGCTAAGTAGGAGTAGCAACTATATTAAGCTCAATATGGAGAAATTAAACACAATTAATACATTACATTAAGCGCAAAGAAAGAACTGTAAATTATTGATTACAATGAAAAAAATTACGTTACATGAATCTCAAAAATGAAATCAAGAGGGGAATTCACTGTCACTGGGGGACTAATGAATTCAAATACCAACAGAAACACACTCACTCATTCAAAAGCTAATCAGAATTAAGGCTAAGAAATGAAACAAAAATACTGGTCAGCGAAGGGAACGGAGCTGACACTATGAAAGTCTGTGCGTCTGTCTGTTGAACACCAGGCACTGTTATTTGTTGCTTGTCCACTACGCCGATCACCGTAGGTGGAGAGATCCGGAAATTGCTGTACAACGGAGACACTTTTCTCTACACTGGACACAAAACAACCCTACCCTCGTGGCGGTTTGAAGCTGACTTAACAACGTAAGCAAGGAGCACAAAGAACAAGAGATGGGCGGCTCAATGTCTATTCAGAAAGACAGTCACTAATGAAAACAATGAGAAGGTTTATGAAAGCTCATTACGGTCTGAGTGCAAAAGCAAGCAGTTAACAGACTAAGCGAAAGTTTACGCATTGCAATATTCTTCAGGTGTTCCCAATACAATGCTAACAATGAAACTGTGACAGTGGATTTATCTGGTTCGTCAAGAAAATCAGGTGTCACAGTTTTTATCACGCCTTGGTCGAGTGGTATTAGTGCCTGACTTCTATCTAAGAGGTCTAGGGTTCGATTCCTAGTCAGGAGCATAACAATGTATTTGTACACACACGTGTAATGTGTGTTTCTCCAATATATATATATATATATATATATATATATATATATATATATATATATATATATATATATATATACAACAACGGAAAACAGTAAGCTAAAAAAAAACATTGGTCAGAACTAATAATTTTGTACTTTCCAATATGCCAAGCGGGATACAGATGAGCTGGAAGCATTTGTTGCTTTTATAACGACGACCACACCATTTCGAACATTCTACATAATCCGTAACCTGAGACTCAAATTCTCATAGCGTCTTATTTGTGGTAGGTGTAGGCGTTCACCATCCACTCACTCAATGTAGTGCATCGTTAGGGGTCTGCCGTTTCCTCTCTTCCTCCCTTCCTCTTCTGTCTTTCTTTCCTTCATTCTTTCCTCTATTTTCGGACTATGGGTGACTACACTCCCTCTTCTGCCATTCTTTCCTTCATTCTTTTCTCTTCCGTCTGCCTATGGGTGACTCTACACTGAGTGACAAGTCAAATGGTTTCCTGTACACTGGAAACCATTTACTACGCTTGGTGAAAACCATATAACGAAGTTATGGCACCTGGAGGTTTTGTGGGTAAATAAGGTGCTCCTATCAGATTGAACCTGTGTAGGTCTATGTCCAAGGGATGGTTGAAGTTTACTGCTCACATAATATATATATATATATATATATATATATATATATATATATATATATATATATATATATATATATATATATATATATTCTATCTAAAGATCAAACTCTCCAAAATGGTTTGATGGCAATTGTGCCATAGCAACAGCCCAAAAGTCATTAGCATATAACTCTTACTTAAAATCAAAAACATCTGAATCACTCTCCCAATTTAAAATTGCTAGAAATCATGCAAAAGCTGTATTAAATCTATCTAAATCAAACTTTCTTCAAAAGCAAGCATCAAAACTACTTAACAATCCTATTGACAATAGAATATTCTGGTCAGCTCTTAATTCTTTCAATAATAACTTTAACAAGTCATCTTCCATTCCCCCACTAAAATCTTCAGATGGCAATATTACAAATGACCCACGTGGGAAAGCAGATATCTTTGCTAGTACCTTTGCAAGAAACTCTACCATAGATGATACCAGCCAGAATGTCTCAGTACTGGAACTTGATTCTCCCGAAATTGCCCCACTTAAAATACAGACAAGATTCGTAAAATCCATCCTAGACAATTTATCTACCAACAAAGCTCCAGGCCCAGATGGAATTCCGCCAATTGTTTTCAAAAAGTGTTCCCCTGAACTTGCCTCTGTCCTAGCCAAATTATTCAGACTATGCATACGTACTTCTTTATTCCCAAATTCATGGAAAGAAGCCAATATCCACCCAGTTCCGAAGAAAGGAAGTTCGTCTGACCCCTCCAATTACAGACCAATAGCTGTCACATCTTCTCTTGGTAAGGTATTTGAAACTTTAATTAATAAGCATATTGTTAAACATCTTGAATCCAACAACTTAATTAGTGATAGACAATACGGTTTTCGCCACGAAAGATCCACCATTGACATATTCAATCTCTTAACTCATACCATCCATCAATCAACTGATCTTTTTGGAGAAACTCATGCAGTAGCTCTTGATATCTCTAAAGCTTTCGACAGAGTATGGCACCGTTCCCTGCTGTCCAAACTCCCTTGCTATGGACTAACGTCTTTTGTTCCTTTGATTTCTTCTTATCTTAGTGACAGGAAAATAAGAGTAAAAGTAGATGATGTATATTCGAATTTCCACTCAATTAACGCCGGCGTGCCGCAGGGATCAGTTCTGGCGCCAACCCTATTTCTGGTTCATATTAATGATCTCTTATCTGTCACTCACAATCCCATTCACTCATATGCAGATGACTCAACAGTACATAGTTCATTCACACTCAGACATCCATTTACAAAATCTAATGTCTCTACCTCTCAACTCAGTACAGCCATCTCCATAAATCAAGATCTAGCTACAATCAGTGAATAGGGACAAAACAACCTTGTCTCTTTTAATGCTAGTAAAACTAAATATATACAGTTTACTAATAGACAGATATTGCCAGATTCGTACATTACCTTCAGTGCTACTAATATTCCCATCCCCAAAAGTATTGAAATTCTTGGTGTCTCACTTGACAGTGCCCTCAGCTGGACCTCTCATGTCAGATCACTTGCTAAAACCGCCTAAAAGAAACTTGCATTATTGTACAGAATCCGTAACTTCTTTGCCAATGAGCAGTTAGCTGTAATTTATAAGAGTCATGTGCACTCTCAGCTTGAATATTGCTCACCCTTGTGGAATGGTTGTGGAGAGGTTGCATTAACACAACTAGACAAAATTCAGAATAAAGCTGTTAGAATCATTAACAACCCAGCCATTACATATAAACTACCTCCCCTGCAAGTAAGAAGGAATGTTGCCTCCCTTGCATTATTTTACAGATATTTTTTTGGCAAATGCTCAGATGAAGTTGCGTCAATGGTGCCACCTCTCCATGCCTTCCCTTGTGCTACACGGGCATCTGGTAGCGCTCATGACTGGAATGTCACTCAGCCATATTGCAGAACTTCTGCCTATCAGAATTCTTTCATTCCCCGAACTGCATCTCTCTGGAACTCGCTTCCCCAGAGTTGTTTTCCTCCAAATATCAACCCACAACTGTTCAAGTCTAACTGTTACAGATATTTTAAGAACAGAGGACACCAGTAATCTGGCGTATGGATTATTTTTTTTTTCCCCATTTGTTTTTCCTTCCCCCGTTCTGTTATTTAATATATATATATATATATATATATATATATATATATATATATATATATATATATATATATATATATATATTACACATATGACAGAAAGTACAGCTTCATTTGCAGTAACTAGAAAAAGGTAGTGTTCATGTCTAGAAGGTTATAACACTAAAAAAAAAAACCTTTGGAGATTTTTGTATATATATATATATATATATATATATATATATATATATATATATATATATATATATATATATATATATATATATGTGTGTGTGTGTGTGTGTGTGTGTGTGTGTGTGTGTTTGATATTTAAATATGCGTGTATTTAATATAAAATACATTATTATATATTAAGCTTACCCCACTGTATATAAATACATACAGTAAATATATTAGTATATATATATTAATATATATATATGTGTACTTTGTAAACTATATATATATATATATATATATATATATATATATATATATATATATATATATATATATATATATATATATATATATATATATATATACCACGTATACTATTTATAATATAAATTTGTTATATATACATTTATATGTGCAGTAATAAAAACTATTATTAACCCCAGGACTGTTCAGCACGGGTATGTGGGTGGGTCCTTGCTGTTCACCCGTCTCCTATCTAGTGTTGCCATATCACAATCCCATTACAAGAATTGGAATAATGAGCAAGAATGAGCCATATGGCATGGAAATATATAGGATGTGTTTGCGTTACCCTGATCACCCCGCCGGTGATTAATAATGAAATGCGACCCGTTTATTTTCCTACTATTTAACACTTACTATCTATAGAATACAACAAATAAATTATTTTTAAGGGTTTTAATCTATAGGCATCAACTGTTTTTTTTTTTTTTTTTTTAATGACGTCTAGCAGGGGTGCACGAGTTCTGTTTGCTTTAGATGGGTGGTTAAATGCTTCAGAAGGATGCTTCAGACATCTAGAGGTTGTTTTGGAAGCAGGGGGTTGGGTATACAAAATATTAAACCAATGAGACTGAACACATTATTATTTTCCTTCTACTCAACATTTATTGTATGTTGAATGCAATATATATAATTATTGCACTGAAATTTACTAACTTGGCTTGTATCGGCTTTAGTATTATCATACATCTGGCATGGGTGCACATAATTATTGCCCGTCTGCATGCGTGTTGCCGACTTTATACCATTCTGTTCTATTTTTAATTAATGAATTCGGTATCGGATAATAAAAAGTATTGTCTCTGCACAGAGGCCAAACGATGTAATTAGCTTTTATTACCTCTAACACAAATTCTAATATCTGTGTCTCACATAACTGACATTGACGGGTTTGCGGTACAAACTTTCCTGTCCAGTCATTCCACAGCACTTCGTCGTTGTGTCATAGTGCATAGCTCTGAAGGGTAATGGTAGTTTTTCTTATGACTACATATACTACATATAAATTCCATATATGCTAGTACTAACAATATGTTATATATAAATATCGGTATATAGATAGATAGATAGAGAGAGAGAGATATAGATAGATAGATAGATATAGTACATACATATATAAACAAACCAGGTAAACTACTTATACTATAAATATCATATATATATATATATATATATATATATATATATATATATATATATATATATATATATATATATATGTATATATATATACTGGTACTATGTCTATTATATATACTATATCATTAGCATATATCTATCTATCTATCTATCTCTATCTATCTATATACGTATTGAGAATATATATATATATATATATATATATATATATATATATATATATATATATATATATATATATATATATATATATATATATATATATATAATAAAAGACAGGGTGGAAGTGAAGTTAGCAGGGGAGTGAAAGATAAACATGGTAGATTACTAGTGGAGAAGGGAGAAAAAGTGAGCAGATGGAGAGAACACTTTAAGGAATTGTTGAACGTAGAGGATGGAAGTAATGCGAGTATAAGTGGCTGGGGAATGGCTGGGAGAAGGAGGGAGGTGAGAAGACAGGTAGAAATCAGTAGGATAGAGGTTGTGGAAGCAATGAAGAAAGTTAAATCGGGGAAAGCCCCAGGAATTGATGGAGTGTGTGGTGAGATGCTGAAGCATGGGGGAGAGATAGTAGTAGAATGGATGTGGAAGATGTGCAGATTGGCCTGGGAGGAAGGTAGAGTCCCGGAGGATTGGAAGTCAGGTATAATTATGCCCTTGTACAAAGGAAAAGGGAAAAAGAAGTGTGTGGTAATCATAGGGGCATTTGTCTTCTTAGTATAATAGGAAAAGTGTATGGTAGGATACTTATAGACAGAGTTAGAGAAAGAACAGAGAAATTAGTTGGAGAAGAACAGGGAGGCTTTAGGAAGGGAAGAGGTTGTGTAGATCAGATATTCATTCTTAGATCTTTAGTGGAAAAGTTTCTAGAGAAGGGAAAGAAGTTGTATGCGGCTTTCATGGATTTGGAGAAAGCATATGACAGGGTGGATAGACAAGGATTGTGGAAAGTGTTAAGAATATATGGAGTAGATGGGAAGTTGTTGAATGCTGTGAAGAGTATGTACGATGGTGCGAAGGCTGCAGTGCGTGTGGATGGTGAACTAAGTGAATTTTTCTCTTTGAAAGTTGGGTTGAAACAGGGATGTGTCATGTCTCCATGGTTGTTCAATCTGTACATGGATGGGGTAATAAAAGAGGTACAAGGTAGGGTAGTGGATGTTGGAGTGGCCCTGGTGAGAGAGGATAGTGTTTGGAAACTCCCTGTACTGTTGTTTGCAGATGATACTGTGTTGTTGAGTGAAGATGAAGGGGAGCTGCAAGGCTTGGTGGATGAGTTTGAGAGAGTGTGTAAGAAACGGAATCTAAAGGTGAATGTAGGGAAGAGTAAAGTGATGGTCTTTGAGAGAGGTGAAGTCAGTGAATGTATAGCAAGGTTGGATGGTGAGGAATTGGAAAATGTGAGTACGTTTAAGTATTTGGGTAGTGTGATGAGTAAGGATGGAGGTTTGGAGGGTGAAGTGCTTGAAAGGGTACAGCAGGGAAGAAAGGTTGCTGGTTCCTTGAAAGCAGTGATAAGAAACAGGGAAGTGAGCATGGAAGTAAAAAAGTTACTACATGACAGTATTGTGATACCAACTCTAACGTACGGAAGTGAAGCTTGGACGTTGTTGGAAGGACACAAGTCAAGAGTGAGAGCAGTGGAAATGAGTTATTTAAGAGGAGCCTGTGGAGTCACGTGGAGAGACAGGCTGACAAATGAGGATATAAAGGAGCGTTGTGGTGTGGATGTGGATGTGATAGGAAGCGTTGTGAGGAACACACTGAGGTGGTTTGGCCATGTGGAGAGGATGGAGGGTGAAAGACTGACGAAGAGAGTGTATGTGAGTGAGGTGGAGGGTGGAAGAGGGAGGGGCAGACCGAGGATGAGATGGCGGGATGGGGTGGAGAGGTATATGAGAGAGGGGGGTGTGAGTTGGGAGCAGGGTAGTGAAATGGCGGGGGACAGGGCGACTTGGAGGCGATTTGTTTGTGGCCACCCCAAACGGGATTGAGGCGTCTGGCAATAGATAGATAGATAGATATATAATATATATATATATAATATATATATATATATATATATATATATATATATATATATATATATATAGGAGCCTCTGTGGTACAGTGCTAAAGTGTGCGTTTTCGTACATGGAAGAACAAGGGTTCGTGCCCCTATATATATGTTTATATATATACGCTTTATTTTATATAAGGTATATATTAAATAAATGAATATATACAATATACTATACTTACTGTATATGTAAATACATACATTATATATACATATATATATATATACTATATTTGCATACATATTACAATTATGTACATATATATAAACTATCTATCTAGCTATCTATTGCCAGACGCCTCAATCCCGTTTGGGGTGGCCACAAACAAATCGCCTCCAAGTCGCCCTGTCCCCCGCCATTTCACTGCCCTGCTCCCAACTCACACCCCCCTCTTTCATATACCTCTCCACCCCATCCCTCCATCTCATCCTCGGCCTCCCCCTCCCTCTTCCCCCCTCCACCTCACTCACATACACTCTCTTCGTCAGTCTTTCACCCTCCATCCTATCCACATGGCCAAACCACCTCAGTGTGTTCCTCATAACGCTTCCTATCACATCCACATCCACACCACAATGCTCCTTTATATCCTCATTCGTCAGCCTGTCTCTCCATGTGACTCCACAGGCTCCTCTTAAATAACTCATTTATAAATATATTATATATACATATATAATTATTACAGTGAACTTAGGTAACCAGTGATTTCATGAAATCTGTAGTCAGTTCGTGAAATGAGTGTGAATTTGGATTCATTAATTCAGGCTAAGTTAATTTAGGCTGCAATTAGGTTAGACTGGGATAATCTAGGGTAAGCTTAGGTTAGAATAATCTAGGTTAGTGTTGTTAAGTCAGGTTAACTTAGATGAACACAGAACCTTACCTAACCTAACCTAACCTAATTAACCCAGATTTACCTAGCCAAAGTTTAACCTAGATTATCGTAGCCTAACCTATCCACAGTCTAAATTAACCTTGCCTAATATAATTCACCCCAGTTCACATTTATCTCCCGAACTGACTAGGTCTTTCATGATATTACTGGTTCCACAAATGCAAGAGAGAGAGAGAAGGAGCCTCTGTGGTACAGTGCTAAAGTGTGCGTTTTCGTACATGGAAGAACAAGGGTTCGTGCCCCCCTATATATATATATATATATATAGATAGATATATATATATATATAGATAGATATATATTCATTCATTGCCAGACGCCATGTATCCCAAACGGGGTGGCCAACGGCTTAGAGTTAATTGTTTTACAGAGAGGGGCACTAATCCTCCACCAACCCCACTTGACACGTAGGGATGCCAACAGCATCTGGTGTTCCCAGGCGGTCACCCATCCAAGTACTAACCAGACCCAACGTTGCTTAACTTCGCTGATCGAACGGGAAGCGGTGTACTCAACGTGGTATGGCCGTTATATATATATATATATATATATATATATATATATATATATATACTTTATTTTATATAAGGTATATATTAAAAAAATGAATATATACAATATACTATACTTACTGTATATATAAATACGTAGATTATATATACATATATATACCATATATGCATACATATTATAAGTATGTGCATATATATATATATATATATATATATATATATATATATATATATATATATATATATATATATATATATATATATATTACAGTGAACTTGGGTAACCAGTGTTTTCATGAAATCAGTAGTCAGTTCGTGAAATGACTGTGAACTGGGATTGATTAATTCAGGCTAAGTTACTTTAGGCTGCAATTAGGTTAGACTGGGATAATCTAGGGTTAGCTTAGGTTAGAATAATCTATGTTAGTTTCGTTGTCAGGTTAACTTGGATGATCACTGAACATTACGTAGTGTTCTTTTAATTTAACCTAACCTAACATAACCTAATTAACCCAGATTTACCTAGCAAAAGTTTAACCTAGATTATAGTAGCCTAACCTATCAACAGTCAAAATTAACCTTGCCCAATTTTAATTCACCCCAGTTCACATTTATCACTGGAACTGAGTAGGTATTTCATGATATTGCTGGTTCCACAAATGCAATGTAATCTATCTATCTGTCTATCTATCTATCTATCTATCTATATAAGGAGCCTCTTTGGTACAATGCTAAAGCGTACGTTTTTGCACATGGAAGAATGAGGGTTTGTGCCCTGCTAGGGTAATAATATTTGGGAGTGTTCACCCCGCCACGCACTGCTTTGGCGGATATAAGGGGTGCTGTGGTTGAACCAGTGTCGCATACTCTAAACTGTGCTTGCACCCAGTCGGCTTGCACGGGCTGATTACATTTGGTTCACAGATTACACACACATCTATAACCACCCTAACATTGCACTCACACTTACAAGCACTTCTCACTCTATGTTCAATTGTCATAAATGACTTTGTGTCATAAAAGACTGTGTAGGTTCATTTGTGGTTGAGTTATATATATATTTTAGATTTATGGACAAGCGGTTTTTATATCTTGGAGTAGCTTCCCATTTGTCATGTAGTGACAGGAGAGGTAAAGAATAGTATGGGACTATTTTTATTTGTCTTGGAAATATTAACAAGTCTCTCACACGGAACGAAGTATAAGTTCCGGGTAGCTACCTCCCTGTCTCGCTATCTGTCTCTCTCTCTCTCAAATTGCCAAGCCCTTCTCCCCGTGACCTGTCTCCTCTGAGGCCTGTCTCCTTCTCTGTTGCCTGTTCTGTCGCTAACCTCCGTCTGAGCTCTTTTTCCTAAATTCTGGTGTAGCAGGGGTGTGTCACGTGTGTTCCTCGTGGATGGAAAGTTCTAGCAGCCTGTGTGTGAGTATGTGTGTATGTGTGTATATGGTCACTAGGCGCTGTTGTGTGCCTATCAAGCATTCCTTGCGTTAAGAGTGTGTAAGCATGTTTAGCATTGCTCGATTCTCGCAGACACAATACCCTCTCATCATCTGACTCCCTGCTTCTATCTGTCTCTCTACCTATCTATTTATCTATCTATTTATTATGATTTGCAATTATAATATGGAGTCCTACCACACAATCTCTACCAGGCAACCTAAGCACTTGGTAGAGATACATAGGTTGTATTGTTCCCACTTCGGTCTGGATAAGCTGTCCTGCAATGGATACTCAATGGCTTATGAATTATATATATATATATATATATATATATATATATATATATATATATATATATATATATATATATATATACACATATATATATATATATATATATATATATATATATATATATATATATATATATATATATATATATATATATATATATATATATATATATATACACACACACACACACACTGGCTAGGGTTCCTGGGGTTGCCGGGCCAAAAAGGCAAACACTATAATCCTGTTTGCGCTAGTTCAATCTTTCTTTCCATTCCAGAAAGACTTTCTGCCATAGTCTTAAACTGTGGGCAGGCGTTCACCTTGCCTTACCCGTATCTTTAGGTAATCTTATCGCATGAAAGGGAGAGCGTCCACTGGTGAAAGGGAGAGGTTTACCACGGTGTAATACTGGAGTCCGCAGTGACTCTTACAGCACTCCTTCACATGCCCCTTCGTCATATGATAGCAGCTTTATGCAAAGAAAACTATGTAGAATTTGAAGGCCCATATGGTGTGTGTGATGGGAATTTTAATTTAATGATAAAAACATCATGTGAAGAATATTTTTGTCGTTTTAAAAGACTTCACCGCTTCTCTGGGGATGGTTAATTTATGACGAGACGAAAACAAAGATGAGATACTGTATCCACTTCCATTTTATTTCTTAAAATTTCCACCAAGCTGTTTATGGGATATGGTGCATGATACTTTTATAGTTAGTTTGATTAGTGCGTGAAATAATTCCTATAGTAAATAATGCCCGAGGACTACCTAAACAGACTGGTGCACAGTCAGTTAGTTTGAATTGTGAAGTCTCATGATTGCGTTCCACACACACCACAAAGCCAGCCAGGAGACAGGACGTATGTGCTGGGCAATCCCCAGGTCCTGTCCTCCCCCATTACTGATTTATAACCAGCCCATACCCCAATGTCCGGGCTATTGAATGGCTCGGCCTGCACTACAGGTGCAGGGAATCTTTAAACGAACGAACGATTGCGTTCCGTGAGCTTTTGCTATCAGCAATATTTTATTTTGGCTTAGTAATATACTTTTCTGGTTTATTTTGGTGTGATCTGAACGAATTTGGCTTTTATTTTCGGTGTTCGTGACTGGTTTTCATATTACCCACCCACCCCCGTCTTAAGGGGTGGGATTTCAGAGTTCTGGGTGGGAAGAATGGCAAAAACAAGGATTTGGGGCAGAAATATAGGCAAAATCGGTGTGACCAGCCAAGGCGTATTCTTAGGGTTTTTAATGACTGCATGACCCCTTTGAAGTTATGTCTGACACTGAATTTTTCCTATGGTACAGGTTCTCCAAAGCCTGTATGCATACTCTTATACAGAGTATTTAAGAACAAATGCCAATCTTTAATAATAGAAGAGGTAAAAATTGCAAACATTAGTTGATTATATTGTGTGTTAATCTTAGAAACTCATATGTAATGCTTTTATTTTAAAATTTTGAAACTTAAAATTAATTAGTGTTACCAACTGCTTGCTGCCCTACCCACGCGAAGGGGTGTGCTCTCCCACTTTCTGGATTACCACTTATGTTGGAGGTATGAGCTTTCACCTCTAGCAGGGTGCGAGAAGGGTAACCCCTGTCCTCAGTTTCAAGACTACAGGCGTTTGTACCTCCTATGATTTTGAAGAAGAATTATAAAAGGTCCATGAACTTTCTATTTCAGCCTTGCAGACTAACGCACAGTATTTGTAAGCACTTGTTTACTGTTACCGATGACTTCAAATGACCTCTGACTAGTGACCTCAAATGATCTCGGAGGTCAACCTCACATAGCCTATGTCCGAACAGGAGGTCATGCGAGTCTCCATGCCAAAAATTGGGCTACTGGGTCCAGTTGTTATAGCGTGTATTACTGGTGACCTCAACTGACCTCTGACCTGTGACTTCAAATGACTTCGGGGTCAAACTCACTTAGCCAATGTCTGGACTGGAGGTCATGTGCGTCTCCATGCTGAAAACTGGGATGCAGGGGTACCCGGTGATCCCCGGGCCAAAAAGGCAATCACTATAGTGGTGACCTGAAATGACACAAATCTGAATTTTGACCCCCCCCCCCAAAAACGATCCTTAAGTCACCCAAATTCAGAGTATATAAGGGGCTGGGAGTCTCTGGCCCTTCGTTTGTGCAGACAAACAAACAAACAAATAGACAATTCGGCTCTTATATATATATACTGTATATATATATATACTGTATATATATATATATATATATATATATATATATATATATATATATATAGATAGATAGATATAGATAGATAGATATACAGGTATATAGATAGATAGATAGATAGACAGATATACAGGTATATAGATAGATAGATAGATAGATATATGACTAGAGAGAAACTGTAATTGAACAAATGGTGATGCAGCCCCGAGGAGATATTCTTCCACATTTGGTCTCATCAGCTGATCAGGTCAGGTGCGGTTAAGGGGTTGGATCCATTATGATGTTGCTGAGGTAAACCCGCTCTGCTGTTGGACCCTGCTGCGGATGTCGCTGCTTGCACTGTACAGTTGACCCTCGTGCAGTGTGGTGCGGTGGGGGGATTAGTAAACTGAGGGTGTGTTGTCCTCTCTCGGCTACCCCCTCTTTTGGGGGGAAAGCAGTCTAGGTATATATATACAGGGGAGAGCAGCCTAGGCATATATATATATATATATATATATATATATATATATATATATATATATATATATATCCCACTGGAGCCCAGTGTCCGGAATATTGGACAGAACTGGGATTTTTCAAGTCTTTATAAAGTAGGGAACCCCCGGGTAGGGACCTATGAGCTTCGCGACTATGAGCCGATTGTCGGAGAGCGGTATGCTTAGTCCACACCCAGTGCCATGCCTCGCCCAGCACCCCTTGGATCTAATGGGATATATATATATATATATATATATATATATCTCATCATCATCAGCCATTGCAAGCCCACTGCTGAACAAAGGCCCCCCCCCAACCTTCTCCACGAATTCCTTGATTGAGCCAATCTTTGCCACATTTTCCCTGCAAATTTCTCTATCTCATCCCTCCATCTCCTGTCTGGCCATTTTCTGCTACGCTTACAATCTCTTGGTGTCCAGTCAGTCAGCCTCTTGCTCCATCGATTATCCCTTATTTTTTCCATATGGCCTGCCCACCTCCATTTCTGTTCTTTTATAACGTCTGTAATATGTTTGACTTTAGTCTGCTTTCTTACCCAAATTGATCTTTTCTTGTCTCTCAATGATATTCCCAACACTGACCTTTCCACTGATCTCTGAGAACGAATTAATTTATATTCCCTGGATTTTGTCAGTTTCCAAGTTTCACAACCATACGTCATAGCTGGAATTATACATTCGTTATATAACTTTCCTTTCATACAAACTGGCAAGCTACTTTTCATAATGTTCCTATGTTTACCGAAAGCTTTCCATCCAATTGTAATGCGTCTTTTTATTTCGCTATCATTATCTTTCGTTAATTTTAGTTTTTGTCCCAAGTAATTGTATTCCTCGACTTCTTCAAGAATTTCTCCACTTCTTCTGATGACACTCTTTGGTGTTTGAGGATTAAACATTACTTTAGTTTTACTCCGGTTCATCTTTAGCCCTACTTTGAGATTTTCTCTGTTCAGGTCATTTAACATTTCTTGCAGTGACTCTACTGTTTCTGAAATTAGGACAATGTCATTTGCAAATTGTTTTTGCTTTTCTCCATCTATGTTCACTCCTTTCTTTTCCCAGTCTAGCTTTCTGAAAATACTTTCTAGGCATGCCGTAAATAATTTTGGTGAAATTGTATCTCCATGACGCACGCCCTTCTCAATCTTATTTTTCTCTGAGTCCTTATGTAATTTAACTGTAGCAGTACCCTCTTTATATATGTGTTTGATCGGTTTTACAAAGTTCTTAATCACTCCTTGTTCTCGCAATGAAATTATAGTTGCTATGTGCTCCACTGAGTCGAAAGCCTATTCGTAAACAACAAAATCTAAGCACAGTGGTTTATTATATTCTGTAGTTTTCTCAATTAGCCGATTCATTGTATGTAGATGGTCAGGAGTCGAATACCCGCTTCGGAATCCTGCCTGTTCACGAGGTTGGTTTTCCTCCAGATTTGTTGTTATTCTGAAGAGTTTGTAAATGACTGATTGCAAGCTAATGGGTCGATAGTTACTAAGGTCTTTTAAGTCACCTTTTCGTAAAGTAAAATAACTATTGCATTACACCATGTTTTGGGAATTTTCTTCCTTTTTATACACTGAGTAAATAAGTGAGCAAGCCTAGTTTGTACTTCTACTCCTGCATCCAACAGTAAATCTGCTACTATTCCATCTTCTCCCGGAGCTTTCCCTCTTTTCATATTTGTGAGAGAATTATTTACTTCGTCTGGTGTTACCTCATTTATTTCACTTGTGTCAACTGAAAAGTTAGCTATTGGTACTACGGTCTTTGATGCATACAGTTCTTTGTAAAATTCTTCTACTCTCTTCAGCATCTTATCTCTGCATTTAATGGCTTCACCGTTTATGTCTTTTAGTGATGTATTTTGTTGCTTTCCAAGTGCCATTTTACTTCGGACCCGTTGCAGACTTTTTCCCTTTTTGATGGTTTCTTTGATTTGTTCCATGTTTTTCTTTCATTTTTCTTCTCTTTGTCTTTTGTTGATAAACCTATTTAATTCCGCTCATTCTGTTTCATCTCTCTTTGTTTTTACTTTCATTTCCTTTTTTTTTTTTCTCATAAGCTCAAGTGTCTTTTCTGAATATTTCTTGGCTTTGGTTGTATTAGGTTTTCCCACGGCCTCTGCTGATTCTTTTAGCACTTTTGTTAGTCTGTCATTCATCTCATCAATGTCACATTCAGCATTACTGAGAGCCTGAAATCTGTTCCTTATTTCCAACTGAAAGGCTGCTTTGTTTTCGTTTAATTTTATTGGGCATATCTTTTTATCTTTAATCATCTTTCTTTCACTTTTGAAATTGAATCTGGCTGTGCAACCCATCATTCTATGGTCACTTCCGATATTTACTTTGTTGATAACTGTGACATTTGTGATCGTGTTATTCTTATTTGCTGTAATGAAGTCGATTTCATTCTTTGTTTCTCCATTTGGGCTTCTCCAGGTCCACTTTCTCCATGTTCTCTTGTGAAAGAATGTGTTCATTATTCTCATGTTAAACGTTTATGCAAAGTTTACCAGCATTTCTCCTCTTTCGTTCCTTTCTCCCACTCCAAGTTTTCCCATACATGCTTCTCCATTTTTTGATTTTCCAACTTTTGCATTGAAGTCTTCCATGAGTATAGTATAGGTGGTCTTTTCCTCTTTCATAATCTGGGAGATGTCATCACAGAATGTTTCAATTTCTTCATCTGAGCTCTGAGAATTTGGTGCATATACTTGTATTACATTCAGGGTATATTTTATGCACAGTCTGATTACAACCACTGCTGCTCTGTCAGATACACTGCTGAATTTAACAATGTTGTCAGCAAGATTTCTGTTAATTAGAAATCCTACACCACTAACACTAACATTTTCCCTTTCTCTGTAGTAAAATAGGTGACCACTGTCATCGAGCTGAATTACTTTTTCTTCTTTTCTGTGGGTCTTGTTCAAACCTACAATATCCCACCTATTGTTTTCCAGTTCAGCCAGTAAGTTATAATATTTGTAATCTTCAGCGAGGTTTCTTACATTGTATGCATAGATCTTCATGGATTTAAGTGTTTTCAATATCCCAGTCTCTAACTTGTCAACACAGTGCCTACTCACTTTCGGTGGCACACTGCCCGTAAGTACAGGACGCAATGCAGATGGACCTTCAGTGGACGATGATCCAACAGGATCAAATACTTTGCAACAGAACTCATGTTTGGTTGGGAGGACTGTGGCAAATAGTCTCACCTCCCTGCCACATAGTTTCTGGTAAGATGTAATTTTTCTGCCAACTTTTTCATTATATTTGGTGGAGCCATATATATCTATAGGGGGTCCCATGGTCTGCGCCGTCTAAGACTGTACATTGTATATCTACAAGGACTTCCCATATCCGCCACCCGGAGACGCGCTCGGTAGCAGTGGGATCCTGCCCCTGGATATATATATATATATATATATATATATATATATATATATATATACACAAGAGGTGCTACCTGATAGTTTCTGAAATTTGAAAGCAAGACAGAAACTTCTTTTCGAACGATGTGCGGATCCTACTTGTAGATGGAAATGCATGCACCCTTTGTTTGTTATTGTGTCAAGTGCCGTTATGCAGGTTTAATGCGTTTACTGCATGTGTGTGTGTGTGTGTGTGTGTGTGTGTGTGTGTGTGTGTGTGTGTGTGTGTTTATCTTTGTGTTTGTATTAGTTTACTACTTTTGTTGTCTCAGAAATGGAAGATGTGAATGAGCAATGAGTGTGCTAAAAGTTTCGTGTGAAACTCGGAAGGAGCGTGGCAGAAACTCATTAAATGTTAAATCAAGCTTTTGATGACAGTGCTTTGGGGGCTACGTAAACGTACAGCTAGCTTAAGCATTATAAAATCGGGCAAATATCAACAAATGACGATTCACGTTCTGGTCGCCTTCCACCTTTTCACCTTCTGACAATGTGGCCGAAATTGATGCAACCATCCTCGGAGATCGCAGGAGGACAATCCACAATGTTTATGACATTGTTAGCCTTTTTCCGGATGTTGTCTATAGTTTTGTTCTTGGTGTCATTTGAAAGCTGAGAATATGTAGATTAAGTATTGTGATCCCTACCCTGACGTATGGAAGCGAGGCGTGGACCTTGCAAGAGGGGAACAAGTCAAGATTGAGAGCAGTGGAAATGAGTTACTTGAGAGGAGCATGTGGAGTGACATGGAGGGACAGGTTGACGAATGAAGAAGTGAAGGAACGTTGTGGGGTAGATGTGGATGTGGTTGAAAAGATTAGGAGAAATACACTGAGGTGGTTTGGACATGTGGAGAGGATGGAGAATGAAAGACTGACTAAGAGGGTGTATGTAGGTGAGGTGGAGGGAGGGAGAGGGAGGGGTAGACCGAGGATGAGGTGGAGGGATGGAGTTGAGAGGTATATGAGGGAGGGGGGGGTGAGTTGGGGGGAGGGGAGTCAAATGGTGGGTGACAGAGTGACTTGGAGGCGTTTTGTCCGTGGCCACCCTTTGCGGGATTAGGGCGTCGGGCTATAGATAGATAGATATAGAAGTATCTGCCGAGTGCTCTTTCATCACCCTGGAGCACTTCGAGTAATATTAGATAGCGTCCAAGATAACAGCCAAATAAAAAATGTAGTCTAATGATGCTTCAAAAAACTAACAAAATGTATAGCAATGATGCAGATTGCATTATTTCTATGAATAACTTCATAATAAAAATAGTTTGTTTATTGAAATGCTTTTCTGATAAGTCATATAAATCAAGACAGTTTATGGAATGGTGAAATAATGGTTTCCAGTACAATGACTCATTGCATTTTTTGCATGCTTGCTTCTGCTATACTCATTCCTGTATATACTTTTGTGTTGCTAACATATGATTTTTTTTTTTTTCAAGCATCTTCTATATTGACAGGCAATGACTGGTGGTGGCAATATTGAATAATGCATTATTGGTCACAGTAACTTCTGCAGACTAAAAGGATAAGGTACAAGCATTGTATGAATGTGATTGTCCAATAACATCATGTCTGATTACTCCATTAATTATCAAGTAATTGAATTTAACTTTCAGGTAGAAAAATTGTACAAAGCATGTTGGTGGATTTAGTGGAAGAGTAGTGTGTAGTATGTGGCACAGGGTGAATGCTTCTTATCATAGTGTTGAAAAATGACGGACCGCTTCTGCTATTTCGCATTTAGCTACAACTGCTGTTATAAACAAGACCAACTGATTGAGTATTATGGTCACAGACGAGAACTTTAAAATACTGTGCCAGAGTCATGTATTTCCTCATATACGTCAAGCACACGTACAAATACACCTAAAGATAAATGAAAAGCAAGCGTTCAGTGAACCACGTCCATCAAAAAGAACAAGACTCTCGGTGGATAAGCAATTTTCATTCCGTGAGCAATGCATCTTTTATGGTGAAGTTTGTTCGTTAGTTAAGGATCCAAAAATTCCTCAAGATGGAGACCAGCTTCTATGTCTCGAGAAATTATTTGAACAATGACAAAAAGTCTTTCAAAGATTCCATCCTCAACAGCTCTGAAGGGAGCTATCAGTGACCTCCATACAGCTGATGCAAGATATGTTAACTGCAGGTCGAAATTCATGTCGTCAAATTATGAGGCATCAGCTGGAAAATTCAGTGCTGACAACTGTCATAAAGATAGGGCGTTGGAATCTCTTCTTCTTGGCATGAAAGACAAAGCTCGTGTTTGGAATTCTGTTGAATTATTTGATACATGCAGATCATATGGTGGTACAAATATGCCAAGATTGTTTGTTGTTCAAAACGTCAAGGAATACTTTGATGGAGACCTGGTCATGTTGACATCTTCAGATTTATCTAGCATATTCATCTTTCGGTGTAAAGCATCAAAATTCATGACACTGGTAAATGACCAAGAAGATGAGACAAATGATGCATTGTCCAAATTAGTTAAAAGTCTTAAGTCAGATATAAAAGGTGTAGGTGTTCAGAAATATCACAAGGTGCTATGCTAAAGGCATTGCGCTCTGGGTTGTCGTTGTCACTTGGCGACGCTCATGCACCAATGTCAGATGTGGGAAAACAAGCCAAGAAATTTGTGGTTGCATGTTACGGAATTCCGCACTGTAACGGCATGTCAGTGACTTATGTCTTTGGTCATCAAACCTTGGCAAGGAAAGTACAATGACACCAAATCTTAACTGTTTCCCACCTACGAATGAATCCTTGCAGAGAATGTCAAGCGTGCCCATTACCAAGCATGCATTTGGAAATCAGTGAAGGACCTACATCCTCCAAACAAGGACGTTGAAAATTTTGGATGGATAAAGGATCATGTAAATACCAGTCGAGCACGGGAGTACTCCCAATGTTGATGGAAAGCTGAGGACAGGGAGAGCTGGAGCTCCCGTTTCATCAGCCCTCGGAACTAGTTCCTGACTATCTCCCTTTGCTGAACTTTTTCAGTGTTTCAGTAACACAGAGAGTAGGCCAGAATGCTCTCCAGTAGCTACACGTCAACACCAGGCTTCATGAACATTACACACAACATTTCCTTAAAAAAAAAAAAAAAAAAAAAAAAAAAAAAAAAAAAATGATCAAGCCCTAGAGTCTCCGGGGAGGAGGGACATAAATTTCCCCACCATTTGCGCATCTCCTGGTGACAACTCAACGAACTGCCTGGATCCAGTGTCTGACTCGCTTCTTCATTTCAGCAACATAAGTGGCCTTTCCTCTAACTTTCTTTCCATTGAGCACCACCTCTCCTCCTGTAAAATTCACCTTCTCTTCTTAACTGAGACTCAGCTGTCTGAGACAACTGACAGCAAGTACTTTTCTATATTCTCCTCCTTTTTCTATACTCATTCCAAAGCCAAAGGTGGCTATCGTGTATATGTACACAACAACTTATCTTGCGCTCGTATTCCTGGACTTGACTCTACTGAATTCTCTACTCTCTGCCTTTGGCTTTTCTGTCATATTCTGACTAAATAAATCTGCTCTGTTTACATAACCCCAAATTCTACCGGCCGTGAAAAATTCTTCGACTATCTTACTTCTACAATGGAACACATACCATCCGTTTCATCTTTCTCTGAAATCTCCATTCTAGGAGATTTCAATGTTCACCACCATTTTTGGCTCACCTCTCCTTTCACTGATTCACCTGGTGAATGAAGCTCTATCTTTTCTATCCTTCATGACCTACAGTAGGGCAACTTGTACAGCACACTTGTCGTATCCCTGACCGCCCTTGAGACAGTTCCAACATACTTGACCTCTTCCTTACAACTAATCCTTCTGCCTACACTGTTAATCATTCCGCTTTGTTGCGCTTCTCCAGTCACAACCTTATTACCTTACCTGTCCTATCCATGCAGTACGGCCTGTGGACCCTCCAAAAAAACGTCGGTCGTGGTGCTTTGGTGCTGCAGATTGGGAGGTCCTCAGGCAGTACTTCCTAGATTTTCCCTGGAATGATTATTGTTTCCATGACCTGGAGCCATTTGAGTGTGCCATGTGCATTACGGAGGTTATTCTCTTGGGCATGGAAGCATACATTCCTTTCTGATATCCTTTCACTAATGCAAAAAAGCATTGGTTTAATCACGCTTGTTCTAATGCTGTCCACAACAAGGAGAATGCCTACAAAAGATACCTGAGCCAACCCACCCCTGAATCACATCTTTTTTATATTTCTGCCCGGAATCATGCTAAGTTCGTTCTTCGCTCTGCTAAAAGTAATTTTATCCATAATAAATGCTCTCACCTCTCCATTATGTGTGTGTGGATGAAGGAATGCGAAGACGCATGATGGATGCAAGAGCATATAGAGGCTGGGGGAGTGGACTTTCTTACCACCACTTGGTGGTGGTCAGAATCAAGGTCCAAGTAAAATGGAGAAATAGAAGAAGGGAAAGACAGGAGGAAGGAGTAGATGCAAGGAGAGTGGAAAGGTTACAACTGGATGAGAAAAAAGCTGAATATAAGAGAGAAGTGTAGGAACGATTGAGTAAATACTAATTGGATCAGATGGGGCACGTGGAAGGTGTGTGCAAGACATTCACAGAAGAAATATGTGTAGCATATGAGGTGGTGTGTGGGGTGAAGAGAAGACGAAAGGGGGTGCAAGGAATAGGATGGTGGAATGAAAACGTGAGACAGACTGTGGCACAAAAGAAGAGAGCATATAATGAATGGATGAGAAATATGGGCGTGGAAGAAGCTGAGAGACGGAAATATGTAGAAAGGAAGAGAGAGGTGAAAAGATTAGTAAGAGTAAGAAGAGAGTGGATGAGGAATTTGGAAGGAATTTGAGTGTAAAGTGGAGGGACTGTAAGAAAATGTTCTGGAAAGAGGTAAAGAGAGTTAGACAGGGTGGCAGTGAAGTTCGTAGGGGAGTGAAAGATAAAAATGGTAGATTACTCGTGGAGAAGGGAGAAAAAGTGAGCAGATAGAGAGAACATTTTAAGGAACTGTTGAACATAGAGAATGAAAGTAATACGAGTAGTGGCTGAGGACTGGCTGAGAGAAGGAGGGAGGTGAGAAGACAGGAAGAAATCAGTAAGATGGAAGTTGTGGAAGCAATGAAGAAAGTCAAAATGGGGAACGCCCCAGGAATGGATGGAGTGGTGTGTGGTGGTGAAAAGCTGAAGCATGGGGGAGAGATAGCAGTACAGTATAATGGATATGGAAGATGTGCAGATTGGCCTGGGAGGAAGGTAGAGTCCCACAGGATTGGAAGTCAGGTATGATTATTCCCTTGTACAAAGGGAAAGAGGAAAAAGAAGTCTGTGGTAATTATAGGGGCATTTGTCTTCTTATTATAATAGGTAAAGTATATGGTAGGATACTTATTGACAGAGTTAGGGAAATAACAGAGGAATTAGTTGAAGAAGAACAGTGGGGCATTAGGAAGGGAAGAAGTTGTGTAGATGAGATATTCATTCTTAGATCTTTGGTGGAAAAGTTCCTAGAGAAGGGAAAGAAGTTGTATGCAGCCTTCATGGATTTGGAGAACGCATAAAACAGGGTGGATAGACAAGGATTGTGGAAAGTATTAAAAATATATGGAGTAGATGGGAAGTTGCTGAATGCTGTGAAGAGTATGTATGAGGGTGCTAAGGCTGCAGTTAGTGTGGATAGTAAACTGAGTGAATTTCTCTGTTTGAAAGTTGGGTTCAAACAGGGATGTGTCATGTCTCCACGGTTGTTCAATCTGTATATGGATGGGGTTATAATAGAGATACAAGGTAGGGCAGTGGATGTTAGAGTGGCTCTAGTGAGAGAGGGCAGTGTTTGGAAACTCCCTGCACTGTTGTTTGCAGATGATACTGTGTTGTTAAATGAAGACGAAAGGCAGCTGCAAGACTTGGTGGATGAGTTTCGGAGAGTGTGTAAGAAACGGAATCTAAAGGTGAATGTAGGGAAGAGTAAAATTATGGTCCTCGAGAGAAGTGAAGGCAGTGAATGTACAGTGAGGCTGAAAGAGGAGGAAATGGACAATGTGAATGTGAGTATGTTTAAGTACTTGGACAGTGTGATGAGTAAGGATGGAAGTTTGGAGGGTGAAGTGCTTGAAAGGGCACAAGGAAGAAAAGTGCTGGTTCCTTGAAAGCAGTGATAAGAAACAGGGAAGTGAGCATGGAAGTGGAAAAGTTACTACATGACAGTATTGTGATACCAACTCTAATGTATGGAAATGAAGCTTGGACGTTTTTGGAGGGACAGAAATCAAGAGAGAGAGCAGTGGAAATGAGTTATTTGAGAGGAGCCTGTGGAGTCATTTGGAGAGACTGACTGACAAATGAGGATATAATGGAGCGTTGTGGTGTGGATGTGGATATGATAGGAAGCGTTAGGAGAAACACATTGAGGTGGTTTGGCCCTGTGGAGAGGATGGAGAGTGAGAGACTGACTGACAAAGGAGAGTGTATTTGAGTGAGGCGGAGGTGGAGAGAGGGAGGGGGAGGCCAAGGATGAGATGGATGGAGTGGAGAGGTATATGAGAGAAGGGGATGTGAGTTGGGAGCAGGGCTGTGAAATGGCAGGGGACAGGGCGACGTGGAGGCGATTTGTTTGTGGCCACCCCGTATGAGATTAAGGCGTCTGGCAATAGAGAGAAGAATAGATAGACCTCTTCAACTCGAATTCTTCCCGCTCCTTCTGGCACCTTGCCAAAAACCTTTCTAACAACTTTACCTCATCATCCTTCCCTCCTCTTTTCTATTCTGATGGCTCTGTAGCTATTTCTTCTGCTGATAAAGCAGATCTCTCCACTCAGACTTTCTCCTCCAATTCCACCTTAGATGATTCCAGTGCTGTTCCTCCATCACTTCCCCTCTCAGACTTCCTCATGGCTGACATTAAAATTTCTTTAGCTGATGTATTTTCTGCCATCACTGGCCTCAGTACTAACAAGGCATATGGGCCTGATGGAGTCCCTCCTGTTGTCCTCAAGAACTGTGCTTCAGTGCTTACACCCTGCCTAGGTAAACTCTTTCGCCTTTGTCTGGCAACTTGTTCCTTTTCTTCTTGCTGGAAGTTTGCTCTCATTCAGCCAGTCCAAAAGAAGGGTGACCATTCCCAACCCTCTAACTATCGTCCAATTACTTTAACATCCTGTGTTTCAAAAGTTTTCGAGTCAATCCTTAACAGAAAAATTTTAGAGCATCTTTCCTATTACAACATTCTTTCAGATCGTCAGTATGGGTTCCGTCAGGGACGCTCCACTGGCGATCTTCTCACCTACCTTTCAGACTCCTGATCATCCTCCTTTCGGGACTTTGGCGAAAGCTTTGCCATTGCACTTGACATCTCAAAGGCTTTCGATCGAGTCTGGCATAAATCTTTAATTTCCAAAATACCCTCTTATGGTTTCTATCCTTCTATCTGTGCCTTAATCTATAGCTTCTTTTTTGGTCGTTCTGTAGCCGCTGTTGTAGACGGCCATCGTTCTTCTCCTAGATCCATTAACAGTAGTGTTCCTCATGGTTCTGTCCTATCACCAACTTTCTTCATTTTATTCATCAATGACCTTCTAAGCCGTACATCTAACCCTATCCACTCATATGCTCATGATTCCACCCTTCACCTTTCCATTAGGTTCCTGCAACGTCCATCTCAGCAGTTACTTCAACAAACAATGGATGAGGCTATGGCACACCGAATGTCTGACTTGGCTCATATGTCTTATTGGGGTAAAAATAATCTTGTTGTTTTTAATGCATCAAAAACTCAGTTTTTTACATCATCATCATCCCAACACAATCTTCCACAGGAGTTCCCACTAATATTCAGTAACATGCAGCTTAATCCTGCATCATCCTTGAACATGCTTGGGGTTTCATTCACTCGGAACTTGTCTTGGAAAGATTTTATTGCATCTCTTGTATAATCTGCTTCCATGAGATTAAGTGTGCTAAATCGACTCTGTACCTTCTTTATCCCTGCACAGTTGATGACTTTATACACAGGTTTTCTTCACCCCTGTTTAGAGTACAACTCTCATGTGTGGGGAGGTTCCACACATACAGCTCTTCTCAATAGGGTGGAGTCAAGGGCTTTTCGTCTTATCAACTCTCCTCCTCTTACTGGCTCCCTTCAACCTCTGTCTCTTCACCGCACTGTTGCATCTTTATCTCTTTTCTATCGTTACTTCCATGGTCACTGCTCCTCTGAACGGTCTGCTTCCATCCCTCCACCTCTACGACGAGTGCATAGGACCCGTCTATCAACAAACTCTCATCCCTTTACTGTCCAAGTCTCTAATGCAAGAGTTAACCGTTACTCCCAGTCCTTCAATTATGCAACAGGTCAGCTCTAGAACTCTCCTTCTGTCTGTATTTCCTACTTCCTATGATCTCCAGTCTTTCAAACACAGTGTGTCCAGGCATCTCAAAATGAACGAATCTTGGATTTGGCTATCTTTTTTTTTTTTTTTTTTAAAGGTACGGTTTTTCAAGCTACTGGCCTTTGGTTCCTTCTTTTTTGCATAAAAAAACTACAGGGGTAAAGAAAATACGGAGGCGGCTTAGCACACCTAATCTCTTGGAAGCAGATTTTACAAGAGATGTAATATGATCTTTCCATGACAAGTCCTGAGTGAATGAAACCCCAAGCATGTTCAAGGATGATGCAGGATTGAGCTGGATGTTATTAATCATTAGTGGATACTCTTCCTGTGGAAGATTTTGTTGGATTGATGGGTGTAAACACTGAGCCTTTGATGCATTAAAAACAATATATATATATATATATATATATATATATATATATTTACTCTGTGGTACAGCGGTAAACTGTGCGTTTTCGTACGCTGAAGAGCGAGGGTTCGCGCTCGGCCAGGGTAATAAACTTGGGGAGCCACGTAATGCACTGGCGGACACAAGGGGTGCTGTGGCTGAACCAGTGTCGCATACTATAACGTGTGCTTGCACCCAGTTCACTTGCGCGGGCCGATTACACTTGGTTCACAGACGACTTACACATCCAAAGCCACTCCAGCACAACAATTACACTTACAAGCACTTGTCACCCTCCATACAATCTCTACCAGACAGCCTAAGCCACTTGGTAGAGATACATTGGCTGTATCGTCCCCACTTCGGTAGGGATAGACTGGTCCTGCAGTGGACACTCAAACGGCTGATAAGAGATTATATATATATATATATATATATATATATATATATATATATATATATATATATATATATATATATATATTTTATGCGAGGAAGAAGGAACCAAAGGCCATGAGCCCGCAGTAACAGTTCCCTCCAAGAAAAAAACAAAATACAATAGAGAGCCAAATTCAAGATCCGATCATTTTGAGATGCCTGGACACACTGCGTTTGAAAGACTGGAGATCATAGGCAGCAGGAAATACAGACAGAGGGAGACAGTTCCAGAGCTGACCTGTTGCATAAATGAAAGACTGGGAGTAACAGTTAGCTCTTGCATTAGAGTTGGACAGAAAAGGGATGAGAGTTTGCTGCCAGACGGGTGCTACGCGCCCGTCGTAGAGGTGGAGGAATGTAAGCAGACAGTTCAGAGGAGCAGTGACCATTAAAGTAGTGATAGAAAAGAGATAAAGATGCAACAGTGCGGCCAAGAGACAGAGGTTGAAGGGAGTCAGAAAGAGGAGGAGAGTTAATGAGACGAAAAGCCTTTCACTCCGCCCTATTGAGAAGAGCTGTATGTGGGGAGCCTCCCCACACATGAGAGTTGTACTCCACACAGGGGCGGATAAAACCCCTGTATAGAGTCAACAATTGTGCAGGGGTAAAGAAAGAGCGGAGTCGGCTTAGCACACCCAATCTCTTGGAAGCAGATTTTACAAGAGATGTAATATGATCTTTCCAAGATAAGTCCCGAGTAAATGAAACCCCAAGCATGTTCAAGGATGATGCAGGATTAATCTGAATATTATTAAACATTAGTGGGTATACCTGTGGAAGATTTTGTCGGGTTGATAGGTGTAAGAACTGAGTCTTAGATGCATTAAAGACAACCATATTATTTTTACCCCAGTCAGAGATACCATATATGTATATATATATATATATATATATATATATATATATATATATATATATATATATATATATATATATATATATATATATATATATATATATATATATATATATATATATATATATATATATATATAAATATATATATCCCATTGGATCCAAGGGGTGCTGGGCGGGGTATTGCACTGGGTGTGTACTAAGCATACCGCCCTCCCCCTATCGGCTTATAATCGCGAAGCTCATAGGTCCCTACCCGGGGGTTCCCTACTTTATAAAGACTTGAAAATTCCCAGTTCTGTCCAATATTCCGGACACCGGGCTCCAATGGGATATATATATATATATATATATATATATATATATATATATATATATATATACGGGGAGGCGGTGGCTCAACCGGTAGAGAGGTGGCGTGCGGTCCTAACGGACCCAGGTTCAAATCCCGGCTGGGGCAGGGAACAGTTTAAGGATTTGAATTTCATTAAATCAGGCTTTACTGATCTACCAGAAGACCCGCCGACATGTCGTAAAAATACCCCCGCTAATACCAATACACCAGTCCTGTATGAGACAGCTCTAGCATGTATGCAATATGGACGGTGGGTGTTAGCGCCGAAGTGGTGACATGTAGAGGTGTATGGTATGTAGGAGGACTGCTGGGCCTTGATAGCAGGCTGTGAAGCCTATGCCCAGAGTCGGACACATAAAATATATATATATATATATATATATATATATATATATATATATATATATATATATATATATAACTACAAATCTAGAGGAAAACCAACATCCTGAACAGGCAGGATTCCGAAGAGGGTACTCGACTACTGATCATCTACACACAATGAATCAAGTAACTGAGAAAACTACAGAATATAATCAGCTACTGTGCTTAGGTTTTGTTGTTTACGAATAGGCTTTCGACTCAGTGGAGCACATAGCAATTATAAATTCACTGCGAGAACAAGGAGTGAATGAGAACATTGTAAAACTGCTCGGAAACATATATAAAGAGGGAACTGCTACAATTAAAATACATAACGACTCAGAGAAAATTAAGACTGAGAAGGGCGTGCGTCATGGAGATACAGTTTCACCTTATGTATTTACTGCAGGCCTAGAAAGTATTTTCAGAAAGCTAGACTGGGAAAACAAAGGAGTGAATATAGATGGAGAAAAGCTAAACCATTTAAGATTTGCAGATGACATTGTCCTAATCTCAGAAACAGCAGAGACATTGCAAGAAATGTTAAATGACCTGAAGAAAGAAAGTCTCAAAGTAGGGCTAAAGATGAACCGGAGTAAAACTAAAGTAATGTTTAATCCTCAAACACCAAAGAGCGTCATCAGAATAAGTGGAGAAATTCTCGAAGAAGTCGAGGAATACAATTACCTGGGACAAAGACTAAAATTAACTAAAGATAATAACAGCGAAATAAAAAGACGCTTTACAATTGGATGGAAAGCTTTCGGTAAACATAGGGACATTTTGAAAAGTAGCTTGACAGTTTGTATGGAATGAAAAGTATATAACGAATGTATAATTCTACCTATGACGTATGGTTGTGAGACTTGGAACCTGACAAAATTGACGGAAAATAAACCAATTCGTTCTCAGAGAGCAATGGAAAGGTTAATGTTGGGAATATCTTTAAGAGACAGGAAAAGGTCAACTATGGTGAGAGAGCAGACTAAAGTCAAAGATATTATAGAAGTGATCAAAGAACAGAAATGGAGGTGGGCAGGCCATGTAGCATGATTATGGGATAATCGATCGAGCAAGAGGTTGAGTGACTGGACACCAAGAGATGGTAAGCGTAGCAGAAAAAGGCCAGACAGGAGGTGGAGGGATGAGATAGAGAAATTTGCAGGGAAAACGTGGCAAAGATTGGCTCAATCAAGGAATTCGTGGAGAAGGTTGGGGGAGGCCTTTGTTCAGCAGTGGACATATAATGGCTGATGATGATGATGATGATGATTATATATATATATATATATATATATATATATATATATATATATATATATATACATATGTGTGTGTGTGTATGCGATATATGTACGATGTATATGAGGTCTGTTCAGAAAGTGTTCGACCTTGGGCTCTAAAAACATATATAGCTAACCTGTTGAGCTAGGACACTAATCCTCCTCCGAGTAGGCCCTTTTTGACTTGACACATGTAGCCCATCATTTTTTCCACTGCCTGAAACATTTTTCATATAACCGCGATAATCTCATCTCTAGTGTCAAATCAGGAACCCTCCAGCGGAGTTTTGAGCCTCGGGAATAACCAAAAGTCGCATGAAGCCATGTCTGGTGAGAAGGAAGGCTGCCGCACCTACGAGATGTTCTGCTTGGCCCATAATTCCTGAATCAGCTGAGAAGAATAAGCAGGGGCGATGTCATGATGCATCTCCCAACTAGCCGCTTTCCAAGGGTCTGGTCTCTTCCACCATACTGCGCCATGATGACGACGGATAACGTTTAGGCAGTAATGTTAATTGACAGTCTGACCTTCTGGTGTGTATTCATGATGGAGAACACGACAATAGTTGCAAAAAAAAAAAAATGCATTTCACCTTGCTGCGGACCTGTCGTGCATTTTTTGGCCGAGGCTACCCTGCATGCTACCAGTGGCACGACTGTGCTTTGGTTTCTGGGTAGTACCAGTACACCAAAGTCTCATCTCCAGTGATAAGAGTCTTTATTAAGTCTGGATCGCGATTTGCACACTCCATCATGTCTTGCACAACGTTCATCCACAGAGCTTGTTGTTCAGGTGAAAGGAGCTTTGAAACGATCTTGACGGCAACTCTTTGTATGCCCAAAGCATCTGTTAAAATTTTGTGTGCTGATCCATCCCTGATATCCAGTTTCATTACCATTTTCTCTGACAGTCAATCGATTATTTCCTATAACCAAATCTCAGTCTTTCTTCACATTTTCAGCACTCCTGCTTGTCATGGCCTCCAAGGACGTGGATCATTGTCAACTGATATATGGCAAATTTTGAGCCTGTTGTGTCACTTCTTTATTTGCATTACCCCCATGGCTTCATTCGCAAAAACTTGCTGGATTTACCTGATAGTTTCAGCCTGGGGATCACCTAGTTTTTGGCAAAATTTGATGCAGTAAAACTGTTTGACTTTTTCGGTCATCATGACGAGCGCGGGAACGCGACCAGAAAAAGGTGCACGATCGTGGACACAGGCTGATTGACAGCCACCGAGTTATTCGTGTGGGCTGGCATTAGTCACACATGCGCACGAAGGTCCTGCACTGCACTACACAAAACGCCGCCCCTATCCTCCGGCTGGTTGGTGAGAAAATAAATGATGTTGGATACTTTCTGAACAGACCTCATATACCATATACAGTATATACTATATATATCTATATCTTTCTATTTATTTATCTATCTCTCTATCTATCTATCTGTCTATCATCTACACACACACACACACACACACACACACACACACACACATAAAAAGGAGGAAGATAGTAAAACCATGTCATGACAAGTATATAAACAAGATGATAAAGTTGATGTACTCAAATGTGGATGGAATGGTATCTAAATTACTAGAGATGAATGATTATGTCAGAGAAAATGAACCACAAATAATATGCCTAACTGAAACAAAATTAACACCAAGGATATCCAATGACATACTAAACTTAGAGGAATACAATATATGGAGAAGAGACAAATTTAAAAAAAGGAGGAGGAATTATAATATTAACTAAGAAAAATCTAAAAGTCAATGAAATAAAACTAGATATACCATCACAAGTAGAACTGATTGCAGTAGAGATCGACACATCTGAAGGGAAAGTAATTGTAGCCAATTTGTACATGCCACCCAGATCAAACACATGGGAAAGAGACGAATATGAGGACCTGGCAGAAAGTACAATTCAAGTTTCAGATCATTACTACATAAAATGGAAGAGAAATCGGAAAGAATTATACTAACTGGAGATTTTAATACAAATATAAATTAGAATACTCTAGATATAATTAGCCAAGAAAGCTGTTGGGACCAAAAGCTCCTGGATCTCGTACAAGAGTTTTTCCTAACGCAACATGTGAGGGAAACCACCAGAAAAAGAAGACTCGATGTACCTTCGGTGCTACATCTAATATTTACTCAGCAAGAAAATGATATTGACAGTTTAATATATCACCCTCCACTCGGCAAAAGCGATCATGCAGTACTAAATTACAACTTCAGGATAGCATATGACATAGTAAACAGCAATGAAAGTTAGAAAAAGAGCCTAAACTATAAAATGGGAAATTATCAAGACCGAAAGAAGTATTTCTTAGATGTTGATTGGGAAAATGAGCTTAGAGGACAAGATTTAAATGCTGTATATAAAAAATTCTGTGAATTTTATGAAATAGGAGTCCAGAAGTACATCCCACAGCACAAAGAAGCAGATAAGAAAATACAGAAATGGTTCAATACAGAATGTAAAAAATCAAAAGAAAGAAGAGATTTGTTGTGGAATAGATACAGAAGACACAATAGTGAAAGGGCGTATAATAATTACAAACAGGCAAGAATAAGGAGGGAAGCCCAAAAACAATTTGAGGAGGATATAATAAATAAAAGTAGTGATCAACCAAAGCTGTTTTACAGCTACAGCAGAAGCAAAACCAAAGTAAAAGATATAATACAATCCATTACGGACGAGGGAATCACTTATACGCAAGAGAAAGATATTTGTGAAGCACTAAATAAGAATTTCCAATTAGTTTTTACAAAAGAAAATTTTTTTGAAAGGGAGTATGTGGAACATGCATGTCCACACATACTACCAGATATACAAATAGCAGAAAAAGTAATACAGGAGAAGTTAAGTAAATTAGACAGAGGAAAAGCAAGTGGTCCTGATGAAATTTCCTGTTGGGTACTACGAGAATGTGCAAAGGAGTTAAGTAAACCATTATTTTTAATTTTCAAGAAATCCTTGAGTCAAGGTAAACTACCTGATATTTGGAAGAAAGCAAATATTGTCCCCTTATTCAAGAAAGGAAATAGACAAAATCCACTCAACTACCGACCAGTATCACTGACCAGTGTTGTAAGCAAGGTATTAGAAAAGCTTATCAGAAAAGCTTGGGTAAATCATCTAGAAGAACACAGTATGATAACAGAAAGACAGTTTGGTTTCAGAAAAGGAAAATCATGTGTTACTAATCTGTTGAGCTACTATGACAGAGTAACAAACACAATACAGGAAAGAGCAGGATGGGTGGACAGTATCTATTTAGATTTCAAGAAAGCTTTTGTCACAGTACCACACCAAAGACTTTTATGGAAACTGTACCATCAAGGAGGAATTCGAGGCAAACTGTTTTGTTGGATGCAAGATTTTCTCATAAAAAGAGAAATGAGAACAGTACTAAGAGGAAACTACTCATCATGGACAGAAGTGACTAGTGGAGTACCACAGGGTTCAGTGCTGAAACCAATCATGTTTTTAGTGTATATAAATGATATAAACAGTAACACTGGAAATGAGAGCTATCTGAATATGTTTTCAGATGATGCAAAAATACAAAGGAGAATTACTAACACAGACTCTTGTAAAGAGCTACAAGAAGAATTAAATAAACTTCATGAATGGAGTAATACATGGCAAATGGAATTCAATGTGGACAAGTGTCATGTAATCAAGTTTGGTAAAAGTGGAAATAGACCTGATTGGGATTATAAGTTAGGAAATAAAACCCTACACACATCAGAAAGAGAGAAGGACCTATGTGTGATTATCAATAACAAACTATCTCTGGCTGACCACATCAGCGAGAAGGTACGAAACATGTATACACTGCTTACAAATATGGGAATAGCATTCACATACATAAATGAAGACATGCTAAGAAGGATAATAACATCATTCATTAGACCAACCCTGGAATATGCATCAGTAGTCTGGAGTCCTCATTTCAAAAAACACATAGACAAGATAGAAAAAGTTCAAAGGGCCGCTACAAGATGGATACCAAGCTTAAGGGACCTAAGCTACGAAGAAAGACTAAATAAACTGAATCTACCTACAGTACAGGAGAGAAGGAAAAGAGGTGACATGATAATGCTATATAAGTGCATATCAGGGAAGGAGAAAATAGATATAAATGATTACTTAACATATAGAGAGGCATCAGCAAGAGGACACTGCAAAAAAACTGCATAAGAAGAGAGGTGATCAAGACGTAAGGAAATTCAGTTTCCCAAACAGAGCAATTGATCAATGGAATGCACTACCGAATGAAATAGTGTGTGCCAATACAATTCACAAATTTAAGGATATGTACGATAAATATGGTTTAGACACGGGACAGTACGAGCTTGACTCATTCCTGTAAAGTTACAATTAGGTAAGAACAATTAGGTAAGAAAACACACACACACACACACACACACACACACACACACACACACACACACACACATATATATATATATATATATATATATATATATATATATATATATATATATATATATATATATATAAGCTTAGCAGAAAAAGGCCAGACAGGAGGTAGAGGGATGAGATAGAGAAGTTTGCAGGGAAAACGTGGCAAAGATTGGCTCAATCAAGGAATTCGTGGAGAAGATTGGGGGAGGTCTTTGTTCAGCAGTGGACATGTATTGGACAGAATGCCATTGCTTCCTGGCGTGTTCCACCTTTGATGGTGTGGACTATTGGACCACCTATAGATATATAGGGTTCCACTGAATATACTGAATAAGGTAGCACAAAAATTACATCTCACAAGAAACTATGTGGCAGAAAGGTTAGATTATTTACTGCAATCCCCTCAATGAAACATGAATTCTACTGAAGACTGAACTGAGATTCAACTATGAAACCTCATACAATTCCATTCACTACTCATGCTTTCTATCATACTACCAGTCATATAAAAGTGTCCTAGCGAAATTAGACAAATCCATTAATGAGGATTACTCAAATCAGCCCACATCCCAACGGGCCAGCAGGAAGAAGGTCGGCCACCTGAAGGTGTAACCTGTCTCCCACAGATTATCATGTAAGAAAATAGACTATGAGTATCACAAGCGAATAAGCCATCACCCAGATACAAACATGAGAACAATTCTCACTTAAAATGAAGGTACACATCAATACCTGTAAAGTAACATGAGCACCAATCACAAGGAAATAGCACCTTAACAATACCATTTAGGTCTGATGTATCAAGTACGGTCAATGGTTCCTGATAAAAACTAAGCACTTCAGTCAACCGAGTATGTTTGTTTTTCATTATTACTACTATCACAACCCAACACACATCATGCACAAGTCCTATTTTACACCTTAGGGCTATGACCTTTTTTTTACAAATACTTTCAGTTCGATCATACATCCAAAGGTTGTCCTAATTTCTATAGTTCCTCGATCAGTCTTGCTGGAGGTTTCCTCACTCTTGGCTGAGATCCAGTTGCCCTTTCCAAACCCACGTCACCACATACTTGAACATTTTCCCGTGGTTTAGACAACCACACTTCAGTTCCATTGTATTTCTTTATTTTGTTAGCTACTCAGTACAACACCACATTGTCAAATATATTCAAAAGTTTATATGCAAAACCATCTCTAATGATCCAACACCCGAAATGGTCCAAGCGACATTCGTGGCCTTTCCTCTAACTTTCACTCTGTTGAGCACCACCTCTCCTTCTCTAAACCTCACCTTCTTTTCCTAACTGAGACTCAGCTGTCTGAGGCAACTGACAGCAAACCCTTTTCTGTATCCTCCTACTTTCTCTGTACTCATTTCAAAGCCAAAGATGGCTGTTGTGTATATATACGCAACAACTTATCTTGCTCTCGTGTTCCTGAACTCGATTCTTCTGAATTCTCTACACTCTGGCTTCGGCTTTCCTGTCATTTTCTGACTAAATATATCTGTGCTGTCTACTTATCTCCTAATTCTACTGACTATCAAAAATTCTTTGACTATCTTACTTCTACGATGGAACACATTCTATCCATTTCTCCTTTCTCTGAAATCTCCATTCTTGGAGATTTCAATGTTCACCACCACCTTTGGCTCTCCTCTCCTTTCTCTGATCCACCTGGTGAACAAGCCTACACCTTTTCTATCCTTAATGACCTAGAGCAGCTTGTACAGCACCCTACCCGTATCCCTGACTGCCTTGGAGAGAGCTCCAACATATTTGATTTCTTCCTTACGACTAATCCTTCTGCTCACACTCTCAATCTTTTCTCTCCATTGGGCTCCTCCGATCACAACGTTATCACCTTAACCTGTCCTATCACTCTAGTACGGCCTGCGGACCCTCCAAAAAAACATCATCTCTGGCACTTTGGAGCTGCGGATTGGGAGGCCCTCAGACAGTACTTCTTTGATTTTCCCTGGAATGATTATTGCTTCCATGGCCGGGAGCCATCTGGGTGTGCCTTGCGCATTACAGAGGTTATTCTCTCGGGCATAGAAGCATACATTCCTTTCTCATATCCTTTGACTAATGCACGAAAGCCTTGGTTTAATCACACTTGTTCTAATGCTGTCCGCAACAAGGAGAGGACCTATAAAAGGTACTGAAGCCAACCCACCCCTGAATCACATCTTTTATACATTTCTGCCCGGAATCATGCTAAGTCTGTCCTTCGCTCTGCTAAAAATTATTTCATCCATACAAAATGCTCTCAACTCTCTAACTCGAACTCTTCCTGCTCATTCTGGCACCTTGCCAAAAACCTTTCTAACAACTTTATCTCATCATCCTTCCCTCCTCTTTTCTACTTTGATGGCTCTGTAGCTATTTCTTCTACTGATAAAGCAGATCTCTTCACTCAGACTTTCTCCTCCAATTCCACCTTAGACGATTCCGGTGCTGTTCCTCCATCACTTCCCCCCCTCTGACTTCCTCATGGCTAACATTAAAATTTCTTCAGCTGATGTATTTTCTGCCATTGCTGGCCTCAGTACTAATAAGGCATATGGGCCTGATGGAATACCTCCTGTTGTTCTCAGGAACTGTGCTTCTGTGCTTACACCCTGCCTAGGCAAGCTCTTTCGCCTTTGTCTGTCAACTTGTTCCTTTTCTTCTTGCTGGAAGTTTGCTCTCATTCAGCCAGTCCCAAAGAAGGGTGACCATTCTCAACCCTCTAACTATCGTCCAATTTCTTCAACATCCTGTATCTCAAAAGTTTTTGAGTCTATTCTTAATAGAAAAATTTTAAAGCATCTTTCCTATCACAACCTTATTTCTGATCGTCAGTATGGGTTCCATCAGGGACGCTCCACAGGCGATCTTCTCACCTACCTTTCAGACTCCTGGTCATCCTCCTTTCGGGACTTTAGAGAAAGCTTTGTCATTGCACTTGACATCTCAAAGGCTTTCGATCGAGTCTGGCATAAATCTTTAATTTCCAAACTGCCCTCTTACGGTTTCTATCTTTCTATCTGTGCCTTCATCTCTAGCTTCCTTTCTGGTCGTTCTATAGCTGCTGTTGTAGACGGCTATCGTTCTTCTCCTAGATCTATTAACAGTGGTGTTCCTCAGGGCTCTGTCCTATCACCAACTCTCTTCCTTTTATTCATCAATGACCTTCTAAGCTGTACATCTAACCCTATCCACTCATATGCTGATGACTCCACCCTTCACCTTTCCATTCGATTCCCACAACGTCCATCTCAGCAGTTACTTCAACAGGCAAGGGATGAGGCTATGGCGCACCTAATGTTTGACTTGGCTCGTATCTCTGACTGGGGTAAAAATAATCTGGTTGTTTTTAATGCATCAAAGACTCAATTTTTGCACCTATCAACCCGACAAAATCTTCCACAGGTACGAAATATACCCACTTATGTTTAATAATACTCAACTTAATCCTGCATCATCGTTGAACATGCCTGGGGTTTCATTTGCTCGGGACTTGTCTTGGAAAGATCATATTACATCTCTTGTAAAATCTGCTTCCAAGCGATTGGGTGTGCAAGCCGACTCCGTTCGTTCTTTGCCCCTGCACAATTATTGACTCTATACAGGGGTTTTATCCGTCCCTGTAAGGAGTACAACTCTCATGTGTGGGGAGGCTCCCTACATACAGCTTTTCTCAATAGGATGGAATCAAAGGCTTTTCGTCTCATTAACTCTCCCCCTCTTACTGACTCCCTTCAACCTCTGTCTCTTCGCCGCAGTGCTGCATCTTTATCTCTTTTCTATCGCTACTTCAATGGTCACTGTTCCTCTGAACTGTCTGCATGCATTCCTCCACTTCTACGACGGGCGCGTAGCACCCGTCTAGCAGCAAACTCTCACCCCTTTTCTGTCCAACTTTCCAATGCAAGAGTTAACCGTTACTCCCAGTCCTTCAGTTATGCAACAGGTCAACTCTGGAACTGTCTCCCGTTGTCTGTATTTCCTGCTTCCTATGATCTCCAGTCTTTCAAACGCAGTGTGTCCAGGCATCTCGAAATGAATGGATCTTGAATTTGGCTCTCTCTTGTATTTTGTTTTTCTCTTGGAAGGAACAGTTTTGCAGGTTCATTGCCTTTGGTTCCTTCTTCCTCACATAAAAATAAAAAAGCCACTTTATTAAACTTCTGACTTGTATCTAACATGATTTTTTATTTTTCATCCACACTAAATCATCCTTTTCCACAACCGATTCTTAATTTTGCTCTGCCGGGTCTTTTTAGATTGCTGCTTTGAAGTTTCTTGAGTTCTGAATTGTCTCATGGGCTATTCTTAGTGCCCCCTCTCATCTGAGTTCTCAATCACTGGGAGAGTCCCACTAACTTGTCTTGGGGCTCTCCGAGAGAAAAACACAAAATTAGATGTATCTTTCAAAGTTGTGTGAACAGCATGGTTTAGAATTCTCTGGCACTCCCCAAAATATTTTGGCCATCTAAATCGATGACCTTTACACAGATTACTGTGCATACTTTTCCTTGCACAATGCATTCTCTCTAACACACTATTTCCTTGTGAGTGATAAGGCTCAGTGTAGCCAAGCTTGATGTGAGACTGTTTACAGAGACTTTTGAATTGCTCAGTTCCAATATCAAGCACTTACACTGTGGAAGTTCCAAAGTCACACAAACACTCCTTAAACTTTTAACAAACTTCTTCAGTGGTTTTGGTCCTTAGCACATAAAACATATCTGCTGTAATGATCTAGAATGATGTGGGCATAATGGTACACGTTTGTTTCCTGACACGTGTCTGTTAAGTGTACCCTAATAAGCTCAAGAGGTTTAGGGACTGGAGGGAGTTCTTGGCACTTCTGTTGGAAACCTTGAGTGCCCTTACGAATCTGGCAATAGCTACATTCTCTCTCTCTCTCTCTCTCTCTCTCTCTCTCTCTCTCTCTCTCTCTCTCTCTCTCTCTCTCTCTCACGCACACACACACACACACACACACAGAGCATGGCATCATTCTTAAGAGTTGGCCAGTAGAAGTAAGTATCCAATTAGTCAATGGTTTTCTTACCTCCCATATGTCCAGACTGCTTATCATATGCAAACTTTAAGGCTGCTTTTACCAAACACTTTGGCACAACTAAAACAAAGTGGAGACTATTGTCTTCTTTCACAGAGAGAGAGAGGTAAATCAGATCCTCATGTAATGTAAAGTGATTTAAACTGGCTTTAGCATAACGCTTCCTGGGAGCTGCTCCACCCTTTAAGTAAGTGATAAGATCATGCCACCTGGACTCCTTCCTTTGCGCCTCCTCAAACTCCTCCCTGGTTAAACGAAGCCATACATCGGGCTGACTGTGAACTATTTCCCAAACTGGTCTACTGAGCTGATAGGCAACTACATTTAAGCGGCCTTTCTTATAATTCAGATCAAAGGTACAGTTTCCCACGTCAGCTGTCCACCTGTTCATTCTGGGGGACTTAGTTTTCGTACGGAAAACGGAAAGTAGAGGCTGGTGATCTGTCATTAATGTAAAGTATGTTTCCCGAAAATAATGATGGCATTTCCTGCATGATAGCACAATGGCTAATGTCTTTTTGTCTGTGGCACTGTACCTATTGTCAGCTGGTTTTAGTTTCTTGGAGAAATATCCTATGCCTCCAAGGCTGTCATCATCATGCTATTGCATTAACCCTGCACGAACATCCATTGTGCTCGCATCGGTATGCAGAACAAAAGGTTTTCCAAAATAAGCCTTCACTAGAGTAGGTGCCTGGATCAAAGCTTGTTTCAGGTCTTCAAAAGCTCCCTGACATTTTGAATCCATGAAAATATCTTATCCTTCTGCAACAAGTGCATCAAGGGGTATTCCATCGTTGCAATATGCTTCCTGTAAAATCCACACATACCCAAGAATCTCTTCACCTCCTTTACACTCATGGGGGGTTCATATGAAGAACTGCCTAAACATTTTCTGGATCGGGGATGCACCTTTCCTGAGACAGCATGTGGCCCAGAAACTTTACACGTCTTTGACCAAGCTGGCATTTTATTACAGTGAGTGTCATTCCTGTTTGTCGTAAATGGTGACAGAGCTAATCTAGGCATTATACTCATTCTTCAAAAGAAGGAACCCACAAAATGTCATCGTCTACGGTATGTAGTTCTTCAACCGGCCTTCCCTCAACAATAGGGTTCGCAAGTTTATCATTACTCTAGAAAATATAGCAGAACTGCAATTCAACCAAAGAGACAAGTGCTTAAAGCTGTACAGAGTAATGTCATCCGTAAAAATAGTTAAGTCCCTGCAGGCTTCGTCTAAGACAACCTGGTAATGGACGTCGTGCAGGTCTAATGACGCACAATATTTCTGGCCATCTTCACTTTCTACCATCTCTTCCAGTCTGGGAGGTGGGGATAGGTCAGCTTCTAGTTTTGTGTTCACTTGTGTGTAATCCAGGCACATCCTCTTTGATCCGTTTACTGAATAGTACAATTAGGCTTAACCAGGTTCCCGAGGAAGGCTCTAATATTTCCCTATCTACCATTTCATCAAAAATGTTGTTAATAATTTCCTTAGCTTTCCCTGGGTAGCAATACACTGGGGTTCTCATTGGGGAGTTGTGCCTAACTGCTGTCTTGGATGCAGGCCCCTTGATTTTTCCCAATTCTTTCCAGTCAGCAATAAACAACTGATGGTGTTGTTTCAACAGTGTTTTAAGTTGGAATTGCCGCTCTCATGTCGGGTGGTCGCACTTCTTTGTTTTAAGCAGCTCCTCAAATTTCTCCTCCCTACTGGCTGTAGTAGCAACACGATAAGTATTAGGGACGATATCATTTGAAACTTTAGGTGCCAAACAAGACTGCCCAGTTTTTTCTGTCATTCTCCTCTGGGATCCATTAAGTTGCTATAATGGTCACAGCTTTAAGTTATGTCTTCCTGGCACAGACTAATAAAAGGCAAGAGAATTTTCCCCTTAATGGAGACAGTAGTACACAACGGTGAATTTGCTAAACTCAACGATGTATGGGGAGAAATTTCCAAGACTGTGTTGGGTTCTTCACTCACTTGGACAGGCAACACACACGCTTGCAAAATTCTAACAAGTTCTTCCTGTAGACAAAGCTACTCATCTGGCTGCCTAACTGGGCTGGTCAATCTCGCTTTATGTGTGCTTTGCTTGTAGAGTGAATGGTAAAGGTGTCTAAACTGGTAAATGAACTCATATCGCTTAAAGTTCTGCCGTTGATGATCCCACTCTGAAGGAGCTTTGGCCAGCAAGTCTACCCCTAACAATAAATCAGTCTCAAGAAAGTGATCAGGGACTACGAATGTTAGGTGTCGAACAGACTTTGTGCTACCAATCAGAATAGCTGAGTACACTGACCCTAGTGCAGGAAGTGGTCATTAATATCCCTGTCACAGGAAGATTTTTTTTTTTTTTTATTCGGGGACATCCCTAATCCAAGCTGGCTTACAAATTTCGTCAAAGCAAGGGCTACTTAAATTCCCCTATCTACCAATGAAGAACTCGAGCTTTGGTTCACTGTCAGTGACATGGTGGGGCATCTTATTCTAATCATACCTGGTAATTTCGACTGTCTGGACTGTCGCCCCAGGCAGTCAACATTTCCCCTCCTACGACCTACTCTTAAGCAGTCAGAACAGAAATTCTTAGCAGATTTAAATGGACACGTTGCTGGCACATGATCAGTCTTCTTACGGTAACCACAATAAGTTCTTTTTGGAGAAAGGTTAAATGTTTTCATCTGTTGAGTTAGGTTGTCAATTGGTCATTCAATTTCATCATGCTTATTTGTGCTTGGTGGCTTTGTCTCAGCTCATACTCACTCGTTTGATGTCCCTATTAGTTGTTAACACAAGCCTCCTCTCATCCTCAACCCATTTAAGAAATTATTTAAGGAGACTGTGTCAAAGAAATCACTCAGTTTACAATGGGCAGTCTCAGGAAGTCCCTGGAATAATTTCTTTTTAGTTAATATTTCTGCATCAGGAATGGATTCTTTTGAGAATTTGGTCTCTATAGCTCCCATTTTACAGTTTAATCTGTTCATAATTGTTCTGAAAGTTTCCTCTACATCTTACGTAATTTCTTCAATAATTTGTCAAGCTCCTGTAATATTAGGAGTACTATAAAACATAGCAGTCAACACTGTCTTGAAATCACTCCATGTATGAGGTCTGTACAGAAAGTATCCGATCTAAGGCTGTAAAAAAATTAATAGCTAACCTGTTGAGCCAAGACTCTAATCCCCCTCAAAACATGCCCTTATGACTTGGCACACCCAGCCCAACGTTCCATACACTACATAAAACATTTTTCGAAGTCGATTTTCGGTATCCCCTGCAGGTGCTTCGTCGTATTCGTCATGATCTCTTCTCTTGGATAAACGTTGCTAAAGACTTGGAGTGTGTAAATCGAGATCCAGACTTTCTGAAGACTGTTATCACTGGAGATGAGACTTGGGTGTGTGGGTACAACCCAAAAACCAAAGCACAGTCGTCCCAGTGGAAGGATGCAGGGTCACCTTGGCCAAAACAAGCACGACAGGTCCGCAGCAAGGCGAAATGCATGTTGACAAATTTTGTTCGACTACTGTGGTGTTGTGCATCACGAATATGCACCAGAAAGTCAGACTGTCAACAAACATTGCAACCTCTACGTTATCCAACGTTTTTTGTGACGCGGGTCGGCAGAAGAGACCAGACCTTTGGAAAGTGGCAAGTTGGAAGCAGCACCATGACACCATTCTTCTCAAGTGATTCAAGAATTTTTGGCCAAGCACAAAATCCTGCAGGCCCAGAAGATTCCCTATTCACCACATATGGGTCTGCGCAAGTTGTGCGTGTTCCTCAAGCTCAAAACTCCGCTGAAGGGTCCCCAATTTGAGACGAGAGAAGAGATCATGCTGAATGAAATGAAGCACCCGCAGGAGGTACCGTAAACCAACTTTGAAAAATATTCCAGGCTGTGGAAAGAGCACTGGGCTACGTGTGTCAAGTCAGAAGGGCCCTACTTTGAGAGGGATTAGTGACTAAGCTCAAGAGATCAGGTATTTATTGTTTTTTAGAGACCAAGATCGGATACTTTCAGAACAGACTTCATAGAGATTTTTCCTTTTAACGAGGTTATAAATCAGGGTATGGAACGGTTTCTCAAGTCGAGTTTGAGCACCGTGGAACCTGTCTTCATCAGATGTCACACATGATTCATCATGTGCGTACAACTCTGCCAGGGAACTTTGAGCTTCGATTCCAACTAAATCAGTTGGATTTACCATGGCAATATCACGAGGTCTAATAATGGGTTGTTTGGACAAGGAAGTACTGTTCCTGGGTGCAGGGATTGATATGGGGCAGAGGGAGTTGATGTAACTGATGGAAGGAATGGATTATAATTAGGTGTTTGGTTAGGCTCAGGGATTTAAGGTGCGTGTTCTGTGATGCACTTTTTAATTTTGATACTTCATCCTTCAGTGTTTTAATCAAGGTTTGGTGCTCACTTTCAATCTGCATCACATTTATCATGAAAGCATGTTGTGCATCAGCCGTAATAGCTTGAAGGTCATTCTCTGCTACCCTGAACTGAGTGTCATACACTCCGTCTGCTATGTTGATTTAAATAAGCAAACAACAGTTTCACCGATGAAACATATGGGAAACAAAAGTCTACAGGGTAGCTGGCAGCTCAATAGGAATATACCAAATGGCTGCTGGTTAAGCACTCTAGAGTTCATGGGGAATCTTTAAGTCTTGAAAAAGGAAAATTTACAAAAACTGTATCAAATGTTCTTAAATCATCCCATTAAGCTGCCACCAGAATGCACTGGCCAAAACAACCAGGTTCACTTATGAGCAGCCCATTTATATAAGTTACAAATATGTGAAAGTCATGGGACTTGTTGATACATTTTAGACAGGACTAATAAATAGATATAATATAAAGAAGTGTCCACACAGTGACTTGGTAAAGAGTTCAGATATCATACGTGGTAGCACTAACCCTTCAATGTAGTACAGGACACAAAATTCTTGACCCTGCAGAGGGTTTTCCATTGTCTTTTCTGGGAAAGAGAGTATTTTCCTGATGGGTATCAACGAAACGCATTACTGTAGGTGGCCGTTCTTAATCAATTCAACTGTAGCTTCACACATATTAATGACACCAGGGAGACTGGGCTTGTCCCAGTTCAGGGCAAGGCTAGGCAAACACTTGAAAAAGAGACAGTGGCCATACTGGACCCAGTCTCAAAAGTAGAATACTATGCCAGAATTTGGTTGAAGTTCACTACGAGGCTTACACCTCTGAAAGTGGTGAAACTTTCAGGTAGTTTCAAACTAATTACTAAAGTGAAATTACACGTAAAAGTGAAAAACAAAAATTTTCAAATGAATATTTCAAGAAATTAAGATAATTCAGCTGCCTTCTGACCTCTCTAACCTCTACTGTTTAGATTGATACTGCTCACGATAAGAACGACTCACCCTTATTTCATAATTACAAAACAATTTTCAGCATTAGATTGGTGTCAGACTGTACAATTTTACTCTACGGTGTCAGGATGCTGACAGGCCTGTTCTGTATCTCTTCCAATATCTTACGATTTTCAGGTAGACTTCACCGTCAAGACACTGCTAATAGAGGTCTAATACCATCAAAATGCCTTTTTTAGGGGTTTAAAAGTCGATGTACAAATTTATAATGGTCCTAGGGGAAGAGAAATCTCCAGGCTGAAGGATGTGGTGTAGCTTCTCAGAGAGGCCACAACAGAGCGAGTCTTTGTCCCCTCAGGGAGGTGTGCTTGCCTCCATTCAAGGGACCCTTATAATAAAACTTTAAAACTGTTTATTATATTTTCTTTTCGGAATTTGGATAAATCTATCTATCTATCTATTGCCAGACGCCTCAATCCCGTTCGGGGTGGCCACAAACAAATCACCTCCACGTCTCCCTGTCCCCCACCATTTCACTGCCCTGCTCCCAACTCACACCCCCCCTCTCTCATATACCTCTCCACCCCATCCCTCCATCTCATCCTCGGCCTCCCCCTCCCTCTCCCCCCCTCCACCTCACTCACATACACTCTTTTCGTCAGTCTTTCACCCTCCATCCTCTCCACATGGCCAAACCACCTCAGTGTATTCCTCCTAACGCTTCCTATCACATCACATCCACACCACAATGCTTCTTTATATCCTCATTTGTCAGCCAACCTCTCCATGTGACTCCACAGGCCCCTCTTAAATAACTCATTTTCACTGCTCTCACTCTTGACGTATGTCCTTCCAACAACGTTCAAGCATGTTGGTGTTATAATCAAGCACACACTCAGGTTTCCAGATGTGGAGCCTCCTCTCGCTGCGGTAAATATCACAAAATATTTAGGGATGCATTGGTAATATATTAGTTTCAAGTGTCATCGTTCAACAGAATATATATATATATATATATATATATATATATATATATATATATATATATATATATATATATATATATATATATATATATATACTGAATCATTGTAAAGAATACATAACATCAAGGAAAAGATCTATACAATAATGGGATATTATGGTGTGAGGCTGGCGGCACAGGGTACTCCTGGTCAATATCAAGCGACTGCGCCAATAGGGACTATTGCAAACACAGTTCATGCTTGTTAGTGGAGAAGTGCAGGTTCGGCCTTGTGCTTCGCCAATATCCGTGGTCTTAGTACCAATTTGAATTCAGTTAATTTTTTTCTTCCTTCGGTATCCCGTCTAGCCCTGTTCCTCACAGAATCCCAAATCTCTCCCTCTACTGAAATATCCCATTTTGTTTGTTTTTCTGGTTACCATCTCCTCACAAAATTCTGTAAGAAGGGTGGCGCCTGTTGTTATATCAAATCTGAATTAGCAGTCGACACTGTTTTGAACTTCACTTCAACTAATTTTGATTATTCACTGTACAAACTAAATTATCTAATCTTATATTTATTTTTGTAGGCTATCGCTCCCCAATGCTTCCTCAGAACCCAGTGTATTTGACTCCATATCCACACAGTTGACTAACCTTAACCTTGTCCTTAGCACTGAAATTACCGTTTTGGGCAATTTAACGTACAATACATAATGTAGAATGGTTATTACATGCTGCCAGGAATGACGATACTGGTCTAGAATGCGAGCTGTTTGAAGAAACGTTTAATCTCACATAGTTAGTAAAATAACCAACCAGAATACCAGATAACCTTGACCATAATGCCAATCTCTTGGATCTATTCCTGACAAATTATCCAGATCAGTACAGGATAGAAGTACTGTCACCACTTGGATCCCCTGACTGCAGTCTCAGCAAAGCCTCATTAGTCGGCTCCCCCAAACCTCCCTATTCTGAACCTGTCAGGGTGACCCAGTGACACTTTGATAGGGCAGACTGGGATGGAATCAGAAATGATCTTGCTAACATTCCATCATAGTCTTCCTTCTCTAATTACATCAGTTCTACCCAGTTCCACATTAATTAATTAATAAAAGCCGGTATGGAATTGTTCATACCAAGTCAGCAGTTCACTAAACAATCGGACTCCCCCAAATGGTTTGACAGCAGTTGTGCTAGAGCATCGGTCCAAAGGTCACTGGCATATAACATTTATTTAAAATAAAAATATCTGAATCTCCCACTCAATTAAAAATTGCTACAAACCGTGCAAAAGCTGTAACAAATCTCGGTAAATCAAAATTTCTTCACAACCAAGATTCCAAACTACTAAACACTCCTAATGACAGTAGAATATTTTGGTCTACTCTCTTTGTTCTTTCAGTAATAACTTAAACAAGTCATCGTCCATTCCCCACATTAAAACCTTCAAATGGTAACATTACAAATGTCTCACGTGGTAAAGCAAATGTTCGTGCCAGTACAGTTGCCAGAAATTCTGTTAGAGGAAGTCAGCCAGAACGTCCCAGTACTAGAACTTGACTTTCCCAAAATTGCCCCACTTAAAATACAAACTAAATACTTAACGTTCATCCTAGATAGTTTACCAAACAACAAAGCTTCAGGCCCAGATGGAATTCCTCTAATAGTTTTTAATAACTTGCTTCTATTCCAATTAAATTATTCAGACTATACATGAGCACTTCTTCATTCCATAATTCTTGGAAAGAAGCCAATATCCATCCAAGTCTGAAGAAAGGAAGTTCCTCCTACCCCTCTGATTACAGACCCATAACTATCACGTCTTCTTTTGGCGAAGTATATGAAATTGTAATGAATAAGCACATAGTTATACATCTTGAATCCAACATCTTAATTAGTGATAGACAGTATTGTTTTCGTAACGAAAGACCCACGGTTGAAATACTCAATATCCTGACTCATTGCATCAGTCAGTCAATTGACCAACGTGGAGTAACTCATGCAGTATCCCTTGATATTTCTAAATGCTTTTGACAGGCAGTGACACCTTTCCTTGCTATCCATATTACCTTGGAATGGACTAACGTCTTTTCTTCCTCTGATTTCCTCACATCTTAGCGACAGAAACATAAAAGTTGATGATGTATATTCCGATTTCCACCCAATTATCACGGCGTGTAACAAGGATCAGTTCTGGCTTCATTTCTATTTCTAATCCATATTAATGACCTGTTATCTATCATCCATAATCTCATCTATTCTTATGCAGATGACTCAACATTTCACAGTTCATTCACACTTAAACATCCATTCACAAAGTTTAATCATTCTAATTCACAACTCGGTAGAGCCACCTCCATAAATTAAGACTTATCTTGGATCACTGAAAGGGAACAGAATAACCTGTCCTCATGTAATGCTTGTAAAACCAAATACATACAGTTTACTAATTGACAGATATTGCCAGATTCCTATAATACCTTCAATGCCATTAATATTCCCATCTCCAAAAGTATTGAAATTCTCGGTGTTTCACTTATCAATGACCTCACTTGGACCTACGTCAGATCGCTTGCTAGAACCGCCTCACTGAAACTTGGATTATTGTAAAGAGTTTGTAGCTTCATCACTGACGAGCAGTTAGCTGTTGTTAATAAGAGTCATTTGCGCTCTCAGCTGGAATATTGCTCACCCCTGTGAAATGGTTGCGGAGAGGTTGCACTAAAACAATAAGAGAGAAGAAAAAAAAAGTGTTAGGACTATTAATAACCCTAATACTCGTATTACAGATAAACTACGTTCCCTATCGGTAAGAAGGAATGTTGCCTCCCTTGCACTATTTTACAAATACTTTTCTGGCAAATGGTCTGTCGAAGTTGCATCCATTTTGCATCCATTTTCCCTGTGTAGAGTATAACTCTCATTTGTGGGGAGGCTCCCCACATACAGCTCTTCTCAACAGGGTGGAGTCAAAGGCTTTTCGTTTCATTAACTCTCCTCGTCTTACTGGCTCCCTTCAACATTTGTCTCTTCGCTGCACTGTTGCCTCTTTATCTCTTTTCTATCGCTACTTCCAAGGTCACTGCTCCTCTGAACTGTCTGCTTGGATCCTTCCACCTCTACGACGGGCGCGTAGCACCCGTCTAGTAACAAACTCTCATCCTTTTTCTGTCCAACTCTAATGCAAGAGTTAACCGTTGCTCCCAGTCCTTTAATTATGCAACAGGTCAGCTCTGGAACTGTCTCCCTCTGTCTGTATTTCCTACTTCCTATGATCTCCAGTCTTTCAAACGCAGTGTGTCCAGTCATCTCGAAATGAACAAATCTTGAATTTAGCTCACTTTTGTATCTTTTTTTTTTTCTCGGAAGGAATTGTTTGCGGGCTCCTAGCCTTTGGTTCCTTCTTATTCGCATTAAAAAAAAAAAATCAACTTACAGCTGTTCAAGTCCAATTGTTACAGATTTTTATGAATGGAGGATACCAGTAATCTGGTGTATGGATTATTTTGTTTTTATTCATTTGTTTTTCCTTCCACTGTTCTGTTATTTAAAAAAAAAAAAAAAGTAAAAATATTATAAGCACTTATTTTCAACCTACACAGCTCACGGCCCCACGACTGTTCATGGTACCACTAATACTGGTCGACATAATTTAAAAAGTGTTATGGTTCTCGTATATTTTTAGGTGATTGTAAGCAACATGAGCCTGTAAATTTCGAATATGATATCCAGTTTTCGCCACCACGTCCAGTTTTCGAGAACCATTATACTCGTACCATTGGAAAATCTGCTCGTATGTTGGAAAATCCGATTCGACTCCAATCATGGAAATAGATATACCTTGTGAAGTTGCATTCTGCTGGTAATTGTGGCGGTTATATCAGTTTCAATTAAGTACCTGAATCACAAGATATTTAGCAACTCAAAGTGAATCAGCTACAGCCGAAAGTCGGGTAAAATTTCCCCACCATCAAGCAGATTTTTTTTTTTTTTAACTAATGTATGCAATGTTTTTTTTTTTTTTTTTTTTTTTGCTATTATTCCATTTCAGCTTCTCTTTATTGTTACAGTGCCTTAATCTGTGTTGGCAAGCAATGAAGCACCGTAACTGTATGAATGAATCAGACTCGTTTTGCTATATCTGCGGGTTCTTTACAGCTGAAAGCCTGAAGAGACCAATTACAAGGAATGTTAAAAGTGCTTACAAACATTACTTCAAATGTCCTGATGGTAATCAAGATTAGAAGTGGGCACCCCATATTGCATGTAAGCTCTGTGTAAACCACATGAAACGGTCATCAGGTATGCCTTTCGCTGTACCAGTGGTTTGGTGAGAACCAAATGATCACTGTCCTGACTGCTGTTTTTGCCTTACTAACACCAAAGGGTATTCAGTGAAAACTCGGTCCAAGATCAGGTATCCTTACGTACCTTCTCTAAGGCAAGCACCCCATGGCCCTGAGCTTCCAGTTACGGATCCTCCATTAACCCTAGATAGGTAATGTGGGGTCTCAGAAACCCCAGTCCCTGAAATTTGATTTTTAAAAATATGAGCATAAGGTCTACAGATCTGTCGGTCTCATTACCTTCCTGCCTAGTGATGCTTTTCATGGGGATGATGGGGTCATAGCTGTACCTGGCCCTGATTTTGCTCTATAGAGCCATTGGGGTATGTTAGACCCCAGATTACCTATAATGTAACCTCAGTTGAGCCCTCTTGTGATTTTTTTATTTCAGTTTGCTGTCTTTCTCCTTTTGTATACAGAAGGTCCCAACATCGGTCTACTGCAGACCACCCAAGGAATCATGATATTACTTTTCAATTTTTCAAGATTTAACTTTAAAATTAGTATACCTAAAATTTAATCATTTTTGTATAAACTTTTAAAAAATATATATTTTTCAATTAAACTTTATTTTTTCTGACCCTATTTAAAGATAAGGGGTTGAATTATTTGTGTATTGAAGCATTTTGAAGTATCTCAAACAGAAGTTTTTTTTTTTTTTTCCGTGGGGTCCGTCAGACCCCACGTTACCTAATATAGTAACAAAATCAAGATTACCTACCACAAGTGAATCAGAATCTAGTGAGGAGGAATGTTGCATGGATGCCGACTTTCAAGAAGATTTAGAGAGCAAGGAGCCACACCTCATCAGTCAGGTAGAGGTGCATGGTTTTATAAGAGACCTTAACTCCTCCAAAGAGAAAAATGATTTCCTTTGATCTCGACTCAAATAATGGAACATGCTACAACATGGAGTTTGTACCACCACCTTCCATTATAGACATGAAAAGCTCTCATTGTACTTCAAGATGGATGACATGCTTTGTCACTGTTATGATGTATCGTTAATGCAGCACCTTTGTAAGTCTCGTCCTTCTCAAAGAGGAAAATGGCGACTGTTCATAGATTCTACGAAGAAAGCAGTGAAGGCAGTCCGTCTCCCTAGTGGAAAAGAGCTTCCTTCTGTTCCAATTGTGCATGCCCATAGAGTGAATGAAAGTTATGAACCTATGAGTACTCTGTTGACAGCTACTAGCTACAAAACGCATCAATGGAGCATCTGTGGGGACCTGAAAGTGATCTGCTTGCATCTAGGACTTAAGCAAGGTTACACAAAGCACATGTGTTTTCTCTATTCATGGGACAACAGAGCAGACGCTAAGCATTACGCACAAAAGGAATTCCAACTGTGACGGAAAGCTATGACTGGAAGGTTCAACTGTCTTAACAAACCTCTTGTTGACCCTGAGAAGGTATTCGTGCCTCCACTCCATTTGAAACTTTAATGAAGAACTTTGTGAAGGCCATGGATCAAGATGGTGCTGGCTTCCACTGCTTGCTAACGAAGTACCAAGGCACTGTATCTGAGGCCAAAGTAAAGGCGGGTTTTTTTTCAGTAGGCCCTCAAATTCTACTTATACTCAACGATTAGGATTTTATAAAGAGCTTATCTGAGCTGGAAACGGCTGCCTGGGAGAGCTTCATGGTTCTTACCAAGAATTACCTGGGAAATTTTCGAACATCTAATTATGAGGAGCTTGTGGACAAGATGTTGAAGAGTTACTGTGCACTCGGTGATCGAATGTCGCTCGACAAATTTCTTCCATTCTCATTTGGACTTCTTTCTATTTATTCTTGGCAGTGTCAGTGATGAACGTGGCGAAAAGTTTCAAAACGAAATTGTCATAATAGAGAGTCGATATCATGGCCGATTCAATCCAGACATGATGAACGACTATTGTTGGACTCTATAGCGTGGGCGTAATTGCTCCAACAAACGTAAAATGCAAAAATACTTCTAATGTGCAAAGGTCATGTAATAATATTTTGTGTATATATATATATATATATATATATATATATATATATATATATATATATATATATAACGGTTTGTGCCTAGTATGTTATATAAATTAAAGACTAAGTATTTTACTTATGTAACAATATATAGACTTACTCAACTTATTTGACGAATTTGCATGTTTCATGGAATTTTCTCTCACTTATGATGTAGTACGTCAAGGTTATGTGATTGCCAAATTTTAAGGTCAGTTTAGAAATTGGGGGTAACAAATTAGAAACAGGTGAGAATAAGTCAGAACCATTTTGGCTGTTGACCAGTGTAATCCCAGTCTTTCCCTGAAGCGTCGTTGGATATGTATTTTAATTTATATGGGAAACAACCATGATTTATATATATACAATAATGATTTTTTGTGCTAGAGGTGGGTCAGTTTGTTTTTAACTTCGCAGATAATAGTGTCAGAAAAATATTCCTTGAGTAGTCTCGTAAGCCTATTAAGTTACTACTTCCTGTCTCATAAGAAACGGTATGCTCCATGAGAGTTTACATCATGCTGCTATGGGTCATTTTGTTATCTTGGACTGTATATTTTTAAAATATTTCATGATTTTTACCCTTTTAATCGTAGGGCTTATTATTATGGATACTTTTTTTTTCCCACGTGGTTGTTAGGAATCCAAACCAGACTGTGGAGAGCTACACGGTTTGCTCCGCTTCTCTTCTTTCATCCAAATTCCCTTTCAACTTGGTGCGTTTCCATTATTGCTTCAACTATTTGCTTCCGTCTTTGCACAGTATTATTCCTTGGACCAATAGCCTTTTCACTTTTGAATTATATAGGCCTTTTAAGGGATTCATGTGGTCAAATGCCTGACCATGTAAACAAGTAAATTTTGAGAGCCTCTGTTCTGTATATTCATTAATCATCATAACAGTTAACACAGAAGCATGTCAGTGTATTGTCCTTTTATGGAGACCGTTTTCCTATAAATGTTAGCAATCTTACATCTCCCTTTGGGGAGGCCATATTACTTTACGGACTAGATGGAGATTATTCCCACCACACTAACCATGATAGGATTCCCCAACACAATAAAATAGTAATAATAATCATCATCATCATCATCATCACCATCATCATCATCATCATCATCATCATCATCATCATAATAATAATAATAATAATAATAATAATAATAATAATAACAATAATCTGCAAGAAGTTAAAAAAATATATATATATTTATGTCTTCGGGTAGAAGGGATTCAATCTTTCAGTTACTGGCACAAAGTCATGCCGTAGGAGTGATTCAGGCAACTACCTTATGTTGATTTTTTCAGCTTTGAAGTTCATGCAGAACCGAACAGTTCGTGGGGCTTGGAGAGGAGCGGTGTCTTCAGTGGTATGATGGGTCAGCTACAGCGGGAGGAGGTAGATTTTTGTTCGGCAGCTGCACCTACCCCAGGACGACTCAAAGTGATTGGATATGGTCCTGGTTATCCATCAGACATCATGACGCTTACCTCCTTGAAGCCATCACTTCTTCCACAACACCTGGCTCTTATTAGGCCTTTCTCAGGTACTGTAAATTACAATTTAACCCTTGAATTAAATAAAGTATTATACTGATTTTATTTTTGCTGCTCTAGATATATGTAATAACTTAGGAGAGGCACATGTTATTGAAAAGTGTTGCGAGTGTTTTTTGTTATTACTCGCCTAAAATTGTCTGATGATAGCACGAATAATATTAAAAACGTAATCGGGATAAATAGCTTAAGAGAAGCATTATATTCAGTTTTTATCTAATAAGAGCGTAATTCCAATCACAGATTTTTAGATGAAGGCCATTCATTTCTCAGCAACATTCATATTCACAAGAGATTTAAGAATACAGTTTTGAACTGCGAAAGTTAAACACACGTGCGGTATTGCACGAGTGTCACGAAGTAAGAATTGTCTGGAGATATGTCGTAGTAGTAGAAAGAGAAACAGAAGAGAAAGGGAATATGAGGGTGGAGAGGCCCTTAATAGCATTCAAGTGAGTGCAAAGAAGAACAAAGGAAAACAAACAACAAAAGACCTGTTGGTTCCTTCGAGGCTGTCTGTTATAAGTTAGGATATAAGAACCAACATCATTACTCTGTGGTTGAATGACAAGGAATTGAAAAAAGGAAGACTCCAAGATAAGATAATGACACTTTATTATGACCAAGAACTTTCAAACGAAATCAGTAAACAGAAGGAATAGAAAAGCCTTGTCTATCTATCTATATACCTAGGCTGCTTCCCCCAAGGAAAGGGAGGTAGCCGAGACAGGACGACACACTCTCCATTTACTCATCCATTTAAACACATTCATTCACATCTTAGCCCCAAAGGGGAGAACGGACAGATCCTCACCGCACCACACCGCACAAGGGTCAACTGCGCAATGCAATCAGTGACATCCGCAGCAGGGCCCGACAGCAGAGCTGGTTTACCCCTGCCACATCATAACATACCCATCCCCTTACCCGCACCTGACCTGACTAGCTGATCAGGCAATTAATCCAAAATTCTCTGAAAGTGATCGTTTTGAAAAGAGATGCAGTAATATGGAAAACTAAACGTGCTGAAAAGCAGTCATCTCAACAAGCAGAGAAAGTAGAAAGATTAAAAAAATACTGACATAGGAACAACGATAACAAAGAAAAAGAGGATTAAGCTGGGTATTGTGCAGTAAAGGAAACTGGTGGTCAAAGATGTGTTTGGGGTAAAGTGAGGAATGCTGTAACAGTGTTAAGAAATGGGAATACAGCAGTGTTGGTAAGGTACATACGAACAAGGAGTGCACTGAACTGTTTGTAAAACATATAAGAAATTAATGTAAGCAAACACACTTATGCTGACAAATATCATGTAATTACTAGCACACCACAACACACACAAATCAAACACTCACCTTGCACTGTGACCACGAACTTTGCTTGCTGTGAAAATCTAATCTTTTAATCCTTGCTGATCGTTAACCCTCCAGCACGTTTGGTCTAATTTGGATATTTAGGTTGACCTTGCTATGTGACACTGTCCTTGCTTGGACTTGGTGCTCCCAAATATAAAAAGTCAAACCAATGGCTGAGCCTCAAACCGTCCACGAAGTTTGGTCTAGATCAGTTCAAACTATTTTGTTATCATGTTTACACACTGTCACAGACAGCAGAGAGGAACCTTCCCGCTGTTGCCTTGGGGAAAGAGAAGCTGATTTGCCTCCTGCCTACGAATGAAACTTCTTCCTAGTGTTCTGTGTCCTGTGAGGAAGACCCGGTCCACCGTTGCAAGGAGCCGTCTCCTGTTTGAGGGAGCTGCTCCCTATGCCATTTTGTTTACACTAAGAGAAATTATTATCCGGCGGTCATTTGCCTGAATCTCATATTCGCTGGAGACATTGAGAACAATCCTGGTCCACATAAACGATACTTGTGCCGTTAAGGGCATAGGCATCACGCTCTCTATTCACCACAAGCACATTGTGTTGCCAACACATGACATGTAGAAGACAAACATTTGATTATGATCAATGCACCTCCTGCAGAAAATGGATCCAGATCAAATGTACCACGCTAACAAATGCCAGACAACGCCATAATACTTTGGTGTGTGACATGTGTAGCACATCCACAAACGCTTTTGTCACACAAATGTAGCTCCTCCACTCAAACCCCTCCAAAAATCCTCCAACTAGCAAAACCTGGGACATAGCAACATAGTCTCTGTGTAGCTTATTGCGCAACAGGAGAGGATAGTAAAATTATTATGTCCAAAGCCAGAGTTGCACCAGTTAAAGGAAGAACCCTACCTCAAAATAATGGAATTGGCTTCCACATAAGTAGAAACTAAATTGGCTAGGTATATAACCACTTCTCTTGATGCTTAGTTTGAGGATATCTATATATGGACAGACAGTGAGATTAGTCTACTGGATAGGGAAGGAAGACAGTAAAATTCCTTTCGTCTGCAATATAGTGAAGACTATTAAAGAGCTGTCTTTCAGATTTAAATTTATGCATGATCCTCCAAACAAAACCCAGCTGATCTGCTCTCGAGAAGTTCGACTGTAAAGAGACAAAGATAACTTGTGATTTCAAGGTCCCAAATGGTTACTCACTAAAGATTGGCCTGAGCAGAAACAGTATAGTATTGCTGAGGTTAGTGTAGTAAACTTGGATCCTGTAGTACCTGAGCCAGAAGTAATTGATATTAGCAGATTCTCATCTATAAGACAACTTATTAACACAACTAAATTAACTGTTAAATTTTTTAAATAAGAAAATGGGGTTTCCAAGGTTTGATCCCATGGAATATTGGCTGAAAAAGATACAAATGAATTATTACGGAGAGATATATGACCTTTTAGGCCAAGGCACTGGGAACAAGAATAAGCTGATAAGAGATTTAGGCATGTTCTTAGACGGAAAGGGTCTAATCAGATGCCGGGGCCAAATAATAAAGGCTGATTTGCCTCTCCAAACTAGACATCCCATATCATTACATAAGAGCAATTATTTTGTACAGTTAATTTAGCTGCTAAGGAAGCCCATGATTTGACTCTTCATGGAGGTGTGCTGCAGACTTTGGCTCGAATCCGGGAGAGGTATTGATCCCTAAGGGTAGACAGATCATAAGAAATATCTCAAAGGTTGCATTGCATGTAGGAAATATGAACAACGACCATATGACTATCCACGATCACCTGCCTTACCAAGGGATAAGGTAAATGTAAGCCGGCCCTTCAAACTAACTGGAGCTGATTACAAAGGAGCTATAACTGTTATGGGTGAGGGAACTCCCCATAAGGTGTATATATGTCTGTATACTTGCACCTACACAAGGGCAGTCCATCTAGAAATGGCAGAAGATTTAAGTTCAAAGACATTCCTGAACGTATTTAGAAGATATGCAGCTAGAAGGTATTGTCCTAATAAATTAATAAGCGACAACGGAACCAATTTCGTTGGAGCAGCACCTCTACTTTTAAATATAATGAATGACCCAAAGGTTAAGTCCGCACTGGGAATCCGAAATTGTACCTGGCAGCTCATAGCTCCAAGAGTACCATGGCAAATTGGACTTATCGAATGAATGGTTGGTATTGTGAAGAACTGCCTTAGGAAAACCTTGCACAGAACTAAGAATACCAGAGAGGAGTTGAGAACGGCGATAACTGAAACTGAGGCCAAGATTAATGATAGACCTTTAACCTATCAAGATGACACTAGCGTTTCGTTTGACGCATTGACACTGGCTCATAAGTTATATGGCAGAAAGCTCCTTGTGTAGATATCCAGGAGGAAGTAGATGATCCTGCCATAGAAAATAATGACTGAGGACAACATCTGCAGGAGGGATATCAATGTCTGAAAAAGGTATTGGACACCTGGAACAGACACTGGAGCAAAGAATATCTTTTGAGCCTACGAGAAAGATTTTATGGGGCTCAGGCTGCCAGTAACAAATCTGTTATAAACATAGGAGATATGGTCTTAGGAAAAACAGAACAACCAAGATCCCAGTGGCCATTAGCCAAAATGATCTCCACACACCCAGATTCAGAGGGGACGCTGAGACATGTAAAAATAAAATGTAGGGAACACACCAATTTAAAAACTATTGATAAACTGGTGCCCCTTGAGTTAATGACTACCCCGGACACAGTGGATGATGGAGAGCAATTGGGTCAAGATTCGTGGCTTAGAAGGGCCACAGCACAGGGTTCTCGAAACCTTTGGAGAGAACTCCTGGCTAAGGGTCACATTACATGATACAGCATATCGTTTTACGCCTGGCCCCAAAACTGTGGGAAATATTTTCCCCTAGAGTGGTTGTGCTCTTTACCTTTTAAAATAGTTGTCCCTGTTTAAAAGCAGAGGAAAACCTGGAGAGTGCTAATGACTAATTCAAGCGGTTTTATGACCCAGAGATTACGTTCTCTTTAATAATTCTTATTATTAATAAAATAAATGCTACTGTGTTTAACCCCAGTGGACAGCTGTATTGTAAATACATGTAAATACTTAGGAAATTTCCATAGACCTAACTGCGCTTGCTTGGTATGAAGTGCCTCACGTGAGAAACGAATGAGGGTTTAATATATATTTACATAGATCAAGGGAATATTTGGCTTTAATTTAATTAAAACTAAGATTAAATTAAATTGGATTCACCTTGAATATATAATGAAGTAATTTAACCATATTTAGTCTTAAATTAATTAATAGTTGGCATCTATCCAATCCTATGAGGGAGAAGATGCCCGCCATGTTCAATCACTCTAGTTCCTAAGCCCGTTGAAGTAGCACACTGCAGCTAAAGCTGGTTAAAGTTGCACACTGTAAAATATGCACCTAAGGACTCTTGGATGCCCAGGCAACCGACTGAAACATCAGGCTCATGGTCATCTCTTGTCCGACCCTTTCTAGCTAAGTAATCTTTATGATTTGGCCAAACCTTAGGGAATTACCTAGGAGATAGAATAATTATTGGTAAGCTGATTACCTAGGAGATAGAATAATTGCTGGTAAGCTGAAATATCAATTACACTTAAACCTCCTAAGAGACTTATGTGAATTTACTTAAGATCAAGTTAGACTAACACTCGTCAGATAAAGGAGCGAATAAAAATTTCTGACAAGGTGGCTATGTGGCTTCGCTCTTGGAGGGGCCAAATTGACCTCATGGTGTATTGCCAACTGTCATTCTGCATGTATTATTAGTATTATTATCATTACTAATATTATTTAACCCCTTGGCTGCAGCTATTGTGGTGAGAGCGATACCCCTGGTGTGGCAATCTACAAAGTTACGCATTTTCAAGGCAATGATTTTCATATTAATAAACAAGATAGAAAATAATAAAACACGCACAAGAAAGCGAAACCTTTCTTCTTACCTATGAGCACATCAGTGAATGTTTAAATGCTCCTACGATGCCATAGAGATAGTTGAAAGCAACGCTATTTTTTTTTTTTTTTTTTTTGCGTCGCTGTAGTTTTCCATCACACTCCACCACCTATGCCACCGGTCACCACATTTCATTTCCCGACCACAAACCTCTATAAGCACCACTTTCGTTGCATTATCTTGAATGGTTTAATTAGCATTTCATAATCATTTTTTTGTTAATCAATAATAGCAAGTAATGCTGAACTCAGTTAAGGATATTTACATTGTATACACCAGACACTTTCACTTTCCTTAAATTTTAGTCACTTACACTTACTTTCTATCACTTATTTACATTGATGTCATATTAAGCCGTGAAAAGCTACTCATTAACCCCTAGGCACCGATCCATGTTGTATGACATGTTGGCAGAGGCATACAGTCCACATCATATGACGTTTTAATTTTTCGCAGGCATGTTTGAACTTAGTAGCGCGCCATATGGACTCAGAGTACTGTCCCGGCATTGGTGGTGTGCGGGGTAATGCTGGCTGGCCGGGAGAGGGGGCGGGGGTTTGGGTGGGGGGGTGGGAGGGCAGCCCATCACTGAGGAGGGCTGTGGTGGAGGGTGGTGGGAGGCCGGCGTAGGGAGAGTGTGGCCTTGGAACCAGCTGATACTGGTTCAGGGTTGGGGTAGGGGTCGGGAGGGGGTGGGGTGGGTGGGAGGGCTACTATAGGGCCCTGAGGGGTGTGGGGGAGAATGTATGGAGAGTATCATACTGTCAAGAGTTACTAAAAACAGTGAAATAATGTGTAAATAGTGTATAAATAATAGTGAATAAATAAACAGACATCAATTTGTTAGAAAATATGGAAAACAAAATAAGCCAATCTTCATTAAATACTCTCTTGTGTTTTTTTGCTATTATAGTTGTAATATTGTGTTCATACGGCATTGTGAATTGGCGAGAGAAACAAATACACACTCAACACTTATTCTGGCGTGAGGTAATCCATCCTTCTTCCCTCCACTAATACCGCCAACACACCACCGCGACTTTGAACATGCTCAGCCCAGATGCCACACACCGGCTCCCTCGCACAACACCACGACCTCCAAATCGCCAAAAGAGAATAAGTAGGCACTTTTTATGTGTTTTTTGTCATTTATGATTGGTGTCTAATGACAAAAAAATACTGGGGGGAAAATTGATTATCCTGAAAATAACCCGGTTCTGGGACGTTGATAGGTAAACCCATGCCCGTCACCTAGGAGTTAATAGTAACTGATGCTAAACTTAGCGAAAGATATTTACATAGCATACACCAGACAATTTCACTTTCCTTATATTTTAGTCACTTACACTTACTTTTCACAACGGCCATACCACGTTGAGTACACCGCTTCCCGTCCGATCAGCGAAGTTAAGCAACGTTGGGTCTGGTTAGTACTTGGATGGGTGACTGCCTGGGAACACCAGATGCTGCTGGCATCCCTATGTGTCAAGTGGGGTTGGTGGAGGATTAGTGCCCCTCCCTGTAAAACAATTAACTCTAAGCCCTTGGCCACCCCGTTTGGGATACATGGCATCTGGCAATGAATGAATGAAAAACTTACTTTTTATCTCAAATTTACATTGGTGTGATAGTAAACCGAGAAAAACTACTTTATAACAGCAAATGATGCTAAACCCGGGCCAAATAAAAGCCCGGAAAACTTTGATGGTGCAACCTATGTGGGCTGGCGTCGTTTGGAGCATGGTTGTGCCCGCTTGTTTTTTCGGAGGTTTTACAGTATATTCCACGCTTGAATCACCTGAATCACTCTCACCAGTAGGTGCATACTTCCTTATCTGTGGAATACGATCTCTAGGGCCTCTTTTCTTGGTAACACCATATGAAGTTGTTGGCTAGGGCGAATGCAACGGACCACCAGTAGATGCAATGACTTCCTAAAGTAAACTGGGCTCATGTGGCTGCGAGATAGTGTGGAGGATGCTAAAAGGACGAACTAGCAACCGCAAGCATGGGCTGATGAATAAACAAACTATTCACACCATGATACATGTCACAACTTTTGGAATCTATCTATCTATCTATTGCCAGACGCCTTAATCCTGTAAGAGGTGGCCACAAATAAATCACCTTCATGTCGCCCTGTCTCTCGCCTTTTCACTGCCCTATTCCCAGCTCACACCCCCCTCTCTCCTATACCTCTCCGCTCCATCCCTCCAACTTATCCTTGGCCTTCCCCTCCACCTCACTCACATACACTATCCTTGTCAGTCTTTCACTCTTCATCCTCTCCACATGGCCAAAACACCTCAGTGTGTTTCTCCTAACGCTTCCTCTCACATCCACTTCTACACCACAATGCTCCTTCATTTCCTCATTTGTCAGTCTGTCTCTCCATGTGACTCCACATGCTTCTATCGAGTAACTCATTTCCACTGTTCTCGCTCTTGACTTGTGTCCCTCCAACAAGGTCCAAGCTTCACTTCCATACGTTAGAGTTGGTATCACAATACTGTCATGTAGTAACTTTTTTACTTAACTCTCTCAAGGACGGTAAGTTTCAGTAAGTTTTCCGGTGCATGACTTTATCTGCGAAGCCGCCCAGCCCGGCTGCCTGCGCGCTGCAAATAACACGTATTCTCTCCTTATTTTCGCCACCCAAACATCAATATACTGAAATGAAACCTATGTCATCTTATTCGTCGATGTTTGTTCTAGCTGATAAGCACCATAAAAAAACAGGAAAACCCGAATAAAACAACATTAGGCGGCCGTGAATAAACATTTTGCTACATCATGTTCACTTCCCAACATCACCATTCGAATGTTTTCCATCATACAGGAAAATGCTATTAGAAGTTTTTATAGAGAATTTGATCAGCTTTCTAAAGAGACAAATCCGGTTGTGATAAGATTTGTAGCTTTCGAGAAAATAGCCAAAAATTGAAAGCCATTTAAAAAAAAAAATTCAAGGAGCTCAAACTATGAAATTTTCTCACACGTGTTATGTTTTTATTGCATAATATTATGCAGAATTTCACCAGCTTTCTAATGACCTAAAATTATTTCGATACACCTCATAGTTTTCGAGTAAATCGCCAAAAACGACTGGGAACTCACGTCAGTACATCACTTTCGTGATGTGCACATAACATACGCAATATTCCTCCCTACGTAACAGCAAATTCTTATCATAGATATTACATTGTTATGTCTTGTACATACGTAGAATTTACTGCTCTTTATCGTGGTTTGTACAGGAAATCGATACGTCCAATAGTTTTTGAGTAATTGGCCGACAAAGTGAGATTACTCCTCCGAGCGCTTCCGAGTTTACCGCTAGCGAGGAAAAAAACCAAGTCTGTTCCCCCAACTTTTCCAGCAGAAAATGCTCCCAAAGGCTTATATTCTGCAAATGAACATACGTAGAATTTACTGCCCTTTATCATGGTTTGTACAGGAAATCGATACGTCCAATAGTTTTCGAGTAATTGGCCAACAAAGTGAGGTTACTCCTCCAAGTGCTTCCGAGTTTACCGTTAGTGACGAAAAAAAAACAAGTCTGTTCCACCAACTTTTCCAACAGAAAATGCTCCCAAAGGCTTGTATTCTGCAAATGAACACGCATAGAATTTACTGCTCTTTATCATGGTTCTTACAGGAAGTCAATACGCCCAACAGTTTTCGAGTAATAGGACGACAAAGGTAGATTTCTCTTCTGGCCGGTACCTACTTTTACTGCAAGCGAAAAAAAAAAAAATGTTTTCTCCCCCTTTGCCTAAAGACTATGCTCCCAAAGTTTTCTTCTTTTTTTTTTTATGTACAGACTGTAGAATCTTCTAAGGTTGTCTTTTTTGGTTGTAACCTACTACGCATGAACACTACTTTTTCCAAGTTACTGCTGATGAAGCATTACTTTCTGTCAAATGCGTAATATGTAGGAGAAGACGGTTATTTGCCTGAAAATTATAAGGGTAATGATAGTAGGTCAAAATACATATCAAGAAAATTTGGAAAACTCACTTCTTCCAGGGGTGTTGCTTGAGTTGTAGGACCTTGTGGGATTGGAAGATGAGGAGGTATGTAGTGTGTGTGAGTGTGTGTGTGTGTGTGTGTGTGTGTGTGTGTGTGTGTGTGTGTGTGTGATTCACCGGGTCGGTCAGGATCACTTGATGGTCGTGATCGTCAGCTTTTACCCTCCAGGAAGGGAGCTGAGAGCTCATATAATCCGATCTAAGGACAAGGCTGTAACCTTCACACATGCACACACCCATCCCCTTGCTCAAGGGGGACAGTAACCACCCACTTCCTCAGTGAAACTTTTCGCATCCTGAGCGAGGCGCGAACTCCCGTCTGCCAGATGGCAAGCGAGAACGCTACCACTGAGCCAGCGAGCAGTGTACGTGTCTGTGAGTGTGTGTGTGTGTGTGTGTGTGTTAGTGTGTGTGTGTGTATATATATATATATATATATATATATATATATATATATATATATATATATACATATATATATATATATATATATATATATATATATATATATATATATATATATATATATATATATATATATATATATATATATATATATATATATATATATATATATATATATATATATATATATATATATATATATATATATATATATATATATATATATATATATATATATATATATATATATATATATATATATATATATATATATATATATATATATATATATATATAATATATATATATGTCAAATAACTGAAACAAAATGGAGAGGAGAAAGTGTGAGAGAATGGGAGTATGGATGGGGTATAAGTGCAGGAGTAGGTGAGAATGAGAGGGCAAAGGAAGGAGTATGTTTAGTTTTGAGTAAAAGATAGAAGAGGAGTATAAGACAGTATGGATCAGTTGGGTCTAGGATTGTGTGGGTAAAGTTGAAAGTTGGAATACAAATGTGGGCGATTGTGTGTGTGTATGCGCCAACGCAAGATCGTGCTAGAAGAGTGAGAGAAGCGTTCTGGACAAATGTAGAAGTGTGCATGGAAAAGTTTGGAAGGAATGAGAGAGTGTTTTTGATTGGTGATATGAATGGTAAAGTTGGGAATGTGAAGGTGGATGGAATAGTTGGTGAGTGGGGTGTGCCTGCTGAGATAGATGAGAATGGGAGTGCGTTAGTGGACATTTGTGCTGGGAGGGGGTTGGTGATAGCCAATACCCTCTTCAGGCATAAAATGATCCACAGGTATACATGGCGAGTGATGAGAAGGGTGGGTGGTGAACTGAATGAAAGGAAGGCAATGATTGATTATGTGTGTGTGGATGAAAGGATGCGAAGATGTGTAATGGATGCAAGAGTATATAGAGGATGGGGGAGTGGACTTTCTGACCACTACTTGGTGGTGGCCAGAATTAGATTTCAAGTAAGATGGAGGAATAGAAGAAGGGAAAGACGAGAGGAAGGAGTAGTGGCAAGGAGAGTGGAAAGGTTAGAAGAGGATGAGAAAAAGGCAGAGTATAAGAGAGAAGTGGAGGAACGATTGGGCAAATATGAATTGGAGCAGATGGGAGACGTGGAAGGTGTGTGTAGGATATTTACAGAAGAAATATGTGCAGCATGTGATGTGGTGTGTGGAAGGAAGAGAAGACGGAGGGGGGTGCAAGGAACAGCGTGGTGGACTGAAGAGGTGAGACAGGCTGTGGCACAAAAGAAGAAAGCATACAATGAATGGATGAGAAATAGGGGCGTGGAAGAAGTTGAGAGGCGGAAGAGAGAGTTATATGTAGAAAGAAAGAGAGAGGTGAAAAGATTACTAAGAGGAAGCAAGAAGAGAGTGGATGAGGAATTTGGAAAGAATTTGAATGTAAAGTGGCAGGACTGTAAGAAAATGTTCTGGAAAGAAGTGAAAAGAGTAAGACATGGTGGAAGTGAAGTTAGCAGGGGAGTGAAAGATAAAAATGGTAGATTACTAGTGCAGAAGGGAGAAAAAGTGAGCAGATGGAGAGAACACTTTAAGGAATTGTTGAACGTAATGCGAGTATAAGTGGCTGGGGAATGGCTGGGAGAAGGAGGGAAATGAAAAGACAGGAAGAAATCAGTAGGATAGAAGTTGCGGAAGCAATGAAGAAAGTTAAATCGGGGAAAGCCCCAGGAATTGATGGAGTGTGTGGTGAAATGCTGAAGCATGGGGGAGAGATAGTAGTAGAATGGATGTGGAAGATGTGCAGATTGGCCTGGGAGGAAGGTAGAGTCCCGGAGGATTGGAAGTCAGGTATAATTATTCCCTTGTACAAAGGAAAAGGGGAAAAAGAAGTGTGTGGTAATCATAGGGGCATTTGTCTTCTTAGTATAATAGGAAAAGTGTATGGTAGGATACTTATTGACAGAGTTAGAGAAAGAACAGAGAAATTAGTTGGAGAAGAACAGGGAGGCTTTAGGAAGGGAAGAGGTTGTGTAGATCAGATATTCATTCTTAGATCTTTAGTGAAAAAGTTTCTAGAGAAGGGAAAGAAGTTGTATGCGGCTTTCATGGATTTGGAGAAAGCATATGACAGGGTGGATAGACAAGGATTGTGGAAAGTGTTAAAAATATATGGAGTAGATGGGAAGCTGTTGAATGCTGTGAAGAGTATGTACGATGGTGCGAAGGCTGCAGTGCGTGTGGATGGTGAACTAAGTGAATTTTTCTCTTTGAAAGTTGGGGTGAAACAGGGATGTGTCATGTCTCCATGGTTGTTCAATCTGTACATGGGTGGGGTAATAAAAGAGGTACAAGGTAGGGTAGTGGATGTTGGAGTGTCCCTGGTGAGAGAGGATAGTGTTTGGAAACTCCCTGTACTGTTGTTTGCAGATGATACTGTGTTGTTGAGTGAAGACGAAGGGGAGCTGCAAGGCTTGGTGGATGAGTTTGGGAGAGTGTGTAAGAAACGGAATCTAAAGATGAATATAGGGAAGAGTAAAGTGATGGTCTTTGAGAGAGGTGAAGTCAGTGAATGTACAGCAAGGTTGGATGGTGAGGAATTGGAAAATGTGAGTACGTTTAAGTACTTCGGTAGTGTGATGAGTAAGGATGGAGATTTGGAGGGTGAAGTGCTTGAAAGGGTACAGCAGGGAAGAAAGGTTGCTGGTCCTTTGAAAGCAGTGATAAGAAACAGGGAAGTGAGCATGGAAGTGAAAAAGTTACTACTTGACAGTATTGTGATACCAACTCTAACGTATGGAAGTGAAGCTTGGACGTTGTTGGAAGGACACAAGTCAAGAGTGAGAGCAGTGGAAATGAGTTATTTAAGAGGAGCCTGTGGAGTCACATGGAGAGACAGGCTGACGAATGAGAATATAAAGGAGCGTTGTGGTGTTGATGTGGATGTGATAGGAAGCGTTATGAGGAACACACTGTGGTTTGGCCATGTGGAGAGGATGGAGGGTGAAAGACTGACGAAGAGAGTGTATGTGAGTGAGGTGGAGGAGGGAAGAGGGAGGGGGAGGCCGAGGATGAGATGGAGGGATGGGGTGGAGAGGTATATGAGAGAGGGGTGTGTGAGTTGGGAGCAGGGCAGTGAAATGGCGAGGGACAGGGCGACTTTGAGGCGATTTGTTTGTGGCCACCCGAAACGGGATTGATGCGTCTGGGAATATATATATATATATATATATATATATATATATATATATATATATATATATATATGTATATATATATATATATATATATATATATATATATATATATATATGTATATATATATATATATATATATATATATATATATATATATATATATATATATATATATATATATATATATATATATATATACAGACATACTTTCCCCTCCTTCCCTAAACGTTCCCCCAACACATGATGCAATATTTTCCATGAACACTCGTGGCACATATCACAAACATTTTAGATAAGAATCATAAATGTCAACAATTGTTTTTGAAAGGTACACTACCTGTCCACTGACGTCCGTGGTTGCCCGGCGTTGCAAGGTACAGTACCTGTTCAGTGACGTCCCTCGTTCCTTGCCATCGTTACCTTTCACAGCACACCTGCCGCTAAAGTACCGCTCACCTACGCCACACACCTAAACTAACTCTTGCAGCACAGTTCACGTATATTTTACATAAAGTATAATTTATCACTAAATGTCAGACCAAGGTACAGTACCTGTTCAATGACGTTCCTCGTTCCTTGCCATCGTTACCTTTCACAACACACCAGCCGCTAAAGTATTGCTCACCTTCGCCACGCACCTAAACAAACATTCGCGGCACAGTTCACGTATATTTTACATAAAGTATAATTTATCACTAAATGTCAAACCTAGGTATAGTACCTGTTCAATGACGTCCCTCGTTCCTTGCCATGGTTACCTTTCACAGCACACCTGCCGCTAAAGTATCGCTCGCCTATGCCACGCACCATAATTTATTCCATCATGAGGATACGTGGCACATTTCACTTACACTTGATGCAATATCATATACAAATATATGACTACCACAATGATTCCACCCTAACCTCCGCAGTTATTCCCTTCCTTACTACAATTCAATGTGACTGTGATGCAGCATCCTTCACCGGGAGAGTACGATGGAACTCTACTTTATTGGCACACACCACACTCCGTCACGAACACCCGCAGCATGTTTGACGTATATTTCACACAATTCCATACGCATTTTCACTATCAGAATCACAATAATTCCATCCCTAAACAGCTCTAATTCTCCCTTCCCAACTATGAAAACTGTATGTGATGCCTGCCCCATTCCACACTATGGTTCATGGCATCCATAATGCTAACTAGTTCCATAATTTCACCAAGCCAGCCACAATATCTTTCACTCAAAAAACAGTTTAGGCATTGGCTTCATTATATACGTATTTGTAATCACGCCATAGGGCCTTGAGGAGGGCGAGAGGCGAAACCCCACAACAGTGACCACGCATATCGTCTCTAAGCCTAACGATTGCTAACGAACACAATTCCTTTTCATGACATATATCTATGTTCCATCGACAATATCACATACAAATATGCTCACAAATACTGGATTATCACACTGAGTCCATAGGGGCTTCGGCTAGGGCAGGAGGGGGATTATTAGTAGGAGTTTAAAGGGACAGTACACGTGAAGTAGCCCCACCACCTGGCTGCTTGGAAGAGACTGAGGTTTATCGCTACATGCTGGGCCCCGTGAGGCAGCTCAGTGTTGCCAATGTCTTACCATTAGAAAGCGCTGCACTCGCTAGAACGCATCAAAATTTGACGTGAATCTGCCAGAAACTTAATTTTTGGCGAATTTTTTGGTGCTTAGGAACACGATTCAAGTGACTGAACATCTTTAGAACAATCCACATGAAACGCGAACCGCGTGAGTGACCCTGAGAGGGTTAAGTGCTCACTTCTCTTTTTCTTATCACTGCTTTCAAGGAACCAGCAACCCTCGTTCCTTGCTGTACCCTTTTAAGCACTTCACCCTCTAAACTTCCATCCTTACTTATCACACTACCCAAGTATTCAAACGCACTCACATTTTCCACTTCCTCCTCATCCAACCTCACTGTACATTCACTGACTTCATTTCTCTCGAAGACCATAACTTTACTCTTCCCTACATTCACCTTTAGATTCCATTTCTTACACACTCCCAAACTCATCTACCAAACTTTGCAGCTCCCCTTCGTTTTCACATAACAACACAGTATCATCTGCAAACAACAGTACAGGGAGTTTCCAAACACTGTCCTCTCTCACTGGGGCCACTTTGACGTCCACTGCCCTACCTTGTATCTCTTTTATAACCCCATCCATTTACAGATTGAACAACCATGGGGACATGACACATCCCTGTTTCCGTCCAACCTTCAGATAGAAAAATTCACTCAGTTCACTATCCACATGCACTGCAGCCTTATTATCCTCATACATACCTTCACAGCATTCAGCAACTTACCATCTACTCCATATATTCTTAATACTTTCCACAATCCTTGTCTATCCACCCTGTTATATGCTTTCTCCAAATTCACAAAGGCCGCATACAACTTCTTTCCCTTATCTAGAAACTTTTCCACCAAAGATCTAAGAATAAATATCTGATGTACACAACCTCGTTCCATCCTAATGCCTCCCTGTTTTTCTCCAACTAATTCCTCTGTTATTTCCCTAACCCTGTCGATAAGTATCCTACCATATACTCTTCCTATTACACTAAGAAGACAAATGCCCTTATGATTACTACACACTTCCTTTTCTCTTCCATTGTACAGGGGAACATTTATACCTGCCTCCCAATCCTCCTGGACTCTACCTTCCTCCCAGGCCAATCTGCACATCTTCCACATCCATTCTACTACTATCTCTCCTCCATGCTTCAGCATTTCACGACACACTCAACCAATTCCTGGGGCTTTCCCCATTTTGATTTTCTTCATTGCTTCCACAACTTCCATTCTACTGATTTCTTCCTGTCTTCTCACCTCCCTCCTTCTCCCAGCCATTCCCCAGCCACTTATACTCCTTTTACGTTCATTCTCTATGTTCAACAATTCCTTAAAGTGTTTTCTCCATCTGCTCACTTTTTCTCCCTTCTCCACTAGTAATCTACCATTTTTATATTTCACTCCCAGACTAACATCTTTGCCACCCTGTTTAACTCTCATTACCTCTTTCCAGAATATTTTCTTACATTCCCTCCACTTTACACTCAAATTCCTTCTAAATTTCTCATCCACTCTCTTCTTACTCTCTCTTACAAATCTTTTCACCTCTCTCTTCCTCTCTACATATGTCTCTCTTCCGTCTCTGAACTTCTTGCACACCCCTGTTTCTCATCCACTCATTATATGCTTTCTTCTTTTGTGCCACAGCCTGTCTCACCTCTTCATTGGACAATGTTCTTCCTTGCACCCCCTTTCGTCTTCTTTTCATCCCACACACCACTTCATATGCTGCACAAATGTCTTCTGTGAATATCTTGCACACACATTCCACGTCCCCCATCTGCTCCAATCCATATTTACCCAATCGCTCCTCCACTTCTCTCTCATATTCAACCTTTTTGTCATCCTCTTGTAATTTTTCCACCCTCCTTGCATATACTACTTCCTCCTGTCCTTCCCTTCTATTTCTCCATTTCACTTGGCCCTAGATTCTCACCACCACCAAGTGGTGGTCAGAAAGTCCACTCCCCCAACCTGTATATGCTCTTGCATCCATTACACGCCTTCTTATCATTTCACCCACACACAAATAATCAGTCACTGCCTTCCGTTCATTCAGTTCACCATCCACCCTTCTTATCACTCGCCACATATACCTATGGACTTTTGAAATCAATTCGTGGATTTTAAACAGAATGTCGCACCCTGCGGATTGAATCTTTTAAAGCAAACACCACAGCCAAGGGGTTAAACTTCCCACTTCTGATTATTATTATCATTAAAACTTCCCACATCCCTGTGGGATGTTTTCTTGGTTTTTCAGTAGCACTATTATTCTAGGGAAGATCTAAATCTCTACTATTCGCAAACCGTTTGAGCTATAGCCCTTATTCTTTGCCATATTATGGTGTTGGTTGACTGCTTCATCTGACCAAATAACCTCCGAATCTGACTACCAAAATTGGGATAGGATCTACGAAAAAAAAAAAAAAAAAAATCGCCCTAAAGCTTAAGAACCATTTAAGTTAGAAGGTCGAAAATTTTACGCCATATACCTGGGACATGACCAGAATGCAGTGCTTTAAATAGTCCAGATTGGATCATTATTCTGAGATCGCCAATGGTCCAGAATTTTGGACTACTCTAGAAGACAGAGAAATCACCTAATTTTACATGACGAATAAAGCTAGAGCCACTGAACTTGGTGGCCGTATATATCTTGATGACCTAAGGTCACAGGCAGATCAATGACCCTGATCTCAATGTCCCCTTATAGCTCGGCCTCTAGTAAGCAATGGCTGTAGGAATTTTTTCTTAATCAAAATTTTCCTTCGACAATATTTTGGTGTTGTAGTTATTTATTAATGCAATTGTTGATGTTATTGTTATTATTACTAGCACACACTTGTCTTTGGTTACGCTTCATTGGTATAAAACCCCCAGCTATTCTTTCCCGGCTTGTTCATAAAATGAAATAATTATCCCTATGGACCTATTTTTCCCCTTGAATGCATTTTCCCCCTATGAACCTGTTGTTCCCCCATGGATCTATTCCCCCTTTGGATCCATTTTCCCCACGAACCTGTTTCCCAACGCATGGATCTATGTCCCTCCTCTGACGTATCTTACCCTTTGGACTTGTTTTTTCTTGCATCTATTTTCCTCTTTGGATCCATTTTGCCTCATGAACTTATCTCCATTGATGTATATTCCCTCCTAGACCTATGTTGCCTTATGAACGTGTTATCATGGACCTATTTTTGGTTTTGGATCCAATTTTCCTTATGGAACTATTTTCTCTGCATGGGCCTATTTCTCCCCATGTACCTATCTTGACTTATGGACCCATTTTCATCATGGATCTATTTTTGCCCTTGAACCCAACTTCCTCTATGGACCTGTTTTCCCTCATGTACCTGTTTTCCCCCTTGAACCGACCTGACCCTATAGACCTGTTTTGTTTGTTTGTTTGTTTGTTTTTCCCTCAGAAGTGTATATTTTATCATGGAGATTTTCCTCATGGACGTATTTTCACCATGGACCTATTTTCCCATGGACTTATCTTTCTCATGGGCTTATTTTTCCCACGGGCCCATTTTCCACCATGGAACTATTTTCCACCATAGAATTATTTCCTATCATGCGTTGATTTACCATCAAGGACCAATTTTTCATCATGAGCCTATTTCCTCCATTGAAATATTCCCTACATGCGTCTATTCCCCATTGTGCCTACTCTCACCATTAACCTATGTTTCTTTTGGATATATTATACCCATGGACCTATTTCTACCATGGATTTTTCAGTTTCTCACTACCTGTCACGGGGTTTTTAAAATAAATGCAATATTAAATGATATGTTCAGTAATACTGAAGAGCAGGGACAATGAATTGTCTTGCTAAATCAAGCAATGATTACTTTATGCTGGCTTGCTTCGCCGATTCTCTAAGAACCAGAATTTTTAAACTTTCTCAACAGTACACAGCAGAGACCAATTCCTCACAATTGCTGTTTTTTAGTACTGTTAGCCTCTGGAGAAAGTGACTTCACCCCTAACAATAAATAACTAATACTTTTAATGATATCAGGTTCTTGCTGATGCATTAACTCCTAGAAGGCACAACGGATTTTAAGCTTAATACAACAAGACTGGCCCAAGTACCAGTTATGAATAGCAAAGCGTTTATGCAAGCTAGGAGCTATAAAGGAAATAAGCTTAGTTATGGAGAAATGAAACACGAGTTTACATTACATTAAGCTCAAAGAAAAGAACTGTTAAATTTATTGATTACAAAGGAATAAATTTAACATTTCAAAATGAAATCAAAGTAAGGAGATCGCACTCACTCACTCACTCAAAAGCTAGACTCTTAAACCTAGGAAAACAACATGCGGTGCACCTGGCTGGCATGTGAGGGAACAGCACCTTAACTAAACTCTTAAGGATAGGAAATTGAAAAAGAAAATACTGGTCAAAGAGTGGACTAAGCAGATGATTGGGCGTCATTACTGGAAGGACACTGCACTCGCTTAAGTCTCTTGCCTATCACAGTATGTGGAAATCGGGAATGGCGGCACTACACTCCGGCCCAACCTGGTTTCGTGGCGCTCAAACCTTGACGGACTAACTCGTGGGAAAGAAGGGAGCACTGTGGCCGTATTTCTAACGGCTAGGATGAGCGAAACACGCCCAAAACAAATCGCTCAGCAGAAGCGCTAATGTCTCACACAAAGACGATCACTTATGACAGTGAAAAATTAATTTGAAAAGACTCCCGACCGAATGAGCGGTTAATTGAACGATAAACTGGGATTCCACTAGAGTTCGTGGTTTCCCACAAAAGCCAATGTCACTAGCCGACTCGTGACACTACCCAACCATTCAACCTCCAAACCCTGCCTACTTGCCTACTCACTCCACCCCACTCCCTGTCCACCCACCAACACCCACACCACCCCATTCCCTGCCCATCCACCCACTCACACCACTCCATCCCACTTTCACCCCAACTGAACCGACCCCACCACCCACATCCACGCCATCCCATTCCATCTTACCCATTAACCCAACAAATGCCACACTCCCCTCCCCTCCATGCCTCCTCACTCCTTACCCTACTCTCCTATCCACCTGTCCCTACCATCCTGCATCCATTACAGTTTCTCACTACCGAACCATCCAACCTACAAACCCTGCCAACTTGCCCACTCACTCCACCTCATTCCCTGTCCACCCACCAACACCTACAGCAACACATTCCCTGCCCATCCACCCACACCCACACCACCCCATCCCACTTACACATACCAACTGAACCGAGCCCACCACCCACATCCACCCCATCCCATTCCATCTTACCCATCACCCCAACAAATGCTACCCTCCCCTCCCCACCATGCCTCCCCACTCTCCACCCTACCCTCCTATCCACCTGTTCCTTCCATCCCACTCACCTTGCTCACCCCCACCCCATCCACCTACCTGCCCCACCTCTCCTATCTATCCCACTTCACTCTGTCCCACCCAATTGCCCACCCCATCCCATCCACTCAACCTTCCCTCCCACCAGCCCGCCCTGCTCACCTTGAAAACCCCACTCTGCCCACTCATCCACCAACACCACTCAACCTGCCCACCACACCCAAACTGACCACTCCATCTAGCCAGCCACCAACCTACTCACCCAGCCACCTACCTCCACCCGATGGCTTGCAGAATTACTTACACACACACACACACACACACACACACACACACACACACACACACAGCATCTATTACGGAGGTCGCACCTTAAATGGGTGCTGTCCTTGGAGAATCGACCAGTGTTTGTCAGCACTTGCTACCCACGCTTAAACATTGCTATATAATTCTTCCTCGCATTAAAAAAAAAAAAAAAAAAAAATGACCTCTCTATAACCTAACATCTGCAAGCCCATTAGTATGCAAGCGTGTGTGTACTCTAAAGATCAAAAGGTCAAAGTCATCACTCCTGTGGCATTTTTCTCCCTACTAATATATGCTTTGATTTCATTAAGAAAAGTGGGAACTCTTATTTTACACAACATCCTCAAGACTTAATGATATTTAGGCAGAACACAAAAGATATTGTTAGACCTGATTTTTAGCAGTGAGGAATTTTTGATTGAAGATATAAATAGTCCTCTCAGAAAAAGTGATCATGCCTGCTTATGTTTTGTTTGTGACTTCAAGACACAGAAGAGGAGACACAAGAAGATTGTATACATGTATGAAAATGCTGACTGGAAATGCCTGAGGGAAAATCTAAGTGTAACTGGAAGGAATATCTTGATGCAGGAAATGTTGAGATTTCTTGGGATAAATTTAAATATAAACTTATGAAGGCAGTTAATGGATGCATACCTAGTACAGGTGTTATGGAAAGACCAGGAAATATAAGGACCAATAAGATTCTATCTATGGATAGGACTGTTTGGACAAAAATTAAAAGAAAACACAGAATAAAGGAAAGGATAAAGAATGGACAAACTGAGGTTTTTGTAGGAGAAAATCGGAGGGCACAAGAAAACTATAGAGAAGGACTGAAAACTAGGTGACAAGGGAGTCCAAGAGAGGAATCATGATCCATGAATGGAACAATGAACAAATTCTAAAGACAAATCCCAAAATAGCTGGGAACTATATCCAATCAAAACTAAGAAGTACCACACGTATCCCAGAGCTATATAGTGATAAGAGAAGACAGATAAAGACCAAAAGTGATAAAGAAATATCAGAGATGTTTGTTGAGTTTCACTCAAGTGTTTACATGCTAGCCTGAGGAAAATATTCCAGAAGCTGTAAGGAAGCAAGCACCAATTCACTCTTCAACTGATTGGAACGAAGAGAACATTAGACGGAAAATAAATTTAAAAGAAAAATCACCAGGCCCAGATGGCATCCAACCCAAGTAATAAAGGAGTTAAAGAACAAACTGCAGCACTATTACAAATCCTCTTTGAACAATCAGGTGTCTATGTGGTGGAGAACTGGAAATATAACAGCGAAATTTTGGAAAGGAGATAGAAGTGATTCCTGTAATTATAGACCTGTCAGTCTCACCAACATAATTTGTAAAATGATGGCGACGATGGACTGAGAAAACTTGATAGCGCACACAAGAAGTAACACAAATTATTTTGTAAGAAACAGTATGGATTCATTTTTGACAGATCCTCGGTGTTACAAAGGATGAAGGTACTAGGCAAATGGACGGAGGCACTGGACGAGGAGCACTCGAATGTTATTTCATACTGTGGTTTTATTAACCCTGGATAAGCAACCTTGCCAATTGTAACATTGTGGGAAACCTGGGTAGGATATACCCCACAGAAAAATAAGAGTAAAATAAAATAGTTGCTATGCATTTAATGAGCGGCAAAAATAAATGAAAAACTCAAAATCACTCTGCTTTCTTTATAACCAAAAACTGATTATCAGATCATTTTCTAAGTATGACAAAAAATAAAATAGAGTAAACATGCAAATTGTGAAGGCAGTGCTTCTCAGTACCATGGACGGTAACCTAGAGTATATAATTCCCACAAGCACAAGCATCTAGGAGCAGGGGTAGGAATAAGACTCTCTCACCTGCAAAAGGGGTTTAAGGGCGGGTGAAAGAGGGAAGCAGAGATTCGCAGCCCTCGTTATTACCATGCGACAACCAATGGGAAACTAGTACCTGAGGTTGCCTATACTGGTACAATTGGGGTATAAAATTCCCACAGGCACAAAAAAGGCACCTAGGAGCAAGGGTAGAAAAAGACACCCCCACCTACAAAGAGGGTCTTAGGGCGGATGAAGGTAGAGGGAAGCAGAGATTTGCAGCCCACGTAATTACCACATGACAACCAATGAAACAGTTAGTGGGAAGTTATTACCCCAGGTTGCCTATCCAGGGTTAAAGTATCTGTCAAGTTCTACTTTAAAGGCTTGTAGAAAAAATAAAAAGTTATAATTTGGAGAAAAATAAGTAAAGTGGATTACATCATTCTTGAGTGACAGGAAGCAAAGAGTGGTGGTGAATGGCGAATGTCGGAATGGAAGAAAGTGAGCAGGGATGCGCCACAGGGATCTGTATTTGGACGTTTGCTTTTTGTTTTCTACATAAATGACCTATCTGAGGTATTGGAGAACAACTATGAAGAGTTTTTGCATGCCGATGACACCAAAATGTTTAGGAAGAATGATTTCAACGAAGTATGAGGACACAAGAGTTTCATGAAAATGTGCTGGGAGAAGTGGATGCTTAGCTTTCACCCCATTAAGTGCAAGACTATGCTGACAGGAAAATAAAAAACACCAAATATAAATTAAGATGGATGAGGCAATGGAAAAAGTACCATTGGAGAAAGACCAATGCATTATCATTGATAGTGAGTTGTCTTTTGAAGAACATACAGCAGATAATATAAATGGAGCAAACAGGATAGTTGGACTCATTAGGAGAACTTTCATATTTCTTGATGAAATTATATTCAGATCCCTTTTTACCACTCTGGTAAACTGAGTATGCAAGCCAGATATTGTGGCCATTCAAAGTTAAAAGGCATTACAGCTATCGAAAATGTACAGAGGTGTGCTACTAAGTTGGTGCCTTCATGGAAAGACCTACCAATTGGTGATAGATTAAGGAAAGTAAACCTGCCATATTTTACATATCGGCGTTCGAAGGGTGATATTATAGAGACATAAAATTGTCAATAGACTGTAGGATGAGGATGTCTGCAGTGATCTCTTCATTTTTCAGGATGATTCATGTACGAGAGGGCATAGCAAGAATATTGTCAAAAAACGAGCAAGACATACTTGTTTTCCAAAAGAATGAAGGAAAATTGGAATGTCACCCAAAGAAAGTAATCGGAGCAGAAAACACTGAGAAGTTTAAAAGTGAAATTGGCAAAGCGTGGAAAAATCGGAAACGAAGGTACAATTTTAAAGAAATAAATCACGTAAGCCTAGACCACCAAACCACCCACTCAGGTATGGGTCATAGAGATGAAAAGCCTCTTCCCGGGTATCGTCTGTGAGATAACTTTCTTGCAATGACTTACATTCCCCGACACATAACAACACTCGCTAAGAACTATCTTGCAGTGCATGCTATATCAACCGTAACGTATGTAACAGGTTAAATTCTATCTATCTATCTGTTGCCAGACGCCTTAATCCAGTTTGGGGTGGCCACAAACAAATCGTCTCCACGTCACCCTGTCCCCCCCCCCATTTCACTGCCCTGCTCCCAACTCACCCCCCCTCTCTCATATACCTCTCCACCCCATCCCTCCATCTCATCCTCGGCCTCCCCCTCCCTCTTCCCCCCTCCACCTCACTCATATACACTCTCTTCGTCAGTCTCTCACGCTACATCCTTTCCACATGGCCAAACCACCTCAGTGTGTTCCTCATAACGCTTCCTATCACATCCACAGCCACACCACAACGCTCCTTTATATCCTCATTCGTCAGCCTGTCTCTCCATGTGACTCCACAGGCTCCTCTTAAATAACTCATTTCCACTGCTCTCACTCTTGACTTGTGTCCCTCCAACAAAGTCCAAGCTTCACTTCATAGGTTAAATTAAAGTGGAAAAAACACAGTAATTATGATGTTTGCTCCATGTGACCAAACTACAAATAGCCTTACATTTGTTCATCTTAATTATGGAGTCATTATGATGCAAACATTTGTAGCGTTTGTCAGTCCATAGGGTTATACAGGCAAATGTTGATTTTGTAGACAATGGATTTATAGCGGACTGTGTCTGGAAAGCCGGTACTCCCTCAGTTCAGGATATGACAGCAAAACCACTGGTATAAGCATCAACATAGGACTGATGAGTCATTTACTTGTCTATTTTGAGGGAAAAAAAAAAAAACTTCAATTATAAATATGCCCCTTCTAAAATCTTTGGGGAACAAATGAAGCTTCACTCATGGTTAGATCATTTTTCCTGTCGCAGACACAGAAAGCATGCATGGAGTATTAGCTCACCAACGGCGACTGGTTTGTTTACATTTTTTACTAAAGTAAAGAGAGATGAGGAGGTAGTTTCACCCATCCGCGCCTGCGCAGATGTCGTGACGTCAAGTCAAATGAGAGAGAGAGAGAGAGAGAGGAGGGGAGGGTAAGGGAAGTGAGAAAAAATGGGTAGGCCGAATAAATGAAACAGAAAGTATGATATATATGCAGAGGAAGGGAGAGATGGGGGGGAGGGGAAGCGGAGAATGACAGAGAGAAAGACAGAAAGAAGGCATTTCAAACATATTTTTTTTAAAATGCTCGACTCTGGGCATAGGCTTCACAGCCTGCTCCCGAGGCCCAATAGTCCTCCTACATAACATACACCTCTACATGTCACCACGTCGGTGTATTATAATTACAAATCATGATAGATAGATAAATAGATAGATAGACAGCCCTATGCGAGCCTGGGAAAAGGAAATGAGCTTGCAAGTTACACTGAGGAAAAGCTGACGACAGATTACGAAGTAGCCAGTAAGGAGATGATGCAGTTAGTTGTCAGCAGTCCAACCGTGAACAAAGACCTAGTGACCATACACACACATACACACATACTCACACACAGGCTGCTAGATCTTTCCACTCACAAGGAACACACGTGACACACCCCTGCTACACCAGAATTTAGGAAAGAGAGCTCAGAAGGAGACAAGCCTTAGAACAGGCAGGTCAGAAAAAGAAAGGGCTTAGCAACTTGAGAGAGAGAGAGAGAGGGAGCCAGAGCGAGACAGAGAGATAGCTAGCGGGACTCTATACTCCACTCTGTGTGAGAGACTTGTTAAAATTTCCAAGACAAATAAAAATAGTCCCATACTATTCTTTACCTCTCCTGTCACTACATGACAAATGGGAAGCTACTCCAAGATATAAAAACCGCTCGTCTACAAGTCTAATATATATATATATATATATATATATATATATATATATATATATATATATATATATAACTCAACCACAAAGGAACCACAAAGTCTTTTATGACATTTGGTAGCAGCGAACGTATACGAACCTCGTCTACGAATCAACATTGAATTCCCACAAAATATCAAGATTGAAAACAAAAAGAATACCTCTCACAACCAACAACACAACCAGCTCCTGAAAGTATTCTCTCCAACCAGCCCCCTCCGTCTCCCTGATCATCATGCTGATGCAGAGGTGAAGAGATCACACAACGCCTTGCAAGTAGTTTAACAAAATATTGATACGCTCTTGCAACTTCTACGACGAACCAGCGAATCTACGGACATCGTCTCCGAATTAAAAGCAAATTTCTACAAAAGCAGGCGAGACTCTACAAGATTAGCTTCAGTTCTACAGTGAATCCCTACAAAATACAGCCTACAAAACAACTCTATAATCTTCACGTAACTTCAAGCAGCAACAAGAAGAATATAAAACAAAGCAAGTAAAGAAGAGGAGAGACCAACAAGCACACAAGCCCCCACCACTCTCTCCCGCCATTCGCTGACGCAGAGGTCAAGACACGCAGCAAAACACCAAGTCCATATTCACAACTCATCTTACTCACCCGTCTTCACTCAAGTTACTCATCGCTACTCATTCACTCACCACAGCTACCAGTGTGGGAAGCCGACGTCACCATGTGCTGAGATGACATCACAACGCGAGTCTGCCATGCCAAGCAACGTGTGACTGACACCAGGCACTTCTCACCCACTACTCATTACTCATTATTCACATAGCTCCTACTCATACTCATTTATTTTCACAGTTAAGTTGGAAATTCGACGTTCTATGCTGAGGTTTGCCTGGGACAGCCGTTAACCACCACAAACACCAGGCCATGGAATTTCCTGAGTAATATCGTCCATCAACACACCACTAGAATTATCAAGAGATCTTCAATCAAACCTGTATTTTTCTCCCGAGATCGACTTTTGTATCGACACACCTCTACGATCTGTATCAAGTGGGTAAAATTATACTTGCTCATTTCTTCTCAGATGACAGAGAAATCACCTAATTTTACATGACGAATAAAGCTAGAGCCACTGAACTTGGTGGCCGTATATATCTTGATGACCTAAGGTCACAGGCAGATCAATGACCCTGATCTCAATGTCCCCTTATAGCTCGGCCTCTAGTAAGCAATGGCTGTAGGAATTTTTTCTTAATCAAAATTTTCCTTCGACAATATTTTGGTGTTGTAGTTATTTATTAATGCAATTGTTGATGTTATTGTTATTATTACTAGCACACACTTGTCTTTGGTTACGCTTCATTGGTATAAAACCCCCAGCTATTCTTTCCCGGCTTGTTCATAAAATGAAATAATTATCCCTATGGACCTATTTTTCCCCTTGAATGCATTTTCCCCCTATGAACCTGTTGTTCCCCCATGGATCTATTCCCCCTTTGGATCCATTTTCCCCACGAACCTGTTTCCCAACGCATGGATCTATGTCCCTCCTCTGACGTATCTTACCCTTTGGACTTGTTTTTTCTTGCATCTATTTTCCTCTTTGGATCCATTTTGCCTCATGAACTTATCTCCATTGATGTATATTCCCTCCTAGACCTATGTTGCCTTATGAACGTGTTATCATGGACCTATTTTTGGTTTTGGATCCAATTTTCCTTATGGAACTATTTTCTCTGCATGGGCCTATTTCTCCCCATGTACCTATCTTGACTTATGGACCCATTTTCATCATGGATCTATTTTTGCCCTTGAACCCAACTTCCTCTATGGACCTGTTTTCCCTCATGTACCTGTTTTCCCCCTTGAACCGACCTGACCCTATAGACCTGTTTTGTTTGTTTGTTTGTTTTTCCCTCAGAAGTGTATATTTTATCATGGAGATTTTCCTCATGGACGTATTTTCACCATGGACCTATTTTCCCATGGACTTATCTTTCTCATGGGCTTATTTTTCCCACGGGCCCATTTTCCACCATGGAACTATTTTCCACCATAGAATTATTTCCTATCATGCGTTGATTTACCATCAAGGACCAATTTTTCATCATGAGCCTATTTCCTCCATTGAAATATTCCCTACATGCGTCTATTCCCCATTGTGCCTACTCTCACCATTAACCTATGTTTCTTTTGGATATATTATACCCATGGACCTATTTCTACCATGGATTTTTCAGTTTCTCACTACCTGTCACGGGGTTTTTAAAATAAATGCAATATTAAATGATATGTTCAGTAATACTGAAGAGCAGGGACAATGAATTGTCTTGCTAAATCAAGCAATGATTACTTTATGCTGGCTTGCTTCGCCGATTCTCTAAGAACCAGAATTTTTAAACTTTCTCAACAGTACACAGCAGAGACCAATTCCTCACAATTGCTGTTTTTTAGTACTGTTAGCCTCTGGAGAAAGTGACTTCACCCCTAACAATAAATAACTAATACTTTTAATGATATCAGGTTCTTGCTGATGCATTAACTCCTAGAAGGCACAACGGATTTTAAGCTTAATACAACAAGACTGGCCCAAGTACCAGTTATGAATAGCAAAGCGTTTATGCAAGCTAGGAGCTATAAAGGAAATAAGCTTAGTTATGGAGAAATGAAACACGAGTTTACATTACATTAAGCTCAAAGAAAAAGAACTGTTAAATTTATTGATTACAAAGGAATAAATTTAACATTTCAAAATGAAATCAAAGTAAGGAGATCGCACTCACTCACTCACTCAAAAGCTAGACTCTTAAACCTAGGAAAACAACATGCGGTGCACCTGGCTGGCATGTGAGGGAACAGCACCTTAACTAAACTCTTAAGTCTAGGAAAATGAAAAGAAAATACTGGTCAAAGAGTGGACTAAGCAGATGATTGGGCGTCATTACTGGAAGGACACTGCACTCGCTTAAGTCTCTTGCCTATCACAGTATGTGGAAATCGGGAATGGCGGCACTACACTCCGGCCCAACCTGGTTTCGTGGCGCTCAAACCTTGACGGACTAACTCGTGGGAAAGAAGGGAGCACTGTGGCCGTATTTCTAACGGCTAGGATGAGCGAAACACGCCCAAAACAAATCGCTCAGCAGAAGCGCTAATGTCTCACACAAAGACGATCACTTATGACAGTGAAAAATTAATTTGAAAAGACTCCCGACCGAATGAGCGGTTAATTGAACGATAAACTGGGATTCCACTAGAGTTCGTGGTTTCCCACAAAAGCCAATGTCACTAGCCGACTCGTGACACTACCCAACCATTCAACCTCCAAACCCTGCCTACTTGCCTACTCACTCCACCCCACTCCCTGTCCACCCACCAACACCCACACCACCCCATTCCCTGCCCATCCACCCACTCACACCACTCCATCCCACTTTCACCCCAACTGAACCGACCCCACCACCCACATCCACGCCATCCCATTCCATCTTACCCATTAACCCAACAAATGCCACACTCCCCTCCCCTCCATGCCTCCTCACTCCTTACCCTACTCTCCTATCCACCTGTCCCTACCATCCTGCATCCATTACAGTTTCTCACTACCGAACCATCCAACCTACAAACCCTGCCAACTTGCCCACTCACTCCACCTCATTCCCTGTCCACCCACCAACACCTACAGCAACACATTCCCTGCCCATCCACCCACACTCACACCACCCCATCCCACTTACACATACCAACTGAACCGAGCCCACCACCCACATCCACCCCATCCCATTCCATCTTACCCATCACCCCAACAAATGCTACCCTCCCCTCCCCACCATGCCTCCCCACTCTCCACCCTACCCTCCTATCCACCTGTTCCTTCCATCCCACTCACCTTGCTCACCCCCACCCCATCCACCTACCTGCCCCACCTCTCCTATCTATCCCACTTCACTCTGTCCCACCCAATTGCCCACCCCATCCCACCCACTCAACCTTCCCTCCCACCAGCCCGCCCTGCTCACCTTGAAAACCCCACTCTGCCCACTCATCCACCAACACCACTCAACCTGCCCACCACACCCAAACTGACCACTCCATCTAGCCAGCCACCAACCTACTCACCCAGCCACCTACCTCCACCCGATGGCTTGCAGAATTACTTACACACACACACACACACACACACACACACACACACACACACAGCATCTATTACGGAGGTCGCACCTTAAATGGGTGCTGTCCTTGGAGAATCGACCAGTGTTTGTCAGCACTTGCTACCCACGCTTAAACATTGCTATATAATTCTTCCTCGCATTAAAAAAAAAAAAAAAAAAAAATGACCTCTCTATAACCTAACATCTGCAAGCCCATTAGTATGCAAGCGTGTGTGTACTCTAAAGATCAAAAGGTCAAAGTCATCACTCCTGTGGCATTTTTCTCCCTACTAATATATGCTTTGATTTCATTAAGAAAAGTGGGAACTCTTATTTTACACAACATCCTCAAGACTTAATGATATTTAGGCAGAACACAAAAGATATTGTTAGACCTGATTTTTAGCAGTGAGGAATTTTTGATTGAAGATATAAATAGTCCTCTCAGAAAAAGTGATCATGCCTGCTTATGTTTTGTTTGTGACTTCAAGACACAGAAGAGGAGACACAAGAAGATTGTATACATGTATGAAAATGCTGACTGGAAATGCCTGAGGGAAAATCTAAGTGTAACTGGAAGGAATATCTTGATGCAGGAAATGTTGAGATTTCTTGGGATAAATTTAAATATAAACTTATGAAGGCAGTTAATGGATGCATACCTAGTACAGGTGTTATGGAAAGACCAGGAAATATAAGGACCAATAAGATTCTATCTATGGATAGGACTGTTTGGACAAAAATTAAAAGAAAACACAGAATAAAGGAAAGGATAAAGAATGGACAAACTGAGGTTTTTGTAGGAGAAAATCGGAGGGCACAAGAAAACTATAGAGAAGGACTGAAAACTAGGTGACAAGGGAGTCCAAGAGAGGAATCATGATCCATGAATGGAACAATGAACAAATTCTAAAGACAAATCCCAAAATAGCTGGGAACTATATCCAATCAAAACTAAGAAGTACCACACGTATCCCAGAGCTATATAGTGATAAGAGAAGACAGATAAAGACCAAAAGTGATAAAGAAATATCAGAGATGTTTGTTGAGTTTCACTCAAGTGTTTACATGCTAGCCTGAGGAAAATATTCCAGAAGCTGTAAGGAAGCAAGCACCAATTCACTCTTCAACTGATTGGAACGAAGAGAACATTAGACGGAAAATAAATTTAAAAGAAAAAATCACCAGGCCCAGATGGCATCCAACCCAAGTAATAAAGGAGTTAAAGAACAAACTGCAGCACTATTACAAATCCTCTTTGAACAATCAGGTGTCTATGTGGTGGAGAACTGGAAATATAACAGCGAAATTTTGGAAAGGAGATAGAAGTGATTCCTGTAATTATAGACCTGTCAGTCTCACCAACATAATTTGTAAAATGATGGCGACGATGGACTGAGAAAACTTGATAGCGCACACAAGAAGTAACACAAATTATTTTGTAAGAAACAGTATGGATTCATTTTTGACAGATCCTCGGTGTTACAAAGGATGAAGGTACTAGGCAAATGGACGGAGGCACTGGACGAGGAGCACTCGAATGTTATTTCATACTGTGGTTTTATTAACCCTGGATAAGCAACCTTGCCAATTGTAACATTGTGGGAAACCTGGGTAGGATATACCCCACAGAAAAATAAGAGTAAAATAAAATAGTTGCTATGCATTTAATGAGCGGCAAAAATAAATGAAAAACTCAAAATCACTCTGCTTTCTTTATAACCAAAAACTGATTATCAGATCATTTTCTAAGTATGACAAAAAATAAAATAGAGTAAACATGCAAATTGTGAAGGCAGTGCTTCTCAGTACCATGGACGGTAACCTAGAGTATATAATTCCCACAAGCACAAGCATCTAGGAGCAGGGGTAGGAATAAGACTCTCTCACCTGCAAAAGGGGTTTAAGGGCGGGTGAAAGAGGGAAGCAGAGATTCGCAGCCCTCGTTATTACCATGCGACAACCAATGGGAAACTAGTACCTGAGGTTGCCTATACTGGTACAATTGGGGTATAAAATTCCCACAGGCACAAAAAAGGCACCTAGGAGCAAGGGTAGAAAAAAGACACCCCCACCTACAAAGAGGGTCTTAGGGCGGATGAAGGTAGAGGGAAGCAGAGATTTGCAGCCCACGTAATTACCACATGACAACCAATGAAACAGTTAGTGGGAAGTTATTACCCCAGGTTGCCTATCCAGGGTTAAAGTATCTGTCAAGTTCTACTTTAAAGGCTTGTAGAAAAAATAAAAAGTTATAATTTGGAGAAAAATAAGTAAAGTGGATTACATCATTCTTGAGTGACAGGAAGCAAAGAGTGGTGGTGAATGGCGAATGTCGGAATGGAAGAAAGTGAGCAGGGATGCGCCACAGGGATCTGTATTTGGACGTTTGCTTTTTGTTTTCTACATAAATGACCTATCTGAGGTATTGGAGAACAACTATGAAGAGTTTTTGCATGCCGATGACACCAAAATGTTTAGGAAGAATGATTTCAACGAAGTATGAGGACACAAGAGTTTCATGAAAATGTGCTGGGAGAAGTGGATGCTTAGCTTTCACCCCATTAAGTGCAAGACTATGCTGACAGGAAAATAAAAAACACCAAATATAAATTAAGATGGATGAGGCAATGGAAAAAGTACCATTGGAGAAAGACCAATGCATTATCATTGATAGTGAGTTGTCTTTTGAAGAACATACAGCAGATAATATAAATGGAGCAAACAGGATAGTTGGACTCATTAGGAGAACTTTCATATTTCTTGATGAAATTATATTCAGATCCCTTTTTACCACTCTGGTAAACTGAGTATGCAAGCCAGATATTGTGGCCATTCAAAGTTAAAAGGCATTACAGCTATCGAAAATGTACAGAGGTGTGCTACTAAGTTGGTGCCTTCATGGAAAGACCTACCAATTGGTGATAGATTAAGGAAAGTAAACCTGCCATATTTTACATATCGGCGTTCGAAGGGTGATATTATAGAGACATAAAATTGTCAATAGACTGTAGGATGAGGATGTCTGCAGTGATCTCTTCATTTTTCAGGATGATTCATGTACGAGAGGGCATAGCAAGAATATTGTCAAAAAACGAGCAAGACATACTTGTTTTGCAAAAGAATGAAGGAAAATTGGAATGTCACCCAAAGAAAGTAATCGGAGCAGAAAACACTGAGAAGTTTAAAAGTGAAATTGGCAAAGCGTGGAAAAATCGGAAACGAAGGTACAATTTTAAAGAAATAAATCACGTAAGCCTAGACCACCAAACCACCCACTCAGGTATGGGTCATAGAGATGAAAAGCCTCTTCCCGGGTATCGTCTGTGAGATAACTTTCTTGCAATGACTTACATTCCCCGACACATAACAACACTCGCTAAGAACTATCTTGCAGTGCATGCTATATCAACCGTAACGTATGTAACAGGTTAAATTCTATCTATCTATCTGTTGCCAGACGCCTTAATCCAGTTTGGGGTGGCCACAAACAAATCGTCTCCACGTCACCCTGTCCCCCCCCCCCATTTCACTGCCCTGCTCCCAACTCACCCCCCCTCTCTCATATACCTCTCCACCCCATCCCTCCATCTCATCCTCGGCCTCCCCCTCCCTCTTCCCCCCTCCACCTCACTCATATACACTCTCTTCGTCAGTCTCTCACGCTACATCCTTTCCACATGGCCAAACCACCTCAGTGTGTTCCTCATAACGCTTCCTATCACATCCACAGCCACACCACAACGCTCCTTTATATCCTCATTCGTCAGCCTGTCTCTCCATGTGACTCCACAGGCTCCTCTTAAATAACTCATTTCCACTGCTCTCACTCTTGACTTGTGTCCCTCCAACAAAGTCCAAGCTTCACTTCATAGGTTAAATTAAAGTGGAAAAAACACAGTAATTATGATGTTTGCTCCATGTGACCAAACTACAAATAGCCTTACATTTGTTCATCTTAATTATGGAGTCATTATGATGCAAACATTTGTAGCGTTTGTCAGTCCATAGGGTTATACAGGCAAATGTTGATTTTGTAGACAATGGATTTATAGCGGACTGTGTCTGGAAAGCCGGTACTCCCTCAGTTCAGGATATGACAGCAAAACCACTGGTATAAGCATCAACATAGGACTGATGAGTCATTTACTTGTCTATTTTGAGGGAAAAAAAAAAAAAACTTCAATTATAAATATGCCCCTTCTAAAATCTTTGGGGAACAAATGAAGCTTCACTCATGGTTAGATCATTTTTCCTGTCGCAGACACAGAAAGCATGCATGGAGTATTAGCTCACCAACGGCGACTGGTTTGTTTACATTTTTTACTAAAGTAAAGAGAGATGAGGAGGTAGTTTCACCCATCCGCGCCTGCGCAGATGTCGTGACGTCAAGTCAAATGAGAGAGAGAGAGAGAGAGAGGAGGGGAGGGTAAGGGAAGTGAGAAAAAATGGGTAGGCCGAATAAATGAAACAGAAAGTATGATATATATGCAGAGGAAGGGAGAGATGGGGGGGAGGGGAAGCGGAGAATGACAGAGAGAAAGACAGAAAGAAGGCATTTCAAACATATTTTTTTTTAAATGCTCGACTCTGGGCATAGGCTTCACAGCCTGCTCCCGAGGCCCAATAGTCCTCCTACATAACATACACCTCTACATGTCACCACGTCGGTGTATTATAATTACAAATCATGATAGATAGATAAATAGATAGATAGACAGCCCTATGCGAGCCTGGGAAAAGGAAATGAGCTTGCAAGTTACACTGAGGAAAAGCTGACGACAGATTACGAAGTAGCCAGTAAGGAGATGATGCAGTTAGTTGTCAGCAGTCCAACCGTGAACAAAGACCTAGTGACCATACACACACATACACACATACTCACACACAGGCTGCTAGATCTTTCCACTCACAAGGAACACACGTGACACACCCCTGCTACACCAGAATTTAGGAAAGAGAGCTCAGAAGGAGACAAGCCTTAGAACAGGCAGGTCAGAAAAAGAAAGGGCTTAGCAACTTGAGAGAGAGAGAGAGAGAGGGAGCCAGAGCGAGACAGAGAGATAGCTAGCGGGACTCTATACTCCACTCTGTGTGAGAGACTTGTTAAAATTTCCAAGACAAATAAAAATAGTCCTATACTATTCTTTACCTCTCCTGTCACTACATGACAAATGGGAAGCTACTCCAAGATATAAAAACCGCTCGTCTACAAGTCTAATATATATATATATATATATATATATATATATATATATATAACTCAACCACAAAGGAACCACAAAGTCTTTTATGACATTTGGTAGCAGCGAACGTATACGAACCTCGTCTACGAATCAACATTGAATTCCCACAAAATATCAAGATTGAAAACAAAAAGAATACCTCTCACAACCAACAACACAACCAGCTCCTGAAAGTATTCTCTCCAACCAGCCCCCTCCGTCTCCCTGATCATCATGCTGATGCAGAGGTGAAGAGATCACACAACGCCTTGCAAGTAGTTTAACAAAATATTGATACGCTCTTGCAACTTCTACGACGAACCAGCGAATCTACGGACATCGTCTCCGAATTAAAAGCAAATTTCTACAAAAGCAGGCGAGACTCTACAAGATTAGCTTCAGTTCTACAGTGAATCCCTACAAAATACAGCCTACAAAACAACTCTATAATCTTCACGTAACTTCAAGCAGCAACAAGAAGAATATAAAACAAAGCAAGTAAAGAAGAGGAGAGACCAACAAGCACACAAGCCCCCACCACTCTCTCCCGCCATTCGCTGACGCAGAGGTCAAGACACGCAGCAAAACACCAAGTCCATATTCACAACTCATCTTACTCACCCGTCTTCACTCAAGTTACTCATCGCTACTCATTCACTCACCACAGCTACCAGTGTGGGAAGCCGACGTCACCATGTGCTGAGATGACATCACAACGCGAGTCTGCCATGCCAAGCAACGTGTGACTGACACCAGGCACTTCTCACCCACTACTCATTACTCATTATTCACATAGCTCCTACTCATACTCATTTATTTTCACAGTTAAGTTGGAAATTCGACGTTCTATGCTGAGGTTTGCCTGGGACAGCCGTTAACCACCACAAACACCAGGCCATGGAATTTCCTGAGTAATATCGTCCATCAACACACCACTAGAATTATCAAGAGATCTTCAATCAAACCTGTATTTTTCTCCCGAGATCGACTTTTGTATCGACACACCTCTACGATCTGTATCAAGTGGGTAAAATTATACTTGCTCATTTCTTCTCAGATGACAGAGAAATCACCTAATTTTACATGACGAATAAAGCTAGAGCCACTGAACTTGGTGGCCGTATATATCTTGATGACCTAAGGTCACAGGCAGATCAATGACCCTGATCTCAATGTCCCCTTATAGCTCGGCCTCTAGTAAGCAATGGCTGTAGGAATTTTTTCTTAATCAAAATTTTCCTTCGACAATATTTTGGTGTTGTAGTTATTTATTAATGCAATTGTTGATGTTATTGTTATTATTACTAGCACACACTTGTCTTTGGTTACGCTTCATTGGTATAAAACCCCCAGCTATTCTTTCCCGGCTTGTTCATAAAATGAAATAATTATCCCTATGGACCTATTTTTCCCCTTGAATGCATTTTCCCCCTATGAACCTGTTGTTCCCCCATGGATCTATTCCCCCTTTGGATCCATTTTCCCCACGAACCTGTTTCCCAACGCATGGATCTATGTCCCTCCTCTGACGTATCTTACCCTTTGGACTTGTTTTTTCTTGCATCTATTTTCCTCTTTGGATCCATTTTGCCTCATGAACTTATCTCCATTGATGTATATTCCCTCCTAGACCTATGTTGCCTTATGAACGTGTTATCATGGACCTATTTTTGGTTTTGGATCCAATTTTCCTTATGGAACTATTTTCTCTGCATGGGCCTATTTCTCCCCATGTACCTATCTTGACTTATGGACCCATTTTCATCATGGATCTATTTTTGCCCTTGAACCCAACTTCCTCTATGGACCTGTTTTCCCTCATGTACCTGTTTTCCCCCTTGAACCGACCTGACCCTATAGACCTGTTTTGTTTGTTTGTTTGTTTGTTTTTCCCTCAGAAGTGTATATTTTATCATGGAGATTTTCCTCATGGACGTATTTTCACCATGGACCTATTTTCCCATGGACTTATCTTTCTCATGGGCTTATTTTTCCCACGGGCCCATTTTCCACCATGGAACTATTTTCCACCATAGAATTATTTCCTATCATGCGTTGATTTACCATCAAGGACCAATTTTTCATCATGAGCCTATTTCCTCCATTGAAATATTCCCTACATGCGTCTATTCCCCATTGTGCCTACTCTCACCATTAACCTATGTTTCTTTTGGATATATTATACCCATGGACCTATTTCTACCATGGATTTTTCAGTTTCTCACTACCTGTCACGGGGTTTTTAAAATAAATGCAATATTAAATGATATGTTCAGTAATACTGAAGAGCAGGGACAATGAATTGTCTTGCTAAATCAAGCAATGATTACTTTATGCTGGCTTGCTTCGCCGATTCTCTAAGAACCAGAATTTTTAAACTTTCTCAACAGTACACAGCAGAGACCAATTCCTCACAATTGCTGTTTTTTAGTACTGTTAGCCTCTGGAGAAAGTGACTTCACCCCTAACAATAAATAACTAATACTTTTAATGATATCAGGTTCTTGCTGATGCATTAACTCCTAGAAGGCACAACGGATTTTAAGCTTAATACAACAAGACTGGCCCAAGTACCAGTTATGAATAGCAAAGCGTTTATGCAAGCTAGGAGCTATAAAGGAAATAAGCTTAGTTATGGAGAAATGAAACACGAGTTTACATTACATTAAGCTCAAAGAAAAAGAACTGTTAAATTTATTGATTACAAAGGAATAAATTTAACATTTCAAAATGAAATCAAAGTAAGGAGATCGCACTCACTCACTCACTCAAAAGCTAGACTCTTAAACCTAGGAAAACAACATGCGGTGCACCTGGCTGGCATGTGAGGGAACAGCACCTTAACTAAACTCTTAAGTCTAGGAAAATGAAAAGAAAATACTGGTCAAAGAGTGGACTAAGCAGATGATTGGGCGTCATTACTGGAAGGACACTGCACTCGCTTAAGTCTCTTGCCTATCACAGTATGTGGAAATCGGGAATGGCGGCACTACACTCCGGCCCAACCTGGTTTCGTGGCGCTCAAACCTTGACGGACTAACTCGTGGGAAAGAAGGGAGCACTGTGGCCGTATTTCTAACGGCTAGGATGAGCGAAACACGCCCAAAACAAATCGCTCAGCAGAAGCGCTAATGTCTCACACAAAGACGATCACTTATGACAGTGAAAAATTAATTTGAAAAGACTCCCGACCGAATGAGCGGTTAATTGAACGATAAACTGGGATTCCACTAGAGTTCGTGGTTTCCCACAAAAGCCAATGTCACTAGCCGACTCGTGACACTACCCAACCATTCAACCTCCAAACCCTGCCTACTTGCCTACTCACTCCACCCCACTCCCTGTCCACCCACCAACACCCACACCACCCCATTCCCTGCCCATCCACCCACTCACACCACTCCATCCCACTTTCACCCCAACTGAACCGACCCCACCACCCACATCCACGCCATCCCATTCCATCTTACCCATTAACCCAACAAATGCCACACTCCCCTCCCCTCCATGCCTCCTCACTCCTTACCCTACTCTCCTATCCACCTGTCCCTACCATCCTGCATCCATTACAGTTTCTCACTACCGAACCATCCAACCTACAAACCCTGCCAACTTGCCCACTCACTCCACCTCATTCCCTGTCCACCCACCAACACCTACAGCAACACATTCCCTGCCCATCCACCCACACCCACACCACCCCATCCCACTTACACATACCAACTGAACCGAGCCCACCACCCACATCCACCCCATCCCATTCCATCTTACCCATCACCCCAACAAATGCTACCCTCCCCTCCCCACCATGCCTCCCCACTCTCCACCCTACCCTCCTATCCACCTGTTCCTTCCATCCCACTCACCTTGCTCACCCCCACCCCATCCACCTACCTGCCCCACCTCTCCTATCTATCCCACTTCACTCTGTCCCACCCAATTGCCCACCCCATCCCACCCACTCAACCTTCCCTCCCACCAGCCCGCCCTGCTCACCTTGAAAACCCCACTCTGCCCACTCATCCACCAACACCACTCAACCTGCCCACCACACCCAAACTGACCACTCCATCTAGCCAGCCACCAACCTACTCACCCAGCCACCTACCTCCACCCGATGGCTTGCAGAATTACTTACACACACACACACACACACACACACACACACACACACACACACACACACAGCATCTATTACGGAGGTCGCACCTTAAATGGGTGCTGTCCTTGGAGAATCGACCAGTGTTTGTCAGCACTTGCTACCCACGCTTAAACATTGCTATATAATTCTTCCTCGCATTAAAAAAAAAAAAAAAAAAAATGACCTCTCTATAACCTAACATCTGCAAGCCCATTAGTATGCAAGCGTGTGTGTACTCTAAAGATCAAAAGGTCAAAGTCATCACTCCTGTGGCATTTTTCTCCCTACTAATATATGCTTTGATTTCATTAAGAAAAGTGGGAACTCTTATTTTACACAACATCCTCAAGACTTAATGATATTTAGGCAGAACACAAAAGATATTGTTAGACCTGATTTTTAGCAGTGAGGAATTTTTGATTGAAGATATAAATAGTCCTCTCAGAAAAAGTGATCATGCCTGCTTATGTTTTGTTTGTGACTTCAAGACACAGAAGAGGAGACACAAGAAGATTGTATACATGTATGAAAATGCTGACTGGAAATGCCTGAGGGAAAATCTAAGTGTAACTGGAAGGAATATCTTGATGCAGGAAATGTTGAGATTTCTTGGGATAAATTTAAATATAAACTTATGAAGGCAGTTAATGGATGCATACCTAGTACAGGTGTTATGGAAAGACCAGGAAATATAAGGACCAATAAGATTCTATCTATGGATAGGACTGTTTGGACAAAAATTAAAAGAAAACACAGAATAAAGGAAAGGATAAAGAATGGACAAACTGAGGTTTTTGTAGGAGAAAATCGGAGGGCACAAGAAAACTATAGAGAAGGACTGAAAACTAGGTGACAAGGGAGTCCAAGAGAGGAATCATGATCCATGAATGGAACAATGAACAAATTCTAAAGACAAATCCCAAAATAGCTGGGAACTATATCCAATCAAAACTAAGAAGTACCACACGTATCCCAGAGCTATATAGTGATAAGAGAAGACAGATAAAGACCAAAAGTGATAAAGAAATATCAGAGATGTTTGTTGAGTTTCACTCAAGTGTTTACATGCTAGCCTGAGGAAAATATTCCAGAAGCTGTAAGGAAGCAAGCACCAATTCACTCTTCAACTGATTGGAACGAAGAGAACATTAGACGGAAAATAAATTTAAAAGAAAAAAATCACCAGGCCCAGATGGCATCCAACCCAAGTAATAAAGGAGTTAAAGAACAAACTGCAGCACTATTACAAATCCTCTTTGAACAATCAGGTGTCTATGTGGTGGAGAACTGGAAATATAACAGCGAAATTTTGGAAAGGAGATAGAAGTGATTCCTGTAATTATAGACCTGTCAGTCTCACCAACATAATTTGTAAAATGATGGCGACGATGGACTGAGAAAACTTGATAGCGCACACAAGAAGTAACACAAATTATTTTGTAAGAAACAGTATGGATTCATTTTTGACAGATCCTCGGTGTTACAAAGGATGAAGGTACTAGGCAAATGGACGGAGGCACTGGACGAGGAGCACTCGAATGTTATTTCATACTGTGGTTTTATTAACCCTGGATAAGCAACCTTGCCAATTGTAACATTGTGGGAAACCTGGGTAGGATATACCCCACAGAAAAATAAGAGTAAAATAAAATAGTTGCTATGCATTTAATGAGCGGCAAAAATAAATGAAAAACTCAAAATCACTCTGCTTTCTTTATAACCAAAAACTGATTATCAGATCATTTTCTAAGTATGACAAAAAATAAAATAGAGTAAACATGCAAATTGTGAAGGCAGTGCTTCTCAGTACCATGGACGGTAACCTAGAGTATATAATTCCCACAAGCACAAGCATCTAGGAGCAGGGGTAGGAATAAGACTCTCTCACCTGCAAAAGGGGTTTAAGGGCGGGTGAAAGAGGGAAGCAGAGATTCGCAGCCCTCGTTATTACCATGCGACAACCAATGGGAAACTAGTACCTGAGGTTGCCTATACTGGTACAATTGGGGTATAAAATTCCCACAGGCACAAAAAAGGCACCTAGGAGCAAGGGTAGAAAAAAGACACCCCCACCTACAAAGAGGGTCTTAGGGCGGATGAAGGTAGAGGGAAGCAGAGATTTGCAGCCCACGTAATTACCACATGACAACCAATGAAACAGTTAGTGGGAAGTTATTACCCCAGGTTGCCTATCCAGGGTTAAAGTATCTGTCAAGTTCTACTTTAAAGGCTTGTAGAAAAAATAAAAAGTTATAATTTGGAGAAAAATAAGTAAAGTGGATTACATCATTCTTGAGTGACAGGAAGCAAAGAGTGGTGGTGAATGGCGAATGTCGGAATGGAAGAAAGTGAGCAGGGATGCGCCACAGGGATCTGTATTTGGACGTTTGCTTTTTGTTTTCTACATAAATGACCTATCTGAGGTATTGGAGAACAACTATGAAGAGTTTTTGCATGCCGATGACACCAAAATGTTTAGGAAGAATGATTTCAACGAAGTATGAGGACACAAGAGTTTCATGAAAATGTGCTGGGAGAAATGGATGCTTAGCTTTCACCCCATTAAGTGCAAGACTATGCTGACAGGAAAATAAAAAACACCAAATATAAATTAAGATGGATGAGGCAATGGAAAAAGTACCATTGGAGAAAGACCAATGCATTATCATTGATAGTGAGTTGTCTTTTGAAGAACATACAGCAGATAATATAAATGGAGCAAACAGGATAGTTGGACTCATTAGGAGAACTTTCATATTTCTTGATGAAATTATATTCAGATCCCTTTTTACCACTCTGGTAAACTGAGTATGCAAGCCAGATATTGTGGCCATTCAAAGTTAAAAGGCATTACAGCTATCGAAAATGTACAGAGGTGTGCTACTAAGTTGGTGCCTTCATGGAAAGACCTACCAATTGGTGATAGATTAAGGAAAGTAAACCTGCCATATTTTACATATCGGCGTTCGAAGGGTGACATTATAGAGACATAAAATTGTCAATAGACTGTAGGATGAGGATGTCTGCAGTGATCTCTTCATTTTTCAGGATGATTCATGTACGAGAGGGCATAGCAAGAATATTGTCAAAAAACGAGCAAGACATACTTGTTTTGCAAAAGAATGAAGGAAAATTGGAATGTCACCCAAAGAAAGTAATCGGAGCAGAAAACACTGAGAAGTTTAAAAGTGAAATTGGCAAAGCGTGGAAAAATCGGAAACGAAGGTACAATTTTAAAGAAATAAATCACGTAAGCCTAGACCACCAAACCACCCACTCAGGTATGGGTCATAGAGATGAAAAGCCTCTTCCCGGGTATCGTCTGTGAGATAACTTTCTTGCAATGACTTACATTCCCCGACACATAACAACACTCGCTAAGAACTATCTTGCAGTGCATGCTATATCAACCGTAACGTATGTAACAGGTTAAATTCTATCTATCTATCTGTTGCCAGACGCCTTAATCCAGTTTGGGGTGGCCACAAACAAATCGTCTCCACGTCACCCTGTCCCCCCCCCCATTTCACTGCCCTGCTCCCAACTCACCCCCCCTCTCTCATATACCTCTCCACCCCATCCCTCCATCTCATCCTCGGCCTCCCCCTCCCTCTTCCCCCCTCCACCTCACTCATATACACTCTCTTCGTCAGTCTCTCACGCTACATCCTTTCCACATGGCCAAACCACCTCAGTGTGTTCCTCATAACGCTTCCTATCACATCCACAGCCACACCACAACGCTCCTTTATATCCTCATTCGTCAGCCTGTCTCTCCATGTGACTCCACAGGCTCCTCTTAAATAACTCATTTCCACTGCTCTCACTCTTGACTTGTGTCCCTCCAACAAAGTCCAAGCTTCACTTCATAGGTTAAATTAAAGTGGAAAAAACACAGTAATTATGATGTTTGCTCCATGTGACCAAACTACAAATAGCCTTACATTTGTTCATCTTAATTATGGAGTCATTATGATGCAAACATTTGTAGCGTTTGTCAGTCCATAGGGTTATACAGGCAAATGTTGATTTTGTAGACAATGGATTTATAGCGGACTGTGTCTGGAAAGCCGGTACTCCCTCAGTTCAGGATATGACAGCAAAACCACTGGTATAAGCATCAACTTAGGACTGATGAGTCATTTACTTGTCTATTTCGAGGAAAAAAAAAAAAAACTTCAATTATAAATATGCCCCTTCTAAAATCTTTGGGGAACAAATGAAGCTTCACTCATGGTTAGATCATTTTTCCTGTCGCAGACACAGAAAGCATGCATGGAGTATTAGCTCACCAACGGCGACTGGTTTGTTTACATTTTTTACTAAAGTAAAGAGAGATGAGGAGGTAGTTTCACCCATCCGCGCCTGCGCAGATGTCGTGACGTCAAGTCAAATGAGAGAGAGAGAGAGAGAGAGGAGGGGAGGGTAAGGGAAGTGAGAAAAAATGGGTAGGCCGAATAAATGAAACAGAAAGTATGATATATATGCAGAGGAAGGGAGAGATGGGGGGGAGGGGAAGCGGAGAATGACAGAGAGAAAGACAGAAAGAAGGCATTTCAAACATATTTTTTTTAAAATGCTCGACTCTGGGCATAGGCTTCACAGCCTGCTCCCGAGGCCCAATAGTCCTCCTACATAACATACACCTCTACATGTCACCACGTCGGTGTATTATAATTACAAATCATGATAGATAGATAAATAGATAGATAGACAGCCCTATGCGAGCCTGGGAAAAGGAAATGAGCTTGCAAGTTACACTGAGGAAAAGCTGACGACAGATTACGAAGTAGCCAGTAAGGAGATGATGCAGTTAGTTGTCAGCAGTCCAACCGTGAACAAAGACCTAGTGACCATACACACACATACACACATACTCACACACAGGCTGCTAGATCTTTCCACTCACAAGGAACACACGTGACACACCCCTGCTACACCAGAATATAGGAAAGAGAGCTCAGAAGGAGACAAGCCTTAGAACAGGCAGGTCAGAAAAAGAAAGGGCTTAGCAACTTGAGAGAGAGAGAGAGAGAGGGAGCCAGAGCGAGACAGAGAGATAGCTAGCGGGACTCTATACTCCACTCTGTGTGAGAGACTTGTTAAAATTTCCAAGACAAATAAAAATAGTCCCATACTATTCTTTACCTCTCCTGTCACTACATGACAAATGGGAAGCTACTCCAAGATATAAAAACCGCTCGTCTACAAGTCTAATATATATATATATATATATATATATATATATATATATATATATATATATATAACTCAACCACAAAGGAACCACAAAGTCTTTTATGACATTTGGTAGCAGCGAACGTATACGAACCTCGTCTACGAATCAACATTGAATTCCCACAAAATATCAAGATTGAAAACAAAAAGAATACCTCTCACAACCAACAACACAACCAGCTCCTGAAAGTATTCTCTCCAACCAGCCCCCTCCGTCTCCCTGATCATCATGCTGATGCAGAGGTGAAGAGATCACACAACGCCTTGCAAGTAGTTTAACAAAATATTGATACGCTCTTGCAACTTCTACAACGAACCAGCGAATCTACGGACATCGTCTCCGAATTAAAAGCAAATTTCTACAAAAGCAGGCGAGACTCTACAAGATTAGCTTCAGTTCTACAGTGAATCCCTACAAAATACAGCCTACAAAACAACTCTATAATCTTCACGTAACTTCAAGCAGCAACAAGAAGAATATAAAACAAAGCAAGTAAAGAAGAGGAGAGACCAACAAGCACACAAGCCCCCACCACTCTCTCCCGCCATTCGCTGACGCAGAGGTCAAGACACGCAGCAAAACACCAAGTCCATATTCACAACTCATCTTACTCACCCGTCTTCACTCAAGTTACTCATCGCTACTCATTCACTCACCACAGCTACCAGTGTGGGAAGCCGACGTCACCATGTGCTGAGATGACATCACAACGCGAGTCTGCCATGCCAAGCAACGTGTGACTGACACCAGGCACTTCTCACCCACTACTCATTACTCATTATTCACATAGCTCCTACTCATACTCATTTATTTTCACAGTTAAGTTGGAAATTCGACGTTCTATGCTGAGGTTTGCCTGGGACAGCCGTTAACCACCACAAACACCAGGCCATGGAATTTCCTGAGTAATATCGTCCATCAACACACCACTAGAATTATCAAGAGATCTTCAATCAAACCTGTATTTTTCTCCCGAGATCGACTTTTGTATCGACACACCTCTACGATCTGTATCAAGTGGGTAAAATTATACTTGCTCATTTCTTCTCAGTGCTAAAATTAGCTATATTCAACTTATTTACTCATCTATTTTGCTAGGACATAAATAAACAAGAGGCGTATTTCATAACACCATATCTTAATGACAGGAATATTTTCGCCACCCCCCACGTTAATACCAGATGACACACAATTTGCCACAACAACAGATTCACAATTAAGAGAGCCCCAAGACAACACACCAGATAACACACAAATTGCCACAACATCAGACTCACAATTAAGAGAGCCTCAAGGCAGCCCACCCCTTGTACAACCCTCACCACACACTAAATATCAAGAAACAAATACGGCAGTTTCAGATGATGAGTGGGAAACCACATCTGACGTAGGAAGTGCGGACTTTGCCGCTGCCTTGCACACGTATGCCAATACACTTAACAGGGTTCACTGGTCCGGTCGTACATATTCCACCATTCCCTCACGCAACGATAAACACGTCCAAGTTGAATTAACAGGGCAATCATTAAAAATGGATCAAGAAACAAATACCGCGGATCTAACAACCACACCTCACGTGTTTGTGTATCACGAGGATAAAACTGCCCCAAAATTCTCTGGCACAGACAAAGATCACATTGATGTCATTTCATTGGTCAGTCAGTGCGAACAAATGTTCATCAAGCGCCACATACTAGATGAACAAGAGAAAATTGCCATTTTTTCATCTTGCATAAGCCAGGAAAGATGTACAGCAAGCAATTTATTGCGCTCAGATAAGCTCCATCGTGCTAGGACATATGATGAATTTAAAACTGAATTTCTGAAGAAATTTTCTGGAGGTATGAACTTCTTGCCAGGTATAATTCCAGAATTACATAAAATTGTAGATCTTGTAAGGGAGCACACTACAAACCATGTGCTCAGTGAAATAACTGCTGATGTCTCCACAATCAAGAGAACTTTGTTAGCTACACTGGAGAATTCTAATTGGATAACAGATGATGGAAAGATGTCCCCAGACCTCGTCGTGGACATCATTGGTTATGTAGCTGCCTTGTGTAAATTACCTGATAGGACCCTTAAGATCGCCAAGACGATCGCGTACACCCCAGGAATGTGCTTGCTAGACTTAATGAACGAGGTGAGATCCAGTGCAGTAAAGCAGGTGTGGTCGACACACATGCACATTCTTGTAGAATCAGGGTACCTGAGACAGTATCAGCTGTGAAAACATCTACACCGACCCCAAACAGAGAACAAAATCGATCGCGACCAGAAATGAGGCAGGCCAAACAAACGAAAACGCCTAGACCTCGTTCCCAGACGCCTTCCTACAGGCAGTTTCATAAGTTTTCGCGCAGCCCGAGCAGGTCTCGCGCCATAAACAACACTTCTTATGGGAAATCACCTCGTAGGTCACAGTCAAGGGATAGGTCCATTCTATGTCATTATTGTGCAAAACCAGGACACACAAGGTATGAATGCTTTATCAAGGCAAAAGAGGACAAACAAAAGACACAAGGATTTGGTCCTTACTGTAGGCATCATAGATACCAAGGGCACTGGACTAGTGATTGCAAAACAGTAGAAAAAATTGTGTCTATGTTCACATCGGGGGAAGACCAAGTCATGACAAAAAACGAACAAACGTAAAGAAGAACAAGGCTAAACTTCACATAGGAGGCATGTTGGGAAATGAGTGTATCTTGATACCAGCTGTATGTGAGGATCAAAACGTTTCCTTATTTTTAGATACAGGCTCTCCAGTGAACTTAATAACACATGAAGAACTAAATAGAATTCTTAAAAATAAAAAGAAAGTAACTTTTCTGGATGAAGCTGATTCAGATTTATACACAGTAGATGGACAAGAGATTACAGTGAAGGGTATGATAAGATTAAATCACAGTTTCACAGAAACTACAAGACCATTCTCTGCATTTTTCTATATCGTTGAAAACTTAGCAATTAAAGCTCATATGTTACTGGGCTTAAGATCCATGAGAGCTAAGAACATAACTATACTCCCACAAATGAATGGAATAGACTTTGTTAATGAATTCATAGAGGAAATAACTTCAGAGCCCTCACCGATTGGTAGAAGAGAGCCAAAAAGAATTGGTAATATTAAAGGCTTAAACAAACATACACAAACAGATGAGTGTATAGATCCACTCCCACCACCAACCCCATCCTCCAGAATTAGTGACCCAGATAACAGTACTGATTTATCAATTTTTCCAGCCCATCTCACTAATGATTTAGTTATACCACCTAATTCATACATGAAGGTTACCATAAAGAGCAAATTACGGAATAGTACTGTTCTTGTCTTAGAAGAATTATGTAAAGTAAAGGGATTGTCAGTAGAAAACGCATTATGTCATACGAACGACGAAGGGCAAACTCAGATATTCATAATTAATCACATGAATGGGGAAGTTCAGTTGAAAAAGGGAACTTGCATAGTTAATATTGAAATATGTCCCGCCCCTGTGAAGGAAATAGTTATAGCTGGAGTAACAAGTGAGATAAAATCTACGGATAGAGAAAGAATAAAAGAGAATTTAATTCACTCAGGTGAATTTGATGAAGAAAATGATTTGTTAACCCTGCTGGAAACACAATAGGGACACCGTAGCATTGCCCGGAGAACAATTAGGGTGTACTAAATTGATTAATCACATGATTAATGTGCACCCAGAAACACCACCAATTTTCGTACCAGCTTACCGCATACCACACTCCCAACGTACACTTGCAAATCAGTATGTCGATGAAATGTTAAAACTTGGAATTATTGAGCCTTCAGTCTCCCCGTGGAATGCCCCCCTATTCTTCGTGCCCAAACGAAATGGAGAAATGCGTGCGGTAGTAGATTGCCATAAACTAAATAATCACACAATACCAGACAGATTTCCCATGCCATTGCTAAGCGATGTTCTACAGAATATTGGTCCTGAGAATAATATATTCTCGACCATCGATCTCCTAAACGGCTACTATCAGATTCCGGTATCTAAGGAGTCACGTAAATACACTGCCTTTTCAACAAACAGAGGCCATTATCAATATACAAGAATGCCAATGGGACTGAGGACAGCCCCAGGCACATTCCAGCGTCTTATGAATTACGTATTGTCCGGAATTTTAGGACAAGGAATATTTGTTTATCTTGACGATATTATAATCGCAACGAAGAATATTAAGGATCATCTCAGGAAATTAGACTTACTCTTACAAAAGCTTAGTGATGCTGGATTAAAAATTAAACTTTCTAAATGCAAATTTTGCTTTAAGGAAATAAATTTCTTAGGCCATAAATTAAGTTCTGATGGTATTCACACCACTGATGACAAAATACAGGCAGTGAGAAATTTTCCTGAACCCACTACGACTGACGAAGTTAGACAATTTTTAGGTCTGGCTGGGTACTATAGGTCATTCGTACCACAGTTCTCTCATATAGCCTTTCCTCTATTCCAACTACTCAAAAAAGATGCTGTATTCCAATGGGAAGAAGAACAAAAAAGGGCATTTAACAATCTAAAAATTAAACTAACAAATGCACCTTGTTTAGCATATCCGGATTACACAAAATCATTTCTTATTTGTACAGACGCATCAGTTAAAGGATTAGGGGCTGTACTGATGCAGGAAGATAAAGGAGGAAAGAATCAACCAATTGCATTTGCCAGCAGACAAACAAGAGGTGCGGAGAAAAATTACTGCACTACAGACTTAGAGGCACTTGCAGTGGTTTTTGCATTACAAAAGTTTCGAGATTTGGTATATGGTTACGAAATCCACTTATTCACCGACCATAAACCACTGGTGGGTATGTTTAAAGAAAAACTCCTTTCTGGGAGGAGAGCAAGATGGAAGTGTACAGTTGAAAACTACAATGTACAAATTCATTATATACAAGGTAAAATGAACATAGTAGCTGACGCATTATCTAGGAACCCGAACACAATTCAGGTCGCGGCGTTAGATCTCAAAGGAAATATCCCAAACCACAAGGATATCGCAAAGGCACAAAGACTTGACCCAATATGGTCTAAAGTAATATACAAGTTAGAAAGTGGAGATGACATACAATTACCCAAACTGCATGTCCCACTTGAACAATTCACAATGGTCAATAATACATTATACAAAATTAACTCTAAACAACCAAAATGCCAAAGAAATACTAACCAGTTGGTAGTACCTAATGACATGATACCCCAAGTATTACGATTGATACACGACAGCCCACATGCAGGACATCCTGGAAAGGATAAGACATTCAACCAAGCCCAGCTATTATATTACTGGCCTTCATTACGAAAAGATATAAACAATCATATAGACAGATGCGAATCATGTGCGAAACACAAAGGATACCCAATCACACCTGCACCGATGGGTAATTACCCTGTACCACATCAACCATGGGACGTTGTCGCTGTTGATTTACTCAAGATGCCATTATCATACAATAATAACCTATACTTATTCGTTGCAACGGATCATTTTTCCCGTTATGTCATTTTAGCTCCAATTAAAGATAAGACAGCAGAGACAGTAGCAAAGGCAATAACAGATAATGTAATATGTCGCTTTACTACCCCAAAGGTATTAATAAGTGATAATGGAGGAGAATTTAATTCTGAGATCTTACAAGAAATATGTAAACAAAACAACATCAAAAAGGTTAACGTTTTGGCCTATCACCCAGCATCGAATGGGTTGGTAGAGAGACAAAATAAAAAGGTATTAGATGTGCTACGACACATTCTCAGTGAAAATTATGCAAGCTGGGATGATTGGATTCCCAGAGTAGAGGCCTCAATTAATGGGTCTATAAATAAATCCATCGGTGACACACCACATTTCATTATATATGGCACAGATAAAAAATTACCATATGAGCTCCTAGAAGGTGACAGCATACCTATATACAATTACGATGATTACTCTAAACTCCATTTACGTGAATTCCAGGACATTCACAAAAAAGTCAAAAAACAATTAACGATGTCCAAGGAAGAAATGACGGAGGCATTTAACAAGAAGGCAAAAGATTCACCTATCAGCTTAGGAGACATTGTTTACGGTGTCATTCATACGAGCGACAATAAATTATCCCCAAAATTTGAGGGCCCATACAGAGTAATTAACATAAAAGCAAACAAAGTTTTAATTAAGTCACTTTCAAGTGGCGAGGAGAAACAAGTTCATATTGACCATTTAAAACGAGTTTCAAGGGAATTATCACATAATTATTCAGCCTCGGATACAACCGAACAGGTGAACGTACCTCAAGAAACCAAGCAAGAACACAACAATGATTACAAAAAGAAATTAAGGTCATATACCAAACAATCGAACATAGGTGCAACTGTTCCAATCAAATCTACAGTACATCATTTACGAGAATTAAATATCGATTTAAACTCCTTCTATAAATGAAATAACAATCAACCGTAACACACATCATCACTATCATCGACCACAGCATTATAGGAAATTAATAGATTTTTTTTTTTTCGGTAGGTTACGATGAAGGGACTTATGCTATGGATTCTCCTCTACATAGCAAGAGGATATGCGCACTTAGAAGCCAAACATATAGTACGACAAGGATGCCTCATAGCTCCAACGGCCACGACTACAATCGTTAAGGACGTCATGAGTACTGAAATAAGTCTAGATTACTTGTATGACTTACCTACTTATCTAGACAGACTTGCGACGCCGATGCGAACTCTGGACTTCATGATAAGAAATTATGTTTCACAAGCACATAACACCAAGGAAGTGAATGAAATGGTGAAGTTAGCGAAATGGAAACTAGAACAGGAGAAGTCAACTATGCTCGTCATGATCCAAGATCTCCCATCTTATGGAACGGAGGTACTGAGCAACAGGAACAACATCACACGTACTCGCCAAAAGCGCGGTTTGTTCGACCTGGGCGGCGCAGTTCTTGAGAACATCTTTGGATTGGCTACAGAGGATGACCTTAAAGAAATAAACAACAAATTTAATAAGATAGCTCAGGTACTAACATACCAAGATAAATTCATCACAGGACAGAACTCAGCAATGAAGACAATTGTGAAAAATCTGAAACAAGCAGAAAACGTAGCTCTCGAGAGTGTAGATAAAATAAATGAATTAGAGGGAAATGTTACCCTTTTCCAGCACTTCTCCATCATCACAGAACATATTGACACGATTCTACTACAATTAGAGAACACTAGAGATCGTTTCAGGGCACTTATGCAAGGAATTTCGAATGCTGGTGATGGCAATATCACAATTGACTTACTCCCAGTTCATGAGCTATGTCAGATAGTTAGTCAAGGCATACATAAACATAAATTGAAGCCGTTGTTCCGCAGTAGGGAATTTATGCAATACTACCCGTATTTAGAAGCAACACTAACACCAACATCAGTGGTAGTTCATGTACCATTCATCACTGAAGACCTGTTCACAGTATACCAAATACACCCCTTCCCCTATAGAAATAACAACACTTTGGTCATCAACATCAACACAGACACCGAACTCATCATGGTCTCCAAGAGATGGGACACTGTCACTTTCGCAAGTGAGTCAACGATTGAACGAAAGTGCCGCACATCCTTACATGCTGTTCATCTTTGTCCTGCGTACATTTTCACGTTTCAGCCTACTGATACAGTCCCTTGTGAAATGGCTATCATCAGAAATGATAATATTCATTATCATTGCAACTTCACTTTTGCTCCAGATAAACTGGTACACCATCAACGCATTGGACACTCACAGTTTTTTTATTTCCCTCATAACACATCAGTTTACATAGTCTGTCCAATTATACCACCATCTCATACATCAGCATCAGGATTATACATAGCACCAGACTACTGTGCGGTATTTACACCAGCCATGTCTACTTTATCCACCATCAATCACTACGCCATTCTCAATCATACACACAAACATTTCCACCCACTGCCTGATATGAACTTAAACATGAGCACAAGTATTAAGCTGACTTCACCTAAGTTTGAAACTATGCAGCTGATCAATGAAACAATGAAGCCCTGGGAAGATTTGAGTTTGAGTATGTTCAACCCATATTATGTGTATAGCCCAGCACCTACTGTCTTTATAATCGTCTGCATTGTAGTTGCAGTACTGCTGTTCGCAGTGCACAGAATGCATGCAAGAATTGCTAATTTGGAGTCATTATTTAGTGGGGGGAGAGTTAACATCAAAGTTAACCACCCTGAATGAAGTGTATATATTTTGTATATAGTTTTAATTATCTATATCTATATATATATATATATATATATATATATATATATATATATATATATATATATATATATAAAATACAAAGAAGAATGACCCATATATGGCAGACCAGTACCATTATCTTTAAATGAAATATTAATAACTCTTACCATAATCTTAATTTTAAACTATTTTTTATTCTTGCATGTATGCATTTCACTATAATGACCCAAGTACATACTGTATTACAGTTAAATAATTTACTTTAATGCATTTATTCAAATATGTATACAACTTGTTTAAAATGTAATATTACTGAATAATCACTATTTACTATGAATAATATATGTATACAATATTCATACAATTATGTTACTTTTACAATATTATGTATTTCACTTAATTAGCTTATAAGTTCATTATAATGTGTATATAATATGTATTAATATGTTAGGACTATTAACTGTCGATGGTACGCCATTTTCGCGTGACCGAGCAATGTATTATAATTACAAATCATGATAGATAGATAAATAGATAGATAGACGGCCCTATGCGAGCCTGGGAAAAGGAAATGAGCTTGCAAGTTACACTGAGGAAAAGCTGACGACAGATTACGAAGTAGCCAGTAAGGAGATGATGCAGTTAGTTGTCAGCAGTCCAACCGTGAACAAAGACCTAGTGACCATACACACACATACACACATACTCACACACAGACTGCTAGAACTTTCCACTCACAAGGAACACACGTGACACACCCCTGCTACACCAGAATTTAGGAAAGAGAGCTCAGAAGGAGACAAGCCTTAGAACAGGCAGGTCAGAAAAAGAAAGGGCTTAGCAACTTGAGAGAGAGAGAGAGAGAGAGGGAGCCAGAGCGAGACAGAGAGATAGCTAGCGGGACTCTATACTCCGCTCTGTGTGAGAGACTTGTTAATATTTCCAAGACAAATAAAAATAGTCCCATACTATTCTTTACCTCTCCTGTCACTACATGACAAATGGGAAGCTACTCCAAGATATAAAAACCGCTCGTCTACAAGTCTAATATATGTATATATATATATATATATATATATATATATATATATATATATATATAACTCAACCACAAAGGAACCACAAAGTCTTTTATGACATCGGTGCTAACACCCACCGTCCATATTGAATACATGCTAGAGCTGTCTTATACAGGACTGGTGTATTGGTATTAGCGGGGGTATATTTACATGTCGGCTTTTCTGGTAGATCGGTAAAGTCTGCTTTACATGAAATCCAGATCCTTAAACTTTTCCATGCCCCTGCAGGGATTTGGACATGGGTCCGGTAGGACTGCAGGCCACCTCTTTACCAATTGAGCCACCGCCTCACCCCAAACTGAAGTAGCAAGGATAGTTTGTACACAGTTATTACAGATACGGTATCTTAATATTGACCTATATAAACTAGTAGTAAATGATCACATTTCTTTGATAATATCAGTAATTTTCCCAGTATAAGTTCACTTATTAGATAAATAAATTGATATAACGTTACTCGTGAAATGGCAACTCTCAATTTGACGTGACATCATGCACAAGTGGAATAAATTTTGGCTCAATGCTTCCTCGGTGTGAAGCTACCTACTCAACTTTCTTTACCTTGTTTTTTGACCACCTCGTGCCTGCCCAAGCTGCAGACAAGAATTGATGCCACTGCCATCTATAGCATATTCGCCTTCATCTGAGAAGGGACGAGCTTCAAACTTTTGAAAGCTGGCATCTGCTTGGTTGTCCAAGTGCGTTAATTATTAATGATGCATTGTAAATTACTTTTTTTTTTTTATGTGTCCGACTCTGGACATAGGCTTCACAGCCTGATATCAAGGCCCAGCAGTCCTCCTACATACCATACACCTCTACATGTCACCACTTCGGCGTTAACACCAACCGTCCACATTGAATACATGCTAAGGCTGTTTCATACAGGACTGGTGTATTGATATTAGTGGGGTTATTTTTACGACATGTCGGCGGGTCTTCTAGTAGATCAGTAAAGCCTGAATTAATGAAATTCAAATCCTTAAACTGTTCCCTGCTCCAGCGGGGATTTGAACCTGGGTCCATTAGAGCGGCAGGCCACCTCTCTACCGACTGAGCCACCTCTCCCCCAATATATGGGTTACAGTAACAGTGTAGACATTATATAGGCATTAATATATATCTCATAAACACAATGTACAGGATGTAGTGTCTGCTGGAAACGTACACAGCTTCTCACTAGGAATGTCAGTTCATATAATGTCTATCCACAATCTTGTCCCAGACCATCAAGAATCCTTAACCATATGATGTATTTCAAACATTCTCGTAGTCCAGACGACCAAGAATTTCATGGCGTATTCAAATATATGGAGTAACCATCCCTAGTCGATTAGTCCACAAGACATTACATCCCACACACACATCCTCTCCAGGCTGTATATAATGTCAGAGAGATTCCTTTCAGATCAGAAGGGGTTGGAAAGTAGGCCAGATAATACGAAGGTCAGAGAAAGGGGAGAGAGGGGCTGAAGAGAAGGCCCGACAGTAGGGTCATTAGGCCGTCACGCTCAGTTAAGCTGTAACTCACTATTGATAAAACCGTGCAATAAATATTCAGTAATCCAACAGTGCTGTAACTCACCTCATTGACACTATGTCTCATGACTTTATTCTGGCTGTGCCTGACGATCCACAAACGACTCCCCTATCTAGCTACAATTAATTAAGACCACGTTATTGAGACTGGTGGCAAGCGGTAATAACGAACCAAGTACGATAAACTATGCTATCGAGATTGGTGAACGGCGGTAAACTATGACAAACTACGCCTTACGAGTTTATACAACCGCTACAACGGTAAAGTACGATATCTACCTCACTACGTTCACTGAGAGTGGTGGCGAGCTGTAAAAGAAGCCGATTAACATCTCAGTCAAAGCAATCTGTGACTCCTCTACAAGCAACAATCAGCAATTGAACAAAGAAACAAGACTCGCTCCTAACCACCTCAACCGCAACTCCACGATCTACGAGAATCAGTAGCAGTGATAAAACACATCTGTCAACAACTTTACAAGCCTGCAAGTTAATCTCAACAAGTAAGGAAAATCAAATTCTACAAGTTAGGAAGAAGAACAAAGTACGAGTGAGGAAAAACAAGCTATATGATTAACTACAAGTAAGAAGTCTACGAGACGTCTCTATAATCTTCTGCACGCACCTCCAAGTAGCGGCAATCTTCATCCAACAAGTAAATCACAATAAGAAAGGACCGAGAAGTGAGACAAAGAAGTGAGACGCGACAAACAATAACAAGGAAGAGTGGGAAAGGAAGAAGTGCATCTGCTAACAGTGCTGACCCCGCAGTGATGACACGAAGTACTGATGCAGTCATACCAGGAGCCTGACCTACCACAATACCAACACCTTTCAGCCATCATCATTATCATCAGCAGCAGGACCCTAGCCAGTATTCCCACCACAGTTAATATCAGTGAGTCGAACATTTACTCTTTTAGTCTAATAGTACTACTTCATTTACATGCAACCTTACATATATACACAGAGATAGGCAGTATCCTTACATCAACATATAATACATACATAAGAAAATCAAGTGAGACCAGAGAATTAGAATATAAATACACATGTTCTTTCATAATTATTACAGTGACAAGGAAAATCAAGTGAAAATGTCCAAAACAAACAGAGCTAGCAGCAGTATGCTACACTCAACCACACACTTAAATACTTACAACCTATATCTAAAGATGAATTTAAAAATCAACAAACATATCAATTTAACTTCACAACCTTCGGAGGACTATAGTATCAAGTGATGTGTGAAACTAAGTGAATACTGTACATATTGTAAATATTATTTATATAACTGCATATAAAATAAGAAAATATGGGGTTGCATATAGTGTCATTTACATATAACCGTCGCACATAACTAAACTAATGCACCCATGGTGTCTCATATAAACTGTGCAACGTAACTAAGCCAATACACTTATAGATCTTCTTGCCTCTTTGGTTGGGGATTTAGATTTGGTTGTCCTCAATGATGAGAGGCCGACCCATTTTCATGTTCAGAATGGCAAGTATTCTGTCACTGACCTTACCATCTCCTCCTCTGACTGTGCCCTTGATTTTTCTTGGGAGGTTTTGGATGATCTACATGGTAGTGACCATTATCCTGTAATGGTCCAGCCTACTTGCTCTGTTCTTGCAGCCCGTATGCCACGCTGGTGTCTGGACAGGGCTGACTGGTCTTTCTTTGAGGAACTATGTGTACTTGCCAACAGGGTTACTGATTTTCCAACTATCGATGATGCCGAACGTTATTTTACTAAGACTATTTCCTCAGCAGGGGTTCATTCCATCCCACGGACTTCCGGTGTTTTTTCTCAGAGACCTGTGCCATGGTGGAATGATGACTGCTCTATAGCAAAGGGTGCTTATAAAGCAGCTGCCCGTCGGTATATTGCCAATCGTAATGTTGTTTAAAAAAAAATACAGTTTCACAAAGCACGTGCTCGCCATAGATGGGTCATGAAGAATGCTCGCCGTAACTCGTGGAGGTCATATGTTTCTACAGTTACATCCTCAACTCCAATGTCTATGGTGTGGAAAAAGGTGCGCAAGATTTCTGGTAGGTTCTTGACTCCCTCCCCACCGGTGTTGCGTCTTCATGGAGAACTTGTGTCTGCACCAGATGCAGTAGCCTCTGCTTTTGCAAATCAGTTTTACGCTGTCTCCAAAAAGGATCCTTCTCAGCTATTTGCTACCTTTTGTAGGAATCAGGAGAGGCTGGGTCTTGACTTTTGCTCTCATGGCGGAGAGTTGTATAATTTAGATTTCAGCCTCCGTGAGCTGCATTCTGCCCTTTCAGTGTGGTGACACTGCTCCTGGGCCTGATGATTTTCCATCATCTGCCGACTGATTCACTTCAGTTTTTATTGGACCTTTTTAACAGGGTTTGGAGTGAGGGCTCTGTTCTGAGGAGTTGGAAGTTGGGTATTGTCCTCCCCATTCCCAAGCCTGGTAAAGACCATTCCCAAGTCTCCAACTATCGCTCAATCACTTTAATACCATGTGTGTGCAAGCTGTTCGAAAAGATGGTCAATGTCAGGCTTATGTGGTTTCTGGAGAAGGGTTGCTTTCTCTCCCCGTCGCAGAGAGGTTTCCATAAATTATGCTGCACTTCAGACCACCTTATCAGGCTCGAGGCGTCGATCTGTGAAGCTTTTGCCTCCAAGCAACATCTTGTGGCTGTGTTTTTTGACCTTGAGAAGGCTTATGACACTACCTGGTGCCATGGTATCCTCCAGCAACTTCATGCCTTTGGTTTACGTGGTCGCCTGCCTATGTTGCTTGGGGACTTCTTGACTGATTGTGTATTTCGGGTCCGTGTGGGTTCTACCCTCTCTGCACGACTGTGCCAGGAGGAAGGTGTCCCACAGGAGAATGTCTTAAGTGTTTCCCTGTTTGCGGTGGCTGTCAATGGTATCATTGACACTGTGCCTGCTGGGGTATCCTCATCCCTTTATGTGGATGACTTAACTATATGGTTTTCTGGCTCCCGCATGTCTGCTATTGAGCGGTGTATGCAACTTGCCTTGGACAAGAATTCTGCCTGGGCCACTTCCAAGGGTTTTCGGTTTTCTCCTTCAAAGACTGTGACTATGCACTTCTGTAGGATGAGAGGGGTACACCCGGACCCTGATCTCCAGCTTTGTGGCAGGAGGCTCCGTTGTGTGACAGAGACGAAATTCTTGGGCCTGACGTTTGACTGTCGTTTGGCATGGGTTTCACACTTGGCAAATCTTAAAACATCATGTATGAAGGCTCTCAGTCTATTGAGGGTTCTGTCCCATACCTCTTGGGGAGCTGATCGGAGGATGCTCTTGCATTTGTTTCAGGTTTTTGTAACCTCTAAGCTGTCATATGACTGTGAGGTATACTCCTCTGCCACAGAATCCAGACTGAAAACTCTACATGCTGGCCTTCGCCTTGCAACTGGGGCTTTTCGGTCCTCTCCAATTCCCAGCTTGTTGGTGGAAGCTGGTGTGCCTCCCTTAGATCTACTGCATCAGTCTGTTGCAGTACGGTGCTGGCTCCGGATTCGTCGCCTTCCAGACTCACTTGTCTGTGAGTGTGTGACGAAACAGTCTTGTTTTTTGTGTTATAGTAGACACCCTCGCATGCCTCGTCCATTTGGCTATAGGGTTCAGGATATACTGGAGGAGTTTGGGTTGTCAGCAGTAGTTGTCAGTCCTGTTCGGATCCCGAGGGTTGCGCCTTGGAACTCTCTGCAGGCCTTTTGCAGGCTCAAAGAATTTTGTCGCTCCTCAGTGTCTTTTAAGGTTATTTTTAGAACATTCTTCTAGTCATGGTGGTTCTGTGCCTGTGTACAGTATACTGATGGCTCTAAATTCGCATCAGGTGTTGGTTTTGGAGTGGTATTTCCCAATTTTAGCACTTGAGGTAGTCTTCCTTTGCTTGCCTCAGTTTTTACTGCAGAGTTGTCAGCCATCATTTTAGCCTTGAAGTTGGTGTTTGTTCACCCTGACAATTATTTCACTATTTTTAGTGACTCTCAAGCGGCGCTTTTGGCCCTGGACTCTTTTAACTCTGCCCATCTCTTAGTTTTAGCTATTTTGGAGTGGCCATTCCTCATTCGTCGTCAGGGGAAGAGAGTGGATTTTTGCTGGGTTCCCGCACGTGTTGGTGTGGAGGGCAATGGGATGGAGGATGCATTGGCAAAGGCTGCAGCTACTCAACAGCCCCCAACAGAATATCCGCTTCCTGCATCTAATGTAACACCTTATTTATGGTACAGAACTCATATGTGTTGGCATAGACGCTGGGATGGTGTTGCTCATTACAAGCTGAAAGAGGTCTTTCAGAGAGTGGTTGTGCCAAGGGCTCTCCCTTCCATGCCTCGGCGACTGGAGATAGCTCTTGCTAGGCTTCGCACTGGGCACTCTTGGCTTACACATGGGTTCCTGATGAGTGGTGAGACTCAACTGTACTCTGATGATTCTTTTGTTCCCCTTCCTGTCCGCCACTTGCTGGTCAAGTATCCAAGGTTGGAGGACCTGCGTCAGAGATTCCACCATAGGCATAGAGGGGCAGATGGTGCCTACTGTCTCTCCTCGATGATTGGTGGAGCCCCTAGCGATTTTACTGATGTTTTTAATTTTCTTCAGGAGGCGGGCCTCCTTCCGCTTTTATAAGTAATTGATTTTTTCTTTTAACTATTCTTTTATTATTTTCAGTGTTTTATTTCCAGAAATAGCAGGGGAGTCACTACCCGGGTCCGGTCCATCGGTGAGTTGCAGGGAGGCCCTCCTATCTGGGGGCCTCGACCTGGAGGTAGACTCTTAGCTCAGGGTCTTGTCGGTGTGGTGCAGGGAGGCCCGCCTGTCTGGGGGCCTCGACCTGGGGCTGGGGCCAAACAGTTGGAGGAGGCAGGTCTGGCGTCGGAGGCTCCGTGGTGTGAGGGGGTCAGCGTTACTCACACTTGTAGGCTGCTGGGCTCGCCTAGGGGTCCTGGGGCTGCGGAGGTCTGCCAGGGGATGCGCCGTCAGGGTTGGGCTGCGGCCTCGTCTCCTGCTGGTGCCTGGAGAAGACAAGAATTTCCCAGGAGTAGGAGGCAGGTCCGGACTGGGACTTTGCCTCCGCTCCGGTGACACCTTGGAGGTAACTCTCCCGAGTGGTGTCCAGCTATTCCCACAGGGGAACGCTGAAGGTAGAGTGCACACGGAGACCGTGTTCTCTCTTATATACAGGGAGGGCAGCATGGAGGCGACTCTCTCTCCTGTCTTTGTCACAGCCGTGGCTCCAGGTTGCTTTACCCTGGGACCCACTTTTCGCTTTCTACTAGGGACTCTTACCTTTGGGGTGGCAGAGGGTACTGGCCCCTCATAGCTCACTAGTAGGCCTCCTGCCCTGTATGTGGCAGAGGGTATTTCTCCCTCGTGGCTCACTGTGGCAGAGGGTACTGGCCCCTCATGGCTCACTATTGGGTGTGTGGCAGAGGGTGTTGTTTCCTTGTGGCTCACTGTGGCAGAGGGTACTGGCCCCTCGTGGCTCGCTATTGGGTGTGTGGCAGAGGGTGTTGTTCCCTCGTGGCTCACTGTGGCAGAGGGTACTGGTCCCTCGTGGCTCACTATTGGGCCTCCTGCCCTGTTTGTGGCAGAGGGTATTTCTCCCTCGTGGCTCACTGTGGCAGAGGGTACTGGCCCCTCGTGGCTCACTGTGGCAGAGGGTACTGGCCCCTCGTGGCTCACTGTGGCAGAGGGTACTGGCCCCTCGTGGCTCACTGTGGCAGAGGGTACTGGACCCTCGTGGCTCACTATTGGGTGTGTGGCAGAGGGTGTTGTTCCCTTGTGGCTCACTGTGGCAGAGGGTACTGGCCCCTCATAGCTCACTATTGGGCCTCCTGCCCTGTTTGTGGCAGAGGGTATTTCTCCCTCGTGGCTCACTGTGGCAGAGGGTACTGGCCCCTCATGGCTCACTATTGGGTGTGTGGCAGAGGGTGTTGTTCCCTTGTGGCTCACTGTGGCATGTGGTACTGGCCCCTCGTGGCTCACTATTGGGTGTGTGGCAGAGGGTGTTGTTCCCTCGTGGCTCACTGTGGCAGAGGGTACTGGCCCCTCATGGCTCACTATTGGGTGTGTGGCAGAGGGTGTTGTTCCCTTGTGGCTCACTGTGGCAGATGGTACTGGCCCCTCGTGGCTCACTATTGGGCCTCCTGCCCTGTTTGTGGCAGAGGGTGTTGTTCCCTCGTGGCTCACTGTGGCAGAGGGTACTGGCCCCTCGTGGCTCACTATATATGTGGCAGAGGGTATTGCTCCCTCGTGGCTCACTGTGGCAGAGGTGGGGATACCTCGTGGCTCACCAAAGGGCCTCCTGCCCTTGAGGGGTGTAACTATGGCCGTCACCAAAAAGCTACTAGGGACTGACTTTTTATCAGTCCCACCCCACTGCTGTCGATGGTTAGCCCGCCTGTGAGGTTGTCTCCAGTCCTGACTCACCTGGTGTCGGGGCAGTTGCGGGGAAAAGGGGCACAGGTCAGTGGTGGTTGGGTGACCCTCTTGCCCTGGGTCATTAGCCCCCCTGTTGTCCCTTCCTGGGGTGGTGGGGTGGTGGTGGCCCGTTGGTGGGGTGGGGGGTGGCGGGGTGGATGGTCCGGCGGCGGGCATTTTAGTTATTAACTTTATTTCGAATATGCACTATTGATTTGTTGCATGTTTTAGCTTGTTGTCCGGCGGCATATGACCCTGGCAGTTGCGCCGCCAGTTTCTAATACAATCAATCAATCAATCAAACCAATACAGTTATAGGGTCTCAAATGAACAACTATATCTAGTATGGATGATTTATAATATGATTGTATTGCTATTATTGTATAAATTATATACATTTGTGTCAGCTATATAGCTACAATGACTACACTTGTGATTAATGCAATTATGTTACTATTGCCACATTTATGTACCTACAATTTGTTACAAACACATTATATAACAGTTGCATTAACAATTTTAACTATAATTTGATGGCTACCACAATTGTGTAACAGTTGCATTAACAATATGTAACTATAATTTTATTCCCAGTTATGTGACAGCTGCATTAACAAGATGTAACTATAATTCTATGGCCAATACAATTATCTAACAGTTGCATTAACATGATGTAACTACAGTTTTATGGCCAGCACAATTATGTAACAGTTGCATTAACAAGATGTAACTAAAAATTTAGGGCCAACACAATTATGTAACAGTTGCATTAACACAGTGTTATGTTAGTCACACTTGCGTAACAGTTGCATTAAAATGATGTAACTACAATAGCATTAACACAATGTAACTGCAATTATACAATATTCACACAATTATGTTACTTTTACAGTATTTATGTAGTTCATTTACAAATTGTAATGTGTATATAGTATGCATTAATATGTTATGACAATATTTACTGCCGTTGGTACGACAGTGGGCGTGACCGAGCGATATGTAGACATTATATAGGCATTAGTATATATCTCATAAACACAATGTACAGGATATAATGTGTGCTGAAAACGTACACAGCTTCTCATTAGGAATGTCAATTCACATAATGTTTATCCACAATCTTGATGTCCCAGACCATCAAGAATCCTTAACCATATAATGTATTTCAAACATCCTTGTAGTCCAGACAACCAAGAATTTCATGACGTATTCAAACACGTGGAGTAACCAGCCCTAGTCGGTTAGTCCACCAGACATTAAATCCCACACACACATCCTCTCCAGGCTGTATATAATGTAAGAGAGATTCCCTTCAGATCAGAAGGAGTTGGAGAGTAGGCCAGATAACATGAGGGTCAGAGAAAGAAGAGAGAGGGGCTAGAGAGAAGGCCCGACAGTAGGGTCAATAGGCCGTCATGCTCTGTTACGCTGTAACTCACTATTGATAAAACCATGCATTAAAAACTCAGTAACTCAAGAGTGTTGTAATTCACCTCGTTGACACTACGTATCACAACTTTACTCTGGTTGTGCTTGACAATCCACAATCGACTTCCTTATCTCCTCACAAGTACTTACAAATATGCTATTGAGAACAGTTTGAAGATAAGATTCCCTGAATAAAAATATTGTTGAGGAGCAGGATTTGCTAGTTAGGTAATAGCCTACTGAAAGATTCTCAGTAATTCTCATAGTTCGGTTACAAGTCAGAGTTTCCAGTAAGCCCGCTCTTTGTGAGTGGAGGTATTGTGTATGTTGCAAATTAATTTTTGGGTTCTTTTTCTCTATAATGTCTTATTTCACTGGTTGGTAAATTGTGTACTTTTATCTCAGTCTGTATGCTAAATAATTTAGTGTTACACGGTGTAGGAAAACTATGGATATTTTGGATGTCTCCAAGTTGGTAACTGTTGCTTCTCCGAGAATGTAGAGGATCATTCTAGTATACAGGAAGCTTATCTAAGGATGGGGAAGTGACTAGAGTAGTTTTTAGTTCAGACTGAGTTTAGTTCAGTGTCAGTGCACACTGTATAGCTCCGGTACTTGTGAAAACAGTACAGAGGAATTTGCAGACTTTAAACGTAATTATTTGGTAAATAAAAGAAACGAACTTGAAAAGCCCGTGATCTTATGTACTGTACACTCAAAGGCAGACCCTACGAAGAATGACTAACTGGGTGATGTTCTTCCTATACTGAACTACTGCTGTTGGAGCCTGTGGCAGTATGGTATAGGGGCATGACAATACTGTACATAATTATTTGCATAGATTACCATAATTTAAAAATGAGACCTTTCAAAGTTTATCAGATGGCCTAGATACATTTGAAACTTTGAATTCTCGAGACAAATCAAAACATGTCCAGGTATAGTTTTACAGTTACCTTGATTTTTTTTCACCATCGTCAGGCAAATTAGGGTATATTATGCCATTATACGATAGTCTGCCAAATCAAACCTAGTGAAACATCGGAATTCTAGTGACAAAAGACTGGTAGACATGGGTGAAGAGAAAGTCCTGTTTCATTGGAATTCCGAACTCATCGCACTGTAAGTTGCCTACTCTCCCAGGAATCTTTATTTCATTCTCATCTTACTTTCAGACTTCATTACTGTAGACATTTACAAAGCTCTGAACCAGGCAGCAAGATCCTGGCCATGTTTAGCATGTAACACATCATCCAAATACAGCAGATTTAGTTTATTGAATCCTCTATCATTCATCACTTTAACCCCATCAATGGTACATTTAACTATAACTGCACACTTAATTTATTTAGACAATGGGTAGGTCTTCTGACATGGTTTAGGAAGTGACGGAGGCTAGAACGATGGTCAAGATAGTGGTCGCAAAGCAGGCACCAAACAAAATATTTGGGGGGGGGGGGTACAACGTTGTTACTTGCCCATAAATTCCAAATTTCGTTTTTACAAAGCCCCTTAGTACGGTCTGTATTAACAAAGCTGATCAAGTCCAACAAATTCACACCATGATTAAACACCCATCCTTTACAGTGGAGGTGTGGGAGAGCGTGCTGGTGGGTCTGGTGGTGTGGGGCATGGCAATGTGGGCGTTGCAGCGGGTGTGGTCACTGGCTGTGGGAACACCAATGCAGAACATTAATACAATCCTCCTCTTTGGTCTGGGCTCACTGCTTGAGCAACCAGTCCCAGACCCTTCACACACCATATCAGGACAAGTACCAATTCCAAGCGTTTGAAATATTTATCATGAATAATCTTTCTCTGGAACGTACCAGTATAACAAGCAACATTCTTGCGCATAAAATGATCCAAATTGTAATCCTTTTGAAGCTTGCTGCATATTTCTCAATGGCAAAATAATAATAATAATAATAATAATAATAATAATAATTCAGCTGTACACTCGGATCAAAAATGATCTTTACACTAACACCATTGAATATCTGGGAGAGGGTCAAAGTCCTGTGGAAAATGTAGCCTTCAGCCAGATGCGATATTGGTAGCCCTGCACATCATTTACGTAAAATAATAAACAGAAAAAATCGCACATCGAGTTCGAAGCCTCGAATGCTCGCCTTCGTTGTGATAACAGAGGACCATAACGAATAAAATTTGTACAGTGTTCTACATAAGAATGTCATGAATAGTAATTTAAAATGAATTAAAAACCCAGTATCGACAGTATCATTAATTATTAGGTGTTTTCCCCGGTATATCCGATATATACTGTATATATATATATATATATATATATATATATATATATATATATGCAGTTATCCCTCCCCCCTTTCCCCTTCCCCCTCCCTCCCACTCCCCTTTCCTCCCCTCCTACTCCCTCCTCCTTTGCCACGTGTATTTTTAGATTCAGGTCATCCTTTGTTGTGTTCCACTCCCTGATGCAGGTGACCCTAAGTTAAGCTGCAGGTAAAAATTCAGGTCATCCATTGTTCTGTGTGCCACTACCTGCTGCGGGTGTGCATAAAAGGCCTCAACCCTTTACGTTTCTGTCTCACTCTGTCTGAAGATGTAATATACGAAAGTACTCACTGTCGCTCCTTTCATTTCTCCCGTGGTTAGTTTGCATATATATATATATATATATATATATATATATATATATAAATATATATATATATAAATATATAAAAAAAGAATATTTATTTATTTATTTATTTATATATATACATACCGTGTATTTCTCTCTCTTCAGACTCACGAACCTGTGTATTAAGCCGTCGATTTTTTTTTTTCTTTTTCATTTCAAATAATGTCCTGATCCCAGAATGGTGCACGGTTATCCGCATAATTTAATGCATACTCCATCCGTTGTTCCATATTTATTTCTATTAAATATGGCTTCTTTGCTGAGATACGGGAAGACAGTCCAGCGGAGTTTATCCTGTTAATTATACTTAGAACAGGTCAACTCTTGTTCCTCTGGCATGGTGTTGGAAGTGACAAATGGATCCTTCTAAAAAGCTTTCACTATGGCCTGGCATAACACAATGAAATAAGGGAAAAAATAATATCTCAAAAATTAAATAAATAAATGTATTATTTCATTTCTTATACTGATCAGTGGCCCTAATCAATGTGCCGAGCAAAAATTACTTCATTCTAAAGTTTTAGTTAAAATGCAGATCTTTAGGCATGGATTTCAACTGATTAGTTTCAGTCTCAGATATTTTCTTTCATCAGCATTTTATGCATACCTGATCTTGGTGTAAGAGTGTACATCGGGGTCGACCACTAAGATGCAGATTAGTTTTTATACTGCCTGTCTTATTGTAACGTTTCACCCATAGCGAGACAGTGTGGGTCGACACCCTAGTGTGATGAGCGATACTCCGATAACTTAGTCCCTGACTGTGATATGATAGAGAGGCACACTTCCTCCATAGTGTCCATCATGGGAGCGTATTGTTTAATGCACGTCTCTAATCAAATAGCCTCCCCATCATGATTCGCTTTTTAGCAAAATGAATCCTTGAGGACACTGGGTCACGTAAACACTACATATTCTAGCAAAACGTGTAAATACTTTGGATTATATTATTCAGTGATTATAATAATATGCATATATTCAATGTTATTGTAAAAAATATATATTATCTAGTGAGAAGTTTCAGCAGCAACAGCAACCTTATGCATCGATACAGTCAAATATGTATCTCACAGGCACTTGCATATGTCCGTATCTCACTCAGGCATACCAATCATACGGACGAAAATTATCTATCTATATATATACCTAGGCTGTTTCCTCCAGCCGAGACAGGACGACACATTCCCAATTTACTCCTCCACTCAAACATTTTCATTTGCATATCAGCCTCAAAGGGAAGAAGGGACAGATCCTCACCGCACCACACTGCACGAGGGTCAACTACGCAGTGCAGTCAGTGACTTCGCAGCAGGGCCCGACAGCAGAGCTGGAGCCACTCTTCCTTGCTCAACAGACATCCCTGTAGCATCCAACGCTCTCTTCACACTGTCTATCCATCCTGTTCGTGGTCTTCCTCTTAGCCTTACACCTCTCACATCAGATGTAGTTATCTTATTCACCAATCGCTTATTATCCATTTTCTCCATATGCCCAAACCATCGCAACGCACTCTGCTCAACTCGATCAGCCATCTCCCCAACAACTCCAGTTCTCCTTCACACTTCGCCATTTCTCACTCGATCCATACGCGTCATTCTACACATACTCCTCAGACACCTCATCTGCATTACATTCAAACTTTTCCTCTCTGCTACACCCATATTCCATGTTTCAGCCCCATATAATGGAGTCGGTACCAAAACACCCTCATACAGCCTACTCTTTACATCCGTTCTAAGCAAACGACATCTAAACACTTTTTTCATACCTCCCAGCACCTCTCCTATTTCATTCATTCTAAACTTCACTTCTCCGTCTATTCATCCATCCACAGTAACATGTGACCCTAAATACTTAAAACACTTTAAAACACTCTACCTGCTCAAGCAACTCATCATTCAAAACTATATTCATCCTCCTACCATCTACCAACCTCATACACTTCATCACTTTACCCTTAATCTCGTTTACTGTCAATTTCCTCCTTTCACACACCCTTCCAAACTCCTCTGCCAACTGTCTCATTCTCTCCTCTGAATCAGCCACCAGTGCAGTATCATCCGCAAACAGCAGCTGCTTCAGATTCCACTCTCTACCATCAACATTCACCAGACTCAGACCTACACCTAACACTTCCATTCACCTCGCTTACAACACCATCTATATAAATATTTAACAACCAAGGCGACATCACACATCCCTGCCGCAGCCCCACTCTCACGGGAAACCAGTCAGTCACAGTATTTCCCACTCTTACACACGCTCTACTATTCACATAAAAACTTTTCACACCTTTTAGTAACCTACCATCAAGTCCATACAATCTTAAAACAGTCTACAAAGCCTCCCTATCTAGCTATCTATTTATTGCCAGACGCCTCAATCCCGTTTGAGGTGGCCACAAAAAAATCGCCTCCAAGTCGCCCTGTCCCCCGCCATTTCACTGCCCTGCTCCCAACTCACACACCCCTCTCTCATATACCTCTCCACCCCATCCCTCCATCTCATCCTCGGCCTCCCCCTCCCTCTTCCCCCCTCCACCTCACTCACATACACTCTCTTCGTCAGTCTTTCACCCTCCATCCTCTCCACATGGCCAAACCACCTCAGTGTGTTCCTCATAACGCTTCCTATCACATCCGCATCAACACCACAACGCTCCTTTACATCCTCATTCGTCAGCCTGTCTCTCCATGTGACTCCACAGGCTTCTCTTAAATAACTCATTTCCACTGCTCTCACTCTTGACTTGTGTCCTTCCAATAACGTCCAAGCTTCACTTCCGTACGTTAGAGTTGGTATCACAATACTGTCATGTAGTAACTTTTTCACTTCCATGCTCACTTCCCTGTTTCTTATCACTGCTTTCAAAGAACCAGCAACCTTTCTTCCCTGCTGTACCCTTTCAAGCACTTCACCCTCCAAACCTCCATCCTTACTCATCACACTACCCAATTACATAAACGTACTCACATTTTCCAATTCCTCACCATCCAACCTCGCTGTACATTCACTGACTTCACCTCTCTCAAAGACCATCACTTTACTCTTCTCTACATTCACCTTTAGATTCCGTTTCTTACACACTCTCCCAAACTCATCCACCAAGCCTTGCAGCTCCCCTTCGTCTTCACTCAACAACACAGTATCATCTGCAAAGAACAGTACAGGGAGTATCCAAACATTATCCTCTCTCACCAGGGACACTCCAACATCCACTGCCCTACCTTGTACCTCTTTTATTACCCCATCCATGTACAGATTGAACAACTATGGAGACATGACACATCCCTGTTTCAACCCAACTTTCAAGAGAAAAATTCACTTAGTTCACCATCCACACGCACTGCAGCCTTCGCACCATCGTACATACTCTTCACAGCATTCAACAACCTCCCATCTACTCCATATATTCTTAACACTTTCCACAATCCTTGTCTATCCACCCTGTCATATGCTTTCTCATGAGAGCCGCATACAACTTCTTTCCCATCTCTAGAAACTTTTCCACTAAAGATCTACACAACCTCTTCCCTTCCTAAAGCCTCCCTGTTCTTCTCCAACTAATTTCTCTGTTCTTTTTCTAAATCTGTCAATAAGTATCCTACCATACACTTTTCCTATTATACTAAGAAGACAAATGCCCCTATGATTACCACACACTTCTTTTTCCCCTTTTCCTTTGTACAAGGGAATAATTATACCTGACTTCCAATCCTCCGAGACTCTACCTTCCTCCCAGGTCAATCTGCACATCTTCCACATCCATTCTACTACTATCTCTCCCCCATGCTTCAGCATTTCACCACACACTCCATCAATTCCTATTGCTTTCCCCGATTTAACTTTCTTCATTGCTTCCACAAATTCTATCCTACTGATTTCTTCCTGTCTTCTCACCTCCCTCCTTCTCCCAGCCATTTCCCAGCCACTTATACTCGCATTACTTCCATCTTCTATGTTCAACAATTCCTTAAAGTGTTCACTCCATCTGTTCACTTTTTCTCCCTTCTCCACTAGTGATCTACCATTTTTATCTTTCACTCCCCTGCTAACTTCACTTCCACCCTGTCTTACTCATTTCACCTCTTTCCAGAACATTTTCTTACAGTCCCTCCACTTTACACTCAAATTCCTTCCAAATTTCTCATCCACTCTCTTCTTACTCTCTCTTACTAATCTTTTCACCTCTCTCTTTCTTTCTACATATAACTCTCTCTTCCGCCTCTCAACTTCTTCCACGCCCCTATTTCTCATCCATTCATTGTATGCTTTCTTCTTTTGTGCCACAGCCTGTCTCACCTCTTCAGTCCACCACGCTGTTTCTTGCACCCCCCTCCGCCTTCTCTTCCTTCCACTCACCACATCACATGCTGCACATATTTCTTCTGTAAATCTCCTACACACACCTTCCACGTCTCCCATCTGCTCCAATTCATATTTGCCCAATCGTTCCTCCACTTCTCTCTTATACTCTGCCTTTTTCTCATCCTCTTCTAACCTGTCCACTCTCCTTGCAACTACTCCTTCCTCTCGTCTTTCCCTTCTTCTATTCCTCCATCTTACTTGAATCCTAATTCTGGCCACCACCAAGTAGTGGTCAGAAAGTCCACTCCCCCAACCTCTATAAGCTCTTGCATCCATTACACATCTTCGCATCCTTTCATCCACACACACATAATCAATCATTGCCTTCCTTTCATTCAGTTCACCACCCACCCTTCTCATCACTCGCCATGTATACCTGTGGATCATTTTATGCCTGAAGAGGGTATTGGCTATCACCAACCCCCTCCCAGCACAAATGTCCACTAACGCACTCCCATTCTCATCTATCTCAGCAGGCACACCCCACTCACCAACTATTCCATCCACCTTCACATTCCCAACTTCACCATTCATATCACTGATCAAAAACACTCTCTCATTCCTTCCAAACTTTTCCATGCACACTTCTACATTTGTCCAGAACTCTTCTCTCACTCTTCTAGCACGATCTTGCATTGGCGCATACACACACACAATCGCCCACATTTGTATTCCGACTTTCAACTTTATCCACACAGTCCTTGACCCATCTGATCCATACTGTCTTATGCTCTTCTTCCATCTTTTACTCACAACTATACATACTCCTTCCTTTGCCCTCTCATTCTCACCTACTCCTGCACATATACCCCCTCCATACTCCCATTCTGTCACACTTTCTCCTCTCCATTTTGTTTCAGTTATTCCACATACATCCACTTTCGCACCTTCAAGCACCTGGACAATCTCTCTCTCTTTCACCTCATCATTCGCTCCCCTTACATTCCATGTTCCGATAACCATGTCCTTTGTCCGGTCCTTGGTCATCATCGTTTGGTAAGTCCTTGTCCGAGGCTTATTGTTTGTTTTTTTTAGTTAGTTGTTTTCCGGGGAGGGGCACTAACCCTCCGCCAACCCTTTTAGTCGCCTTTTACGACAAGCAGGGATACTGGGGGAGTATTCTTGAAAAAAAAAACCCTACCCCCGGGGGGTCATATGTTTTCTCGAAATCCAGGAACGCCCCAAACACATCCTTACCTTTCACAAAATACTTTTCACACACCTGTCTCACAGCAAACACATGATACACGCATCCCCTCCCTCTCCTAAAGCCTCACTGCTCATCACCAATCACTCCCTCTGTACCCTCTCTAACTCTCTTAACACTCTACCATACGAGAATTATATCAAATACATTTCTTTCACACACGTATCAAGAGCTCAACAGTGTAAAGATCATTTATGACCCGAATGTATACTCACCAACAAAAGTCCTGCTCAGTTCACAATCGTAGTTTGATCCCGAAGCATCTGGGGCTCGAGGAATGAAACAGTGGATAGTAGTAATAGTGTTAGAACGTAAGATGCTTCAGGGTTTTACTAGGATTATGAGCTGTGTAGGACTTGTTATTGAGTGTACATCCTTTTCATGGCATTTGATCATGAGTTTTATAGTGTTAATTCCTTTTACAGTTCAGTATTGAAAATGGAGAGATGGTAAATTTAGGCCAAGTTAAAGTGAAGAGAGTATAGTGGCAGTTTCAATCTTGTCGAAACAGATGATGGTGGGATTGTGGCTCTTGTTTTGCCTCGTTATGGAGACGGGTTTCCGGTCGTCACTTGTTGCACACCTCACCGTCCAGGGCAGGTCAGAGCCACTTGACACACTGGAAGACATGGTGCAGCAGAGTGGCTGGAAGTGGGGAATGGAGAAGACTTTATACAAAGGAGCGGTTGTTGAGTACTTTACCAAGCACACTGGGCCTGTGGTGCACCAAGTGGAATCAAATATGGAGGTTAGATATGTGATTCACATTTATTATTTATCATACTTTGTGTCTATTTATTTCCATTCAACTTCGATGGACATGAATTTTCGGAAATGTCCATTCTTGATCTGTTGACCTACCTCACATGTTGGTGTGGATAATTCTGAATACTAAAAAAAAAAAAAAAAAAAAAAAAAAGGATTGGTGGGACTACACAGCAATTCACCCAATTTCCCTTATGTCTGTGTCGTTGCAGGGTTCCAAGAGGGGTAGTTCCCTGCAGTATTTGACGAGGTGGAATTATTTTTTTACTGTATACAGTATCCTGCAACTTTAATTTTCTGCATTGCACTCTGAGTAAGGTGACCAGAGTCCCACTTTTAGGCAGGACAGTCCTGTTTTTTTACGTCTGTCCCGCTTATTTTGCTACTAAAATGTCCCCCCCCCTTTTTTTTAAACAAATTATCTTATGTGTCCCGCGTTTAAAAAATTATTATTACATTAGATATAAGGTGACCTTCTTTTATGAAACTATGATGACTTAGTAAAATTATGCATAATCCATACCAAATGAAATACCGAAGTGTTAATATTGAATTTGCTATACTCACTAACTGGCAACTTTGGTCAGCCATTCACGGTAACATACGGTATGTTCAGAGTTTATCTAAGCCATTATTCAAAGATGTTAGTGTTACATTAGCAGCCTCAGGGTGGGGTGCAGTTCTGTGTGTGTGTATATATATATATATATATATATATATATATATATATATATTGCTACGGAACAGAGAAAGATAATGTACACTTTAAGTGAGAATACTAAAAATCACTACTGTCCCGTAAAGTTCCAGGTTCAAAACAAAAGAGTTAGGTAAAATTACAAGTTAAAGTTTAATGCTCAAACTAACAACAAAACATTCAGGACTCATAAGGATAATGTAATGGCAAAAAACAGGTTAAATATATGGTTAACTGCAATAGCCTCTATTAACACGAAATTAGCAGGAGTAAATTTATCTAAGTCAGCCCTGAAAAAATGACAATACCAGATAATACTCAGTGAATGCAAGATATATTATTACAGATACAAAATATTATTAATAATGGCTGACAGGAAAACTCTACATTAAGCAGTAAAACCTCACTAGGCCTACGAATTAACACCTTATGCTACACAGTACAAGAAAAAATGCAGTAACACTTATACTCAAATTACACAGCTGCTAGATGGCTGGAGACTTCCTGAGCACTCACAATAATAACAACTGTACAGGGGAGGAGAGAGATGTGAACAAAATGAAGAGTAGATCTAAGTGGCAATAATGCAGAGACTGAGCTCATTATATAGGGGCCGGCAGAGCTTGATACAACTTGTAAGAAGGACACGCAAATGAAGCCATGGGGACAAAGAGTTGACAATCCTGCTCTGAACAATAGAAAGAACGACTTACTCTACTATAAGGGAGGAGGGAGGGAGGTAGAACACGCTCGTGATCAAACATGCAGCATACTGTACGTTAGAATTATACAAAGGATGATGAAATCATAGGCTATGTAACACCTCCCCACAAAGAAAAAGAAATTTACAAAGGAAATTTCTTATTACTCTAAAACAATCTGTCTAAAGTCTAGATAAGCAATCTGCAATAACATTTTCTTTCCCCTTGATATGTTGTATGTCTAATGAATACTCCTGAAGAAGTAGACTCCATCTTGTCAATCTCTGATTTTTATCTTTAAACTTACTAAGGAATTTCAGTGGGTTATGATCGGTATAAATGACTATGGGGTCAAAACCAGAACACAAATAAAATGAAAAATGCTGTAAACCCAAAATCAAGGCCAAAAGCTCTTTCTCAATAGTTGAGTAGTTCTTTTGAGGTGGAGTGAACTTCTTACTGTAATAAGATACAGGGTGTTCAATACCCTGATCATCCTCTTGCAGCAAAACAGCCCCAGCTCCTGTATCAATTGCATCAACAGCCATCTTAAAAGGCTTAGCAAAATTTGGAGTAGCGAGCACTGGCTGACTTAATAGGATAGCTTTAAGTTTGTTGAAAGAGGATTCACAGTTATCGGTCCAGACAAATTTAACTCCCTTTTTCAGTAGGTCTGTAAGTGGTGATACAAGAATTGAAAAGTTAAGAACAAATCTCCGGTAATAACCTACCATTCCCAAAAATCTTTGTAGCTCGTTCCTACTTTTAGGTCTGGGAAGATCACTTATAACCTGAACCTTAGCTCCTGGTGGTGCAACATGTCCATCACCAATTACGTACCCAAGGTACTGAACTTCAGCTTGACCAAACTCACACTTTGATAAACTAGCTACAAGATTAGCCTAAACCAAACGCTCAAGAAATTTACTGGAATGGCATAGGTGATCTTTCCAGTTGTCACTGAAGATTAATACATCATCAATATAAACAACACACCCTGCCAAACCCTCTGTTACAACATTCATGAGCTTCTGAAATGTGGCTGGTGCATTCTTCATACCATATGGCATTACAGAACATGCAAAAGTCTTTCCTAGTGTTACAAAACATGAGATCTCCCTAGCGCGTTCTGTCATAGGTACTTGCCAGTATCCCTTTAACAAATCAAACTTACTTATGTACCTAGCCTTTCCAATCTTGTCTATGCAATCTTCCACGCGAGGGAGAGGGCAAGTGTCTGTTTTGGTTATCTGATTAACACGTCTGTAGTCGATGCAAAGCCGCTGTGACCCCCCTGGCTTAGGGACCAGAGTGACAGGAGAACTCCACTCGCTCTGACAGGGCTCAATCATCTTGTGGTCCAACAGGTAGCCAAGCTCCTTCTCGATGAGAGGAACTTTCACTGGGTTCACACGGTAAGGAGGCAGATTAATTGGCTTTGCATCTCCAACATCGACATCATGCATCAATACAGTGGTTCTTCCTGGAGTGTCACGGAACACTTGCGGGTACTCCTGCAGTAATGCCGAAAACTCCTGCCTTTCCTCGGGAGGTAGATGAGAAAGCTTAATCTGGAGATCATTCATGATATCAGGATTCTTCCCCAAACTATCACTCAGGCTCATGCTGCATGGGAGAACTTCACTTGCAGACTCGGGTGGAACAGCTACAGTGCAGACTGGGTTATTTTCGTCCCGCCTGTGATATAACTTTATCATGTTGATGTGACAAAGTTGCTTGTTCTTTCTACGATCTGGTGTGGCGATGACATAGTTGACATCACTGAGTTTCTTCTCCACGAAATAAGGACCACTAAACTTGGCTTGAAGAGGTTGCCCATGAACCGGTAGCAGAATCAAAACCTGATCTCCTGGCTGAAAGTGGCGTAACCTGGACTTCTTATCATACCAAGTCTTCATCTCCTGAGCAGCTCCTAAATTCTCTCTCGCCAGCTGTAAAGCAGTGGACAGCCGTTCTTTGAACTTCATCACATACTCCAGCAGGTCGACTTCATCACATACTGCAGCAGGTCGACGTCATCTTCCTCCGACAGCCATCATTCCTTGAGTAGCTTAAGGGGTCCTCTTACTTCATGGCCAAACAGTAGTTCAAAGGGTGAGAAGCCCAGTGATTCATTTGGAGATTCTCTTGCGGCAAATACAACGAATGGAAGACCTTTATCCCAGTCTTTCTGATGTTCCAAACAGTATTTCTTGAGCATCGATTTGAGTGTTTGATGATATCTCTCCAACGCTCCTTGGGTCTGGGGATGGTAAGCTGAAGACGTGATCTGGGTGATGCCCAACTCTTTCAGAGACTGCTTGAAAACATTTGACATGAAATTACTTTCCCGGTCTGACTGTACCTCCTTGGGCAGACCAAACTTTGTGAAGAACCCTAGCATTTCCTTAACCACATTCTTTGCTGAGATATTTCTAAGTGGAATGGCTTCAGGATAACGAGTAGCCATATCAATCAGGGTCAACACATAAGAAAATCCTGAAGAAGTCTTAGGAAGAGGGCCCACAATATCCACCAACACACGGGTGAAAGGCGCCTCAAAAGGAGGAATGGGAACTAGAGGTGCAACCTTTTTGGTCTGATTACACTTCCCCACAACTTGACAGGTGTGACAAGACTTACAATACCAGGAAACATCCCTGAAGATACCTGGCCAGTAGAAGTGTTTCAAAATGCTTGCCACAGTCTTCCTCACTCCAAGGTGTCCTGCCAAACTGGAATCATGAGCCACTCTAATGATATCCTGCCTACAAACACAAGGGATGACAACTTGATGTACAACCTCCCACTCACAGTCGGCTGATGCTGTTGGGGGTCTCCACTTCCTCATAAGTACTCCTGACTTTATATAATAACAAGTAGAAGCACCAGCTGACTCTTCCTCACTGCAAGCAGAGTTAGCTAGACCTTTCAACTCAGGGTCAGCAACCTGCAACTCAACCAACTCTTGACGAGACAAATTATCAACACTACGGGGTACTGCCTCATCTGGTGAGTGGTCCAAATTAGCAAGAAAAGTGTCAGCTAGGATCACATCATCATCATCATTATCCTCTTAAGTCACCAGTAACTTTAGACTTAGCCCTAGTGACAGCACATGCAGGGAACACATCAGGGACATCACAATCCTGGGTCGCAGCCACTGGCTCACTAGACAACTGAGGAGTTGGACACACTTGACTTCCACCAACATCATTTCCAAGTAAGAAAGTTACACCTGACATTGGGAGTGTCTCAACCAACCCAACCATAACGGAACCATTAACAAAACCAGACTCTAAATTCACTCTGCACAGAGGGACAGAGAAGTAATTATTCCCTACACCTTGTAAGATTACAGTTTCATCAGAGGAATTAACATTAGAGCCTAGAACACTGGTCAGCATAAGGGATTGGCAAGCACCTGTGTCACGATATATTTTAACTGATTTCCTGTCATTACTGTCCAGAGGACTGACAAAACCATCAGACAGGAAATTAGCACATGAACTCTTGAGAGTGTCACCCACGTTACTGCTCAAAAGAGGAGCTTCATCATGACAATTTAATTTACCCCTCAAAGCAGGTTCAGTTAACTCACTTAAAGATTTCTGGGAACTCTCAAAGGTGGACACTAGACCAATTGACTGAATATTTAAAGACTCCTTTTTGTTCACATCACGCTGTCTCCTGAAACATTTCTCCGTAGTATGACCAAGCTTACTACAATAAGTACATTTACTTTTCTGAAATCTAGAGGTGAAGCTGGTATTTACTTCCTGAGAAACATCATCCTTATTCTCTTTCCTGTTACCTGTACTCTGAGTAGAGGCAACGTACTTACTCTCAGCTTTCCTTTTTTCTCTAGAATATCTCTTGTGAGTGAGAACATATTCATCAGCTAAAACTGCAGCATCAGACAAATTATCTATTCTTTTCTCATCAAGATATAGGCTTACATCATTATTTATACACCTTTTGAAGTCCTCCAGCAAAATCATCTGCTTAAATTTGTCAAAATCAGAATCCACATTCTTAGAATTTAACCACTGCTCTAACAGATCTTCTTTGATTTTTGCATACTCAACATGGGATTGCTTATCTTGTTTATAAGTTGTCCTAAATTTTACTCTATAGGCTTCAGGAACAAGCTCATAGGCCTTAAGAATCAAGCTCTTAACTACATCATAATTATCAGATTGATCCTGAGGCAAAGATGCTTAAGTTACTTGAGCTTTACCGGTGAGAACAGTTTGAAGGAGTACTGGCCAATACTTTTTGGGCCAATTAAAACCCGTAGCTACCCTCTCAAACAACTGAAAATACTTTGTTAAATCAGATTCATTAAAAGGAGGGACAAGTTTAACATTTTTAGCCACATCAAAATCATCAGAGCTAGATGATCCAGTTCCAACTTGTTTCATGCGATACTCATGGTCTGCCTGAATCCTAGCAATTTCAACTTGTGCCTCAGCCTCCTTAGCTTTTGCCTGAAATTCAGCCTCCTTAGCACGAGCCTGCTGCAGGGCTAGCTGTAACTTAGCTAATTCAATCTGCGTTTGCTCATTTCGAGGAGTTACATTCAACAAGTTTTCATTAATCATGTCAACAATTTGCTCTTTAGAATGATGAGAGCGAACAGCAATTCCCAATTGTTGAGCAACAATCTTAAGTTCATTCTTTGTTCTGTTTTCTACATCACACACTGTTTGCACATTTGACAAAAAATCCTTGGCTTCATCAAGCGTTGTAATAGTAGACATCATGAATAAATCACAGTCACAAAATATCAAGCAATATCCTTATGATAATATCCTGAATATCCTGATAAGAGGTCGCCAAATTTATGTTACGGAATAGAGAAAGATAATGTACACTTTAAGTGAGAATACTAAAAATCACTACCGTCCCGTAAAGTTCCAGGTTCAAAACAAAGAGTTAGGTAAAATTACAAGTTAAAGTTTAATGCTCAAACTAACAACAAAACATTCAGGACTCATAAGGATAATGTAATGGCAAAAAACAGGTTAAATATATGGTTAACTGCAATAGCCTCTATTAACACGAAATTAGCAGGAGTAAATTTATCTAAGTCAGCCCTGAAAAAATGACAATACCAGATAATACTCAGTGAATGCAAGATATATTATTACAGATACAAAATATTATTAATAATGGCTGACAGGAAAACTCTACATTAAGCAGTAAAACCTCACTAGGCCTACGAATTAACACCTTATGCTACACAGTACAAGAAAAAATGCAGTAACACTTATACTCAAATTACACAGCTGCTAGATGGCTGGAGACTTCCTGAGCACTCACAATAATAACAACTGTACAGGGGAGGAGAGAGATGTGAACAAAATGAAGAGTAGATCTAAGTGGCAATAATGCAGAGACTGAGCTCATTATATAGGGGCCGGCAGAGCTTGATACAACTTGTAAGAAGGACGCGCAAATGAAGCCATGGGGACAAAGAGTTGACAATCCTGCTCTGAACAACAGAAAGAACGACTTACTCTACTATAAGGGAGGAGGGAGGGAGGGAGGTAGAACACGCTCGTGATCAAACATGCAGCATACTGTACGTTAGAATTACACAAAGGATGATGAAATCATAGGCTATGTAACACCTCCCCACAAAGAAAAAGAAATTTACAAAGGAAATTTCTTATTACTCTAAAACAATCTGTCTAAAGTCTAGATAAGCAATCTGCAATAACATTTTCTTTCCCCTTGATATGTTGTATGTCTAATGAATACTCCTGAAGAAGTAGACTCCATCTTGTCAATCTCTGATTTTTATCTTTAAACTTACTAAGGAATTTCAGTGGGTTATGATCGGTATAAATGACTCTGGGGTCAAAACCAGAACACAAATAAAATGAAAAATGCTGTAAACCCAAAATCAAGGCCAAAAGCTCTTTCTCAATAGTTGAGTAGTTCTTTTGAGGTGGAGTGAACTTCTTACTGTAATAAGATACAGGGTGTTCAATACCCTGATCATCCTCTTGCAGCAAAACAGCCCCAGCTCCTGTATCACTTGCATCAACAGCCATCTTAAAAGGCTTAGCAAAATTTGGAGTAGCGAGCACTGGCTGACTTAATAGGATAGCTTTAAGTTTGTTGAAAGAGGATTCACAGTTATCGGTCCAGACAAATTTAACTCCCTTTTTCAGTAGGTCTGTAAGTGGTGATACAAGAATTGAAAAGTTAAGAACAAATCTCCGGTAATAACCTACCATTCCCAAAAATCTTTGTAGCTCGTTCCTACTTTTAGGTCTGGGAAGATCACTTATAACCTGAACCTTAGCTCCTGGTGGTGCAACATGTCCATCACCAATTACGTACCCAAGGTACTGAACTTCAGCTTGACCAAACTCACACTTTGATAAACTAGCTACAAGATTAGCCTGAACCAAACGCTCAAGAAATTTACTGGAATGGCATAGGTGATCTTTCCAGTTGTCACTGAAGATTAATACATCATCAATATAAACAACACACCCTGCCAAACCCTCTGTTACAACATTCATGAGCTTCTGAAATGTGGCTGGTGCATTCTTCATACCATATGGCATTACAGAACATGCAAAAGTCTTTCCTAGTGTTACAAAACATGAGATCTCCCTAGCGCGTTCAGTCATAGGTACTTGCCAGTATCCCTTTAACAAATCAAACTTACTTATGTACCTAGCCTTTCCGATCTTGTCTATGCAATCTTCCACGCGAGGGAGAGGGCAAGTGTCTGTTTTGGTTATCTGATTAACACGTCTGTAGTCGATGCAAAGCCGCTGTGACCCCCCTGGCTTAGGGACCAGAGTGACAGGAGAACTCCACTCGCTCTGACAGGGCTCAATCATCTTGTGGTCCAACAGGTAGCCAAGCTCCTTCTCGATGAGAGGAACTTTCACTGGGTTCACACGGTAAGGAGGCAGATTAATTGGCTTTGCATCTCCAACATCGACATCATGCATCAATACAGTGGTTCTTCCTGGAGTGTCACGGAACACTTGCGGGTACTCCTGCAGTAATGCCGAAAACTCCTGCCTTTCCTCGGGAGGTAGATGAGAAAGCTTAATCTGGAGATCATTCATGATATCAGGATTCTTCCCCAAACTATCACTCAGGCTCATGCTGCATGGGAGAACTTCACTTGCAGACTCGGGTGGAACAGCTACAGTGCAGACTGGGTTATTTTCGTCCCGCCTGTGATATAACTTTATCATGTTGATGTGACAAAGTTGCTTGTTCTTTCTACGATCTGGTGTGGCGATGACATAGTTGACATCACTGAGTTTCTTCTCCACGAAATAAGGACCACTAAACTTGGCTTGAAGAGGTTGCCCATGAACCGGTAGCAGAATCAAAACCTGATCTCCTGGCTGAAAGTGGCGTAACCTGGACTTCTTATCATACCAAGTCTTCATCTCCTGAGCAGCTCCTAAATTCTCTCTCGCCAGCTGTAAAGCAGTGGACAGCCGTTCTTTGAACTTCATCACATACTCCAGCAGGTCGACGTCATCTTCCTCCGACAGCCAGCATTCCTTGAGTAGCTTAAGGGGTCCTCTTACTTCATGGCCAAACAGTAGTTCAAAGGGTGAGAAGCCCAGTGATTCATTTGGAGATTCTCTTGCGGCAAATACAACGAATGGAAGACCTTTATCCCAGTCTTTCTGATGTTCCAAACAGTATTTCTTGAGCATCGATTTGAGTGTTTGATGATATCTCTCCAACGCTCCTTGGGTCTGGGGATGGTAAGCTGAAGACGTGATCTGGGTGATGCCCAACTCTTTCAGAGACTGCTTGAAAACATTTGACATGAAATTACTTTCCCGGTCTGACTGTACCTCCTTGGGCAGACCAAACTTTGTGAAGAACCCTAGCATTTCCTTAACCACATTCTTTGCTGAGATATTTCTAAGTGGAATGGCTTCAGGATAACGAGTAGCCATATCAATCAGGGTCAACACATAAGAAAATCCTGAAGAAGTCTTAGGAAGAGGGCCCACAATATCCACCAACACACGGGTGAAAGGCGCCTCAAAAGGAGGAATGGGAACTAGAGGTGCAACCTTTTTGGTCTGATTACACTTCCCCACAACTTGACAGGTGTGACAAGACTTACAATACCAGGAAACATCCCTGAAGATACCTGGCCAGTAGAAGTGTTTCAAAATGCTTGCCACAGTCTTCCTCACTCCAAGGTGTCCTGCCAAACTGGAATCATGAGCCACTCTAATGATATCCTGCCTACAAACACAAGGGATGACAACTTGATGTACAACCTCCCACTCACAGTCGGCTGATGCTGTTGGGGGTCTCCACTTCCTCATAAGTACTCCTGACTTTATATAATAACAAGTAGAAGCACCAGCTGACTCTTCCTCACTGCAAGCAGAGTTAGCTAGACCTTTCAACTCAGGGTCAGCAACCTGCAACTCAACCAACTCTTGACGAGACAAATTATCAACACTACGGGGTACTGCCTCATCTGGTGAGTGGTCCAAATTAGCAAGAAAAGTGTCAGCTAGGATCACATCATCATCATCATTATCCTCTTAAGTCACCAGTAACTTTAGACTTAGCCCTAGTGACAGCACATGCAGGGAACACATCAGGGACATCACAATCCTGGGTCGCAGCCACTGGCTCACTAGACAACTGAGGAGTTGGACACACTTGACTTCCACCAACATCATTTCCAAGTAAGAAAGTTACACCTGACATTGGGAGTGTCTCAACCAACCCAACCATAACGGAACCATTAACAAAACCAGACTCTAAATTCACTCTGCACAGAGGGACAGAGAAGTAATTATTCCCTACACCTTGTAAGATTACAGTTTCATCAGAGGAATTAACATTAGAGCCTAGAACACTGGTCAGCATAAGGGATTGGCAAGCACCTGTGTCACGATATATTTTAACTGATTTCCTGTCATTACTGTCCAGAGGACTGACAAAACCATCAGACAGGAAATTAGCACATGAACTCTTGAGAGTGTCACCCACGTTACTGCTCAAAAGAGGAGCTTCATCATGACAATTTAATTTACCCCTCAAAGCAGGTTCAGTTAACTCACTTAAAGATTTCTGGGAACTCTCAAAGGTGGACACTAGACCAATTGACTGAATATTTAAAGACTCCTTTTTGTTCACATCACGCTGTCTCCTGAAACATTTCTCCGTAGTATGACCAAGCTTACTACAATAAGTACATTTACTTTTCTGAAATCTAGAGGTGAAGCTGGTATTTACTTCCTGAGAAACATCATCCTTATTCTCTTTCCTGTTACCTGTACTCTGAGTAGAGGCAACGTACTTACTCTCAGCTTTCCTTTTTTCTCTAGAATATCTCTTGTGAGTGAGAACATATTCATCAGCTAAAACTGCAGCATCAGACAAATTATCTATTCTTTTCTCATCAAGATATAGGCTTACATCATTATTTATACACCTTTTGAAGTCCTCCAGCAAAATCATCTGCTTAAATTTGTCAAAATCAGAATCCACATTCTTAGAATTTAACCACTGCTCTAACAGATCTTCTTTGATTTTTGCATACTCAACATGGGATTGCTTATCTTGTTTATAAGTTGTCCTAAATTTTACTCTATAGGCTTCAGGAACAAGCTCATAGGCCTTAAGAATCAAGCTCTTAACTACATCATAATTATCAGATTGATCCTGAGGCAAAGATGCTTAAGTTACTTGAGCTTTACCGGTGAGAACAGTTTGAAGGAGTACTGGCCAATACTTTTTGGGCCAATTAAAACCTGTAGCTACCCTCTCAAACAACTGAAAATACTTTGTTAAATCAGATTCATTAAAAGGAGGGACAAGTTTAACATTTTTAGCCACATCAAAATCATCAGAGCTAGATGATCCAGTTCCACCTTGTTTCATGCGATACTCATGGTCTGCCTGAATCCTAGCAATTTCAACTTGTGCCTCAGCCTCCTTAGCTTTTGCCTGAAATTCAGCCTCCTTAGCACGAGCCTGCTGCAGGGCTAGCTGTAACTTAGCTAATTCAATCTGCGTTTGCTCATTTCGAGGAGTTACATTCAACAAGTTTTCATTAATCATGTCAACAATTTGCTCTTTAGAATGATGAGAGCGAACAGCAATTCCCAATTGTTGAGCAACAATCTTAAGTTCATTCTTTGTTCTGTTTTCTACATCACACACTGTTTGCACATTTGACAAAAAATCCTTGGCTTCATCAAGCGTTGTAATAGTAGACATCATGAATAAATCACAGTCACAAAATATCAAGCAATATCCTTATGATAATATCCTGAATATCCTGATAAGAGGTCGCCAAATTTATGTTACGGAATAGAGAAAGATAATGTACACTTTAAGTGAGAATACTAAAAATCACTACCGTCCCGTAAAGTTCCAGGTTCAAAACAAGAGTTAGGTAAAATTACAAGTTAAAGTTTAATGCTCAAACTAACAACAAAACATTCAGGACTCATAAGGATAATGTAATGGCAAAAAACAGGTTAAATATATGGTTAACTGCAATAGCCTCTATTAACACGAAATTAGCAGGAGTAAATTTATCTAAGTCAGCCCTGAAAAAATGACAATACCAGATAATACTCAGTGAATGCAAGATATATTATTACAGATACAAAATATTATTAATAATGGCTGACAGGAAAACTCTACATTAAGCAGTAAAACCTCACTAGGCCTACGAATTAACACCTTATGCTACACAGTACAAGAAAAAATGCAGTAACACTTATACTCAAATTACACAGCTGCTAGATGGCTGGAGACTTCCTGAGCACTCACAATAATAACAACTGTACAGGGGAGGAGAGAGATGTGAACAAAATGAAGAGTAGATCTAAGTGGCAATAATGCAGAGACTGAGCTCATTATATAGGGGCCGGCAGAGCTTGATACAACTTGTAAGAAGGACGCGCAAATGAAGCCATGGGGACAAAGAGTTGACAATCCTGCTCTGAACAACAGAAAGAACGACTTACTCTACTATAAGGGAGGAGGGAGGGAGGGAGGTAGAACACGCTCGTGATCAAACATGCAGCATACTGTACGTTAGAATTACACAAAGGATGATGAAATCATAGGCTATGTAACACCTCCCCACAAAGAAAAAGAAATTTACAAAGGAAATTTCTTATTACTCTAAAACAATCTGTCTAAAGTCTAGATAAGCAATCTGCAATAACATTTCCTTTCCCCTTGATATGTTGTATGTCTAATGAATACTCCTGAAGAAGTAGACTCCATCTTGTCAATCTCTGATTTTTATCTTTAAACTTACTAAGGAATTTCAGTGGGTTATGATCGGTATAAATGACTCTGGGGTCAAAACCAGAACACAAATAAAATGAAAATTGCTGTAAACCCAAAATCAAGGCCAAAAGCTCTTTCTCAATAGTTGAGTAGTTCTTTTGAGGTGGAGTGAACTTCTTACTGTAATAAGATACAGGGTGTTCAATACCCTGATCATCCTCTTGCAGCAAAACAGCCCCAGCTCCTGTATCACTTGCATCAACAGCCATCTTAAAAGGCTTAGCAAAATTTGGAGTAGCGAGCACTGGCTGACTTAATAGGATAGCTTTAAGTTTGTTGAAAGAGGATTCACAGTTATCGGTCCAGACAAATTTAACTCCCTTTTTCAGTAGGTCTGTAAGTGGTGATACAAGAATTGAAAAGTTAAGAACAAATCTCCGGTAATAACCTACCATTCCCAAAAATCTTTGTAGCTCGTTCCTACTTTTAGGTCTGGGAAGATCACTTATAACCTGAACCTTAGCTCCTGGTGGTGCAACATGTCCATCACCAATTACGTACCCAAGGTACTGAACTTCAGCTTGACCAAACTCACACTTTGATAAACTAGCTACAAGATTAGCCTGAACCAAACGCTCAAGAAATTTACTGGAATGGCATAGGTGATCTTTCCAGTTGTCACTGAAGATTAATACATCATCAATATAAACAACACACCCTGCCAAACCCTCTGTTACAACATTCATGAGCTTCTGAAATGTGGCTGGTGCATTCTTCATACCATATGGCATTACAGAACATGCAAAAGTCTTTCCTAGTGTTACAAAACATGAGATCTCCCTAGCGCGTTCAGTCATAGGTACTTGCCAGTATCCCTTTACAAATCAAACTTACTTATGTACCTAGCCTTTCCGATCTTGTCTATGCAATCTTCCACGCGAGGGAGAGGGCAAGTGTCTGTTTTGGTTATCTGATTAACACGTCTGTAGTCGATGCAAAGCCGCTGTGACCCCCCTGGCTTAGGGACCAGAGTGACAGGAGAACTCCACTCGCTCTGACAGGGCTCAATCATCTTGTGGTCCAACAGGTAGCCAAGCTCCTTCTCGATGAGAGGAACTTTCACTGGGTTCACACGGTAAGGAGGCAGATTAATTGGCTTTGCATCTCCAACATCGACATCATGCATCAATACAGTGGTTCTTCCTGGAGTGTCACGGAACACTTGCGGGTACTCCTGCAGTAATGCCGAAAACTCCTGCCTTTCCTCGGGAGGTAGATGAGAAAGCTTAATCTGGAGATCATTCATGATATCAGGATTCTTCCCCAAACTATCACTCAGGCTCATGCTGCATGGGAGAACTTCACTTGCAGACTCGGGTGGAACAGCTACAGTGCAGACTGGGTTATTTTCGTCCCGCCTGTGATATAACTTTATCATGTTGATGTGACAAAGTTGCTTGTTCTTTCTACGATCTGGTGTGGCGATGACATAGTTGACATCACTGAGTTTCTTCTCCACGAAATAAGGACCACTAAACTTGGCTTGAAGAGGTTGCCCATGAACCGGTAGCAGAATCAAAACCTGATCTCCTGGCTGAAAGTGGCGTAACCTGGACTTCTTATCATACCAAGTCTTCATCTCCTGAGCAGCTCCTAAATTCTCTCTCGCCAGCTGTAAAGCAGTGGACAGCCGTTCTTTGAACTTCATCACATACTCCAGCAGGTCGACGTCATCTTCCTCCGACAGCCAGCATTCCTTGAGTAGCTTAAGGGGTCCTCTTACTTCATGGCCAAACAGTAGTTCAAAGGGTGAGAAGCCCAGTGATTCATTTGGAGATTCTCTTGCGGCAAATACAACGAATGGAAGACCTTTATCCCAGTCTTTCTGATGTTCCAAACAGTATTTCTTGAGCATCGATTTGAGTGTTTGATGATATCTCTCCAACGCTCCTTGGGTCTGGGGATGGTAAGCTGAAGACGTGATCTGGGTGATGCCCAACTCTTTCAGAGACTGCTTGAAAACATTTGACATGAAATTACTTTCCCGGTCTGACTGTACCTCCTTGGGCAGACCAAACTTTGTGAAGAACCCTAGCATTTCCTTAACCACATTCTTTGCTGAGATATTTCTAAGTGGAATGGCTTCAGGATAACGAGTAGCCATATCAATCAGGGTCAACACATAAGAAAATCCTGAAGAAGTCTTAGGAAGAGGGCCCACAATATCCACCAACACACGGGTGAAAGGCGCCTCAAAAGGAGGAATGGGAACTAGAGGTGCAACCTTTTTGGTCTGATTACACTTCCCCACAACTTGACAGGTGTGACAAGACTTACAATACCAGGAAACATCCCTGAAGATACCTGGCCAGTAGAAGTGTTTCAAAATGCTTGCCACAGTCTTCCTCACTCCAAGGTGTCCTGCCAAACTGGAATCATGAGCCACTCTAATGATATCCTGCCTACAAACACAAGGGATGACAACTTGATGTACAACCTCCCACTCACAGTCGGCTGATGCTGTTGGGGGTCTCCACTTCCTCATAAGTACTCCTGACTTTATATAATAACAAGTAGAAGCACCAGCTGACTCTTCCTCACTGCAAGCAGAGTTAGCTAGACCTTTCAACTCAGGGTCAGCAACCTGCAACTCAACCAACTCTTGACGAGACAAATTATCAACACTACGGGGTACTGCCTCATCTGGTGAGTGGTCCAAATTAGCAAGAAAAGTGTCAGCTAGGATCACATCATCATCATCATTATCCTCTTAAGTCACCAGTAACTTTAGACTTAGCCCTAGTGACAGCACATGCAGGGAACACATCAGGGACATCACAATCCTGGGTCGCAGCCACTGGCTCACTAGACAACTGAGGAGTTGGACACACTTGACTTCCACCAACATCATTTCCAAGTAAGAAAGTTACACCTGACATTGGGAGTGTCTCAACCAACCCAACCATAACGGAACCATTAACAAAACCAGACTCCAAATTCACTCTGCACAGAGGGACAGAGAAGTAATTATTCCCTACACCTTGTAAGATTACAGTTTCATCAGAGGAATTAACATTAGAGCCTAGAACACTGGTCAGCATAAGGGATTGGCAAGCACCTGTGTCACGATATATTTTAACTGATTTCCTGTCATTACTGTCCAGAGGACTGACAAAACCATCAGACAGGAAATTAGCACATGAACTCTTGAGAGTGTCACCCACGTTACTGCTCAAAAGAGGAGCTTCATCATGACAATTTAATTTACCCCTCAAAGCAGGTTCAGTTAACTCACTTAAAGATTTCTGGGAACTCTCAAAGGTGGACACTAGACCAATTGACTGAATATTTAAAGACTCCTTTTTGTTCACATCACGCTGTCTCCTGAAACATTTCTCCGTAGTATGACCAAGCTTACTACAATAAGTACATTTACTTTTCTGAAATCTAGAGGTGAAGCTGGTATTTACTTCCTGAGAAACATCATCCTTATTCTCTTTCCTGTTACCTGTACTCTGAGTAGAGGCAACGTACTTACTCTCAGCTTTCCTTTTTTCTCTAGAATATCTCTTGTGAGTGAGAACATATTCATCAGCTAAAACTGCAGCATCAGACAAATTATCTATTCTTTTCTCATCAAGATATAGGCTTACATCATTATTTATACACCTTTTGAAGTCCTCCAGCAAAATCATCTGCTTAAATTTGTCAAAATCAGAATCCACATTCTTAGAATTTAACCACTGCTCTAACAGATCTTCTTTGATTTTTGCATACTCAACATGGGATTGCTTATCTTGTTTATAAGTTGTCCTAAATTTTACTCTATAGGCTTCAGGAACAAGCTCATAGGCCTTAAGAATCAAGCTCTTAACTACATCATAATTATCAGATTGATCCTGAGGCAAAGATGCTTAAGTTACTTGAGCTTTACCGGTGAGAACAGTTTGAAGGAGTACTGGCCAATACTTTTTGGGCCAATTAAAACCTGTAGCTACCCTCTCAAACAACTGAAAATACTTTGTTAAATCAGATTCATTAAAAGGAGGGACAAGTTTAACATTTTTAGCCACATCAAAATCATCAGAGCTAGATGATCCAGTTCCACCTTGTTTCATGCGATACTCATGGTCTGCCTGAATCCTAGCAATTTCAACTTGTGCCTCAGCCTCCTTAGCTTTTGCCTGAAATTCAGCCTCCTTAGCACGAGCCTGCTGCAGGGCTAGCTGTAACTTAGCTAATTCAATCTGCGTTTGCTCATTTCGAGGAGTTACATTCAACAAGTTTTCATTAATCATGTCAACAATTTGCTCTTTAGAATGATGAGAGCGAACAGCAATTCCCAATTGTTGAGCAACAATCTTAAGTTCATTCTTTGTTCTGTTTTCTACATCACACACTGTTTGCACATTTGACAAAAAATCCTTGGCTTCATCAAGCGTTGTAATAGTAGACATCATGAATAAATCACAGTCACAAAATATCAAGCAATATCCTTATGATAATATCCTGAATATCCTGATAAGAGGTCGCCAAATTTATGTTACGGAATAGAGAAAGATAATGTACACTTTAAGTGAGAATACTAAAAATCACTACCGTCCCGTAAAGTTCCAGGTTCAAAACAAAAGAGTTAGGTAAAATTACAAGTTAAAGTTTAATGCTCAAACTAACAACAAAACATTCAGGACTCATAAGGATAATGTAATGGCAAAAAACAGGTTAAATATATGGTTAACTGCAATAGCCTCTATTAACACGAAATTAGCAGGAGTAAATTTATCTAAGTCAGCCCTGAAAAAATGACAATACCAGATAATACTCAGTGAATGCAAGATATATTATTACAGATACAAAATATTATTAATAATGGCTGACAGGAAAACTCTACATTAAGCAGTAAAACCTCACTAGGCCTACGAATTAACACCTTATGCTACACAGTACAAGAAAAAATGCAGTAACACTTATACTCAAATTACACAGCTGCTAGATGGCTGGAGACTTCCTGAGCACTCACAATAATAACAACTGTACAGGGGAGGAGAGAGATGTGAACAAAATGAAGAGTAGATCTAAGTGGCAATAATGCAGAGACTGAGCTCATTATATAGGGGCCGGCAGAGCTTGATACAACTTGTAAGAAGGACGCGCAAATGAAGCCATGGGGACAAAGAGTTGACAATCCTGCTCTGAACAACAGAAAGAACGACTTACTCTACTATAAGGGAGGAGGGAGGGAGGGAGGTAGAACACGCTCGTGATCAAACATGCAGCATACTGTACGTTAGAATTACACAAAGGATGATGAAATCATAGGCTATGTAACACCTCCCCACAAAGAAAAAGAAATTTACAAAGGAAATTTCTTATTACTCTAAAACAATCTGTCTAAAGTCTAGATAAGCAATCTGCAATAACATTTCCTTTCCCCTTGATATGTTGTATGTCTAATGAATACTCCTGAAGAAGTAGACTCCATCTTGTCAATCTCTGATTTTTATCTTTAAACTTACTAAGGAATTTCAGTGGGTTATGATCGGTATAAATGACTCTGGGGTCAAAACCAGAACACAAATAAAATGAAAATTGCTGTAAACCCAAAATCAAGGCCAAAAGCTCTTTCTCAATAGTTGAGTAGTTCTTTTGAGGTGGAGTGAACTTCTTACTGTAATAAGATACAGGGTGTTCAATACCCTGATCATCCTCTTGCAGCAAAACAGCCCCAGCTCCTGTATCACTTGCATCAACAGCCATCTTAAAAGGCTTAGCAAAATTTGGAGTAGCGAGCACTGGCTGACTTAATAGGATAGCTTTAAGTTTGTTGAAAGAGGATTCACAGTTATCGGTCCAGACAAATTTAACTCCCTTTTTCAGTAGGTCTGTAAGTGGTGATACAAGAATTGAAAAGTTAAGAACAAATCTCCGGTAATAACCTACCATTCCCAAAAATCTTTGTAGCTCGTTCCTACTTTTAGGTCTGGGAAGATCACTTATAACCTGAACCTTAGCTCCTGGTGGTGCAACATGTCCATCACCAATTACGTACCCAAGGTACTGAACTTCAGCTTGACCAAACTCACACTTTGATAAACTAGCTACAAGATTAGCCTGAACCAAACGCTCAAGAAATTTACTGGAATGGCATAGGTGATCTTTCCAGTTGTCACTGAAGATTAATACATCATCAATATAAACAACACACCCTGCCAAACCCTCTGTTACAACATTCATGAGCTTCTGAAATGTGGCTGGTGCATTCTTCATACCATATGGCATTACAGAACATGCAAAAGTCTTTCCTAGTGTTACAAAACATGAGATCTCCCTAGCGCGTTCAGTCATAGATACTTGCCAGTATCCCTTTACAAATCAAACTTACTTATGTACCTAGCCTTTCCGATCTTGTCTATGCAATCTTCCACGCGAGGGAGAGGGCAAGTGTCTGTTTTGGTTATCTGATTAACACGTCTGTAGTCGATGCAAAGCCGCTGTGACCCCCCTGGCTTAGGGACCAGAGTGACAGGAGAACTCCACTCGCTCTGACAGGGCTCAATCATCTTGTGGTCCAACAGGTAGCCAAGCTCCTTCTCGATGAGAGGAACTTTCACTGGGTTCACACGGTAAGGAGGCAGATTAATTGGCTTTGCATCTCCAACATCGACATCATGCATCAATACAGTGGTTCTTCCTGGAGTGTCACGGAACACTTGCGGGTACTCCTGCAGTAATGCCGAAAACTCCTGCCTTTCCTCGGGAGGTAGATGAGAAAGCTTAATCTGGAGATCATTCATGATATCAGGATTCTTCCCCAAACTATCACTCAGGCTCATGCTGCATGGGAGAACTTCACTTGCAGACTCGGGTGGAACAGCTACAGTGCAGACTGGGTTATTTTCGTCCCGCCTGTGATATAACTTTATCATGTTGATGTGACAAAGTTGCTTGTTCTTTCTACGATCTGGTGTGGCGATGACATAGTTGACATCACTGAGTTTCTTCTCCACGAAATAAGGACCACTAAACTTGGCTTGAAGAGGTTGCCCATGAACCGGTAGCAGAATCAAAACCTGATCTCCTGGCTGAAAGTGGCGTAACCTGGACTTCTTATCATACCAAGTCTTCATCTCCTGAGCAGCTCCTAAATTCTCTCTCGCCAGCTGTAAAGCAGTGGACAGCCGTTCTTTGAACTTCATCACATACTCCAGCAGGTCGACGTCATCTTCCTCCGACAGCCAGCATTCCTTGAGTAGCTTAAGGGGTCCTCTTACTTCATGGCCAAACAGTAGTTCAAAGGGTGAGAAGCCCAGTGATTCATTTGGAGATTCTCTTGCGGCAAATACAACGAATGGAAGACCTTTATCCCAGTCTTTCTGATGTTCCAAACAGTATTTCTTGAGCATCGATTTGAGTGTTTGATGATATCTCTCCAACGCTCCTTGGGTCTGGGGATGGTAAGCTGAAGACGTGATCTGGGTGATGCCCAACTCTTTCAGAGACTGCTTGAAAACATTTGACATGAAATTACTTTCCCGGTCTGACTGTACCTCCTTGGGCAGACCAAACTTTGTGAAGAACCCTAGCATTTCCTTAACCACATTCTTTGCTGAGATATTTCTAAGTGGAATGGCTTCAGGATAACGAGTAGCCATATCAATCAGGGTCAACACATAAGAAAATCCTGAAGAAGTCTTAGGAAGAGGGCCCACAATATCCACCAACACACGGGTGAAAGGCGCCTCAAAAGGAGGAATGGGAACTAGAGGTGCAACCTTTTCGGTCTGATTACACTTCCCCACAACTTGACAGGTGTGACAAGACTTACAATACCAGGAAACATCCCTGAAGATACCTGGCCAGTAGAAGTGTTTCAAAATGCTTGCCACAGTCTTCCTCACTCCAAGGTGTCCTGCCAAACTGGAATCATGAGCCACTCTAATGATATCCTGCCTACAAACACAAGGGATGACAACTTGATGTACAACCTCCCACTCACAGTCGGCTGATGCTGTTGGGGGTCTCCACTTCCTCATAAGTACTCCTGACTTTATATAATAACAAGTAGAAGCACCAGCTGACTCTTCCTCACTGCAAGCAGAGTTAGCTAGACCTTTCAACTCAGGGTCAGCAACCTGCAACTCAACCAACTCTTGACGAGACAAATTATCAACACTACGGGGTACTGCCTCATCTGGTGAGTGGTCCAAATTAGCAAGAAAAGTGTCAGCTAGGATCACATCATCATCATCATTATCCTCTTAAGTCACCAGTAACTTTAGACTTAGCCCTAGTGACAGCACATGCAGGGAACACATCAGGGACATCACAATCCTGGGTCGCAGCCACTGGCTCACTAGACAACTGAGGAGTTGGACACACTTGACTTCCACCAACATCATTTCCAAGTAAGAAAGTTACACCTGACATTGGGAGTGTCTCAACCAACCCAACCATAACGGAACCATTAACAAAACCAGACTCCAAATTCACTCTGCACAGAGGGACAGAGAAGTAATTATTCCCTACACCTTGTAAGATTACAGTTTCATCAGAGGAATTAACATTAGAGCCTAGAACACTGGTCAGCATAAGGGATTGGCAAGCACCTGTGTCACGATATATTTTAACTGATTTCCTGTCATTACTGTCCAGAGGACTGACAAAACCATCAGACAGGAAATTAGCACATGAACTCTTGAGAGTGTCACCCACGTTACTGCTCAAAAGAGGAGCTTCATCATGACAATTTAATTTACCCCTCAAAGCAGGTTCAGTTAACTCACTTAAAGAATTCTGGGAACTCTCAAGGGTGGACACTAGACCAATTGACTGAATATTTAAAGACTCCTTTTTGTTCACATCACGCTGTCTCCTGAAACATTTCTCCGTAGTATGACCAAGCTTACTACAATAAGTACATTTACTTTTCTGAAATCTAGAGGTGAAGCTGGTATTTACTTCCTGAGAAACATCATCCTTATTCTCTTTCCTGTTACCTGTACTCTGAGTAGAGGCAACGTACTTACTCTCAGCTTTCCTTTTTTCTCTAGAATATCTCTTGTGAGTGAGAACATATTCATCAGCTAAAACTGCAGCATCAGACAAATTATCTATTCTTTTCTCATCAAGATATAGGCTTACATCATTATTTATACACCTTTTGAAGTCCTCCAGCAAAATCATCTGCTTAAATTTGTCAAAATCAGAATCCACATTCTTAGAATTTAACCACTGCTCTAACAGATCTTCTTTGATTTTTGCATACTCAACATGGGATTGCTTATCTTGTTTATAAGTTGTCCTAAATTTTACTCTATAGGCTTCAGGAACAAGCTCATAGGCCTTAAGAATCAAGCTCTTAACTACATCATAATTATCAGATTGATCCTGAGGCAAAGATGCTTAAGTTACTTGAGCTTTACCGGTGAGAACAGTTTGAAGGAGTACTGGCCAATACTTTTTGGGCCAATTAAAACCTGTAGCTACCCTCTCAAACAACTGAAAATACTTTGTTAAATCAGATTCATTAAAAGGAGGGACAAGTTTAACATTTTTAGCCACATCAAAATCATCAGAGCTAGATGATCCAGTTCCACCTTGTTTCATGCGATACTCATGGTCTGCCTGAATCCTAGCAATTTCAACTTGTGCCTCAGCCTCCTTAGCTTTTGCCTGAAATTCAGCCTCCTTAGCACGAGCCTGCTGCAGGGCTAGCTGTAACTTAGCTAATTCAATCTGCGTTTGCTCATTTCGAGGAGTTACATTCAACAAGTTTTCATTAATCATGTCAACAATTTGCTCTTTAGAATGATGAGAGCGAACAGCAATTCCCAATTGTTGAGCAACAATCTTAAGTTCATTCTTTGTTCTGTTTTCTACATCACACACTGTTTGCACATTTGACAAAAAATCCTTGGCTTCATCAAGCGTAGTAATAGTAGACATCATGAATAAATCACAGTCACAAAATATCAAGCAATATCCTTATGATAATATCCTGAATATCCTGATAAGAGGTCGCCAAATTTATGTTACGGAATAGAGAAAGATAATGTACACTTTAAGTGAGAATACTAAAAATCACTACCGTCCCGTAAAGTTCCAGGTTCAAAACAAAAGAGTTAGGTAAAATTACAAGTTAAAGTTTAATGCTCAAACTAACAACAAAACATTCAGGACTCATAAGGATAATGTAATGGCAAAAAACAGGTTAAATATATGGTTAACTGCAATAGCCTCTATTAACACGAAATTAGCAGGAGTAAATTTATCTAAGTCAGCCCTGAAAAATGACAATACCAGATAATACTCAGTGAATGCAAGATATATTATTACAGATACAAAATATTATTAATAATGGCTGACAGGAAAACTCTACATTAAGCAGTAAAACCTCACTAGGCCTACGAATTAACACCTTATGCTACACAGTACAAGAAAAAATGCAGTAACACTTATACTCAAATTACACAGCTGCTAGATGGCTGGAGACTTCCTGAGCACTCACAATAATAACAACTGTACAGGGGAGGAGAGATGTGAACAAAATGAAGAGTAGATCTAAGTGGCAATAATGCAGAGACTGAGCTCATTATATAGGGGCCGGCAGAGCTTGATACAACTTGTAAGAAGGACGCGCAAATGAAGCCATGGGGACAAAGAGTTGACAATCCTGCTCTGAACAACAGAAAGAACGACTTACTCTACTATAAGGGAGGAGGGAGGGAGGGAGGTAGAACACGCTCGTGATCAAACATGCAGCATACTGTACGTTAGAATTACACAAAGGATGATGAAATCATAGGCTATGTAACACCTCCCCACAAAGAAAAAGAAATTTACAAAGGAAATTTCTTATTACTCTAAAACAATCTGTCTAAAGTCTAGATAAGCAATCTGCAATAACATTTTCTTTCCCCTTGATATGTTGTATGTCTAATGAATACTCCTGAAGTAGACTCCATCTTGTCAATCTCTGATTTTTATCTTTAAACTTACTAAGGAATTTCAGTGGGTTATGATCGGTATAAATGACTCTGGGGTCAAAACCAGAACACAAATAAAATGAAAAATGCTGTAAACCCAAAATCAAGGCCAAAAGCTCTTTCTCAATAGTTGAGTAGTTCTTTTGAGGTGGAGTGAACTTCTTACTGTAATAAGATACAGGGTGTTCAATACCCTGATCATCCTCTTGCAGCAAAACAGCCCCAGCTCCTGTATCACTTGCATCAACAGCCATCTTAAAAGGCTTAGCAAAATTTGGAGTAGCGAGCACTGGCTGACTTAATAGGATAGCTTTAAGTTTGTTGAAAGAGGATTCACAGTTATCGGTCCAGACAAATTTAACTCCCTTTTTCAGTAGGTCTGTAAGTGGTGATACAAGAATTGAAAAGTTAAGAACAAATCTCCGGTAATAACCTACCATTCCCAAAAATCTTTGTAGCTCGTTCCTACTTTTAGGTCTGGGAAGATCACTTATAACCTGAACCTTAGCTCCTGGTGGTGCAACATGTCCATCACCAATTACGTACCCAAGGTACTGAACTTCAGCTTGACCAAACTCACACTTTGATAAACTAGCTACAAGATTAGCCTGAACCAAACGCTCAAGAAATTTACTGGAATGGCATAGGTGATCTTTCCAGTTGTCACTGAAGATTAATACATCATCAATATAAACAACACACCCTGCCAAACCCTCTGTTACAACATTCATGAGCTTCTGAAATGTGGCTGGTGCATTCTTCATACCATATGGCATTACAGAACATGCAAAAGTCTTTCCTAGTGTTACAAAACATGAGATCTCCCTAGCGCGTTCTGTCATAGGTACTTGCCAGTATCCCTTTAACAAATCAAACTTACTTATGTACCTAGCCTTTCCAATCTTGTCTATGCAATCTTCCACGCGAGGGAGAGGGCAAGTGTCTGTTTTGGTTATCTGATTAACACGTCTGTAGTCGATGCAAAGCCGCTGTGACCCCCCTGGCTTAGGGACCAGAGTGACAGGAGAACTCCACTCGCTCTGACAGGGCTCAATCATCTTGTGGTCCAACAGGTAGCCAAGCTCCTTCTCGATGAGAGGAACTTTCACTGGGTTCACACGGTAAGGAGGCAGATTAATTGGCTTTGCATCTCCAACATCGACATCATGCATCAATACAGTGGTTCTTCCTGGAGTGTCACGGAACACTTGCGGGTACTCCTGCAGTAATGCCGAAAACTCCTGCCTTTCCTCGGGAGGTAGATGAGAAAGCTTAATCTGGAGATCATTCATGATATCAGGATTCTTCCCCAAACTATCACTCAGGCTCATGCTGCATGGGAGAACTTCACTTGCAGACTCGGGTGGAACAGCTACAGTGCAGACTGGGTTATTTTCGTCCCGCCTGTGATATAACTTTATCATGTTGATGTGACAAAGTTGCTTGTTCTTTCTACGATCTGGTGTGGCGATGACATAGTTGACATCACTGAGTTTCTTCTCCACGAAATAAGGACCACTAAACTTGGCTTGAAGAGGTTGCCCATGAACCGGTAGCAGAATCAAAACCTGATCTCCTGGCTGAAAGTGGCGTAACCTGGACTTCTTATCATACCAAGTCTTCATCTCCTGAGCAGCTCCTAAATTCTCTCTCGCCAGCTGTAAAGCAGTGGACAGCCGTTCTTTGAACTTCATCACATACTCCAGCAGGTTGACGTCATCTTCCTCCGACAGCCAGCATTCCTTGAGTAGCTTAAGGGGTCCTCTTACTTCATGGCCAAACAGTAGTTCAAAGGGTGAGAAGCCCAGTGATTCATTTGGAGATTCTCTTGCGGCAAATACAACGAATGGAAGACCTTTATCCCAGTCTTTCTGATGTTCCAAACAGTATTTCTTGAGCATCGATTTGAGTGTTTGATGATATCTCTCCAACGCTCCTTGGGTCTGGGGATGGTAAGCTGAAGACGTGATCTGGGTGATGCCCAACTCTTTCAGAGACTGCTTGAAAACATTTGACATGAAATTACTTTCCCGGTCTGACTGTACCTCCTTGGGCAGACCAAACTTTGTGAAGAACCCTAGCATTTCCTTAACCACATTCTTTGCTGAGATATTTCTAAGTGGAATGGCTTCAGGATAACGAGTAGCCATATCAATCAGGGTCAACACATAAGAAAATCCTGAAGAAGTCTTAGGAAGAGGGCCCACAATATCCACCAACACACGGGTGAAAGGCGCCTCAAAAGGAGGAATGGGAACTAGAGGTGCAACCTTTTCGGTCTGATTACACTTCCCCACAACTTGACAGGTGTGACAAGACTTACAATACCAGGAAACATCCCTGAAGATACCTGGCCAGTAGAAGTGTTTCAAAATGCTTGCCACAGTCTTCCTCACTCCAAGGTGTCCTGCCAAACTGGAATCATGAGCCACTCTAATGATATCCTGCCTACAAACACAAGGGATGACAACTTGATGTACAACCTCCCACTCACAGTCGGCTGATGCTGTTGGGGGTCTCCACTTCCTCATAAGTACTCCTGACTTTATATAATAACAAGTAGAAGCACCAGCTGACTCTTCCTCACTGCAAGCAGAGTTAGCTAGACCTTTCAACTCAGGGTCAGCAACCTGCAACTCAACCAACTCTTGACGAGACAAATTATCAACACTACGGGGTACTGCCTCATCTGGTGAGTGGTCCAAATTAGCAAGAAAAGTGTCAGCTAGGATCACATCATCATCATCATTATCCTCTTAAGTCACCAGTAACTTTAGACTTAGCCCTAGTGACAGCACATGCAGGGAACACATCAGGGACATCACAATCCTGGGTCGCAGCCACTGGCTCACTAGACAACTGAGGAGTTGGACACACTTGACTTCCACCAACATCATTTCCAAGTAAGAAAGTTACACCTGACATTGGGAGTGTCTCAACCAACCCAACCATAACGGAACCATTAACAAAACCAGACTCTAAATTCACTCTGCACAGAGGGACAGAGAAGTAATTATTCCCTACACCTTGTAAGATTACAGTTTCATCAGAGGAATTAACATTAGAGCCTAGAACACTGGTCAGCATAAGGGATTGGCAAGCACCTGTGTCACGATATATTTTAACTGATTTCCTGTCATTACTGTCCAGAGGACTGACAAAACCATCAGACAGGAAATTAGCACATGAACTCTTGAGAGTGTCACCCACGTTACTGCTCAAAAGAGGAGCTTCATCATGACAATTTAATTTACCCCTCAAAGCAGGTTCAGTTAACTCACTTAAAGAATTCTGGGAACTCTCAAGGGTGGACACTAGACCAATTGACTGAATATTTAAAGACTCCTTTTTGTTCACATCACGCTGTCTCCTGAAACATTTCTCCGTAGTATGACCAAGCTTACTACAATAAGTACATTTACTTTTCTGAAATCTAGAGGTGAAGCTGGTATTTACTTCCTGAGAAACATCATCCTTATTCTCTTTCCTGTTACCTGTACTCTGAGTAGAGGCAACGTACTTACTCTCAGCTTTCCTTTTTTCTCTAGAATATCTCTTGTGAGTGAGAACATATTCATCAGCTAAAACTGCAGCATCAGACAAATTATCTATTCTTTTCTCATCAAGATATAGGCTTACATCATAATTTATACACCTTTTGAAGTCCTCCAGCAAAATCATCTGCTTAAATTTGTCAAAATCAGAATCCACATTCTTAGAATTTAACCACTGCTCTAACAGATCTTCTTTGATTTTTGCATACTCAACATGGGATTGCTTATCTTGTTTATAAGTTGTCCTAAATTTTACTCTATAGGCTTCAGGAACAAGCTCATAGGCCTTAAGAATCAAGCTCTTAACTACATCATAATTATCAGATTGATCCTGAGGCAAAGATGCTTAAGTTACTTGAGCTTTACCGGTGAGAACAGTTTGAAGGAGTACTGGCCAATACTTTTTGGGCCAATTAAAACCTGTAGCTACCCTCTCAAACAACTGAAAATACTTTGTTAAATCAGATTCATTAAAAGGAGGGACAAGTTTAACATTTTTAGCCACATCAAAATCATCAGAGCTAGATGATCCAGTTCCACCTTGTTTTATGCGATACTCATGGTCTGCCTGAATCCTAGCAATTTCAACTTGTGCCTCAGCCTCCTTAGCTTTTGCCTGAAATTCAGCCTCCTTAGCACGAGCCTGCTGCAGGGCTAGCTGTAACTTAGCTAATTCAATCTGCGTTTGCTCATTTCGAGGAGTTACATTCAACAAGTTTTCATTAATCATGTCAACAATTTGCTCTTTAGAATGATGAGAGCGAACAGCAATTCCCAATTGTTGAGCAACAATCTTAAGTTCATTCTTTGTTCTGTTTTCTACATCACACACTGTTTGCACATTTGACAAAAAATCCTTGGCTTCATCAAGCGTTGTAATAGTAGACATCATGAATAAATCACAGTCACAAAATATCAAGCAATATCCTTATGATAATATCCTGAATATCCTGATAAGAGGTCGCCAAATTTATGTTACGGAATAGAGAAAGATAATGTACACTTTAAGTGAGAATACTAAAAATCACTACCGTCCCGTAAAGTTCCAGGTTCAAAACAAAAGAGTTAGGTAAAATTACAAGTTAAAGTTTAATGCTCAAACTAACAACAAAACATTCAGGACTCATAAGGATAATGTAATGGCAAAAAACAGGTTAAATATATGGTTAACTGCAATAGCCTCTATTAACACGAAATTAGCAGGAGTAAATTTATCTAAGTCAGCCCTGAAAAAATGACAATACCAGATAATACTCAGTGAATGCAAGATATATTATTACAGATACAAAATATTATTAATAATGGCTGACAGGAAAACTCTACATTAAGCAGTAAAACCTCACTAGGCCTACGAATTAACACCTTATGCTACACAGTACAAGAAAAAATGCAGTAACACTTATACTCAAATTACACAGCTGCTAGATGGCTGGAGACTTCCTGAGCACTCACAATAATAACAACTGTACAGGGGAGGAGAGAGATGTGAACAAAATGAAGAGTAGATCTAAGCGGCAATAATGCAGCGACTGAGCCCATTATATAGGGGCCGGCAGAGCTTGATACAACTTGTAAGAAGGACGCGCAAATGAAGCCATGGGGACAAAGAGTTGACAATTCTGCTCTGAACAACAGAAAGAACGACTTACTCTACTATAAGGGAGGAGGGAGGGAGGGAGGTAGAACACGCTCGTGATCAAACATGCAGCATACTTTATGTTAGAATTACACAAAGGATGATGAAATCATAGGCTATGTAACAATATATATATATATATATATATATATATATATATATATATATATATACATATATATATATATGTACAGGGTGTTCCAGAAATATGTGCCGAAAATCAGGGGATGTATTCCCGACACATAATTGAATGTAAATTACTTAATGACCATATTAGCAAATCTCACTAGTTTTCGAGTTACAGCACCTAACAGGTCTGCTTGAATGTTTTTGACTCCGGAAATTGCTCGTAAATGAAACATTTACCAAGGACAACGTGATGTATTAACAAAATAAAACAGTATTTCCAGTATGACAATAACTATCTATCTATCTATATACCTAGGCTGCTTCCCCCAAATGTTCAAAATTCCGCCCTCCTTGCTCGATGCACGCTGCAGCCCGTCGCAGAAGTGACTGACGCACACGTTCGAAGACCCCGGGATTGTTTCGTACACGTGCCGCGCTGTCCTCCACACGGGCCACAATTCCTCATGGTTTGGAACGTCTGTGGCGTACACTTCGCTTTTAATGTGTCCCCACAGGTAGAAGTCCAGGAGAGTGATGTCAGGAGACCGAGGTGGCCATGACACTGGGCCGCCTCGCCCAATCCATCGTCCAGGAAACACATCATTTAAGTAATCCCTTGTAGTATGCCAATAATGGGCCGGAGCACCATCATGCTGAAACCACATCCTTCTCCGTATTCTAATGGGCACATCCTCCAGCAGCAGTGGTAGTGTGTCCTCAAGAAAACGTCTGTATGTTGTACCATTCAGCTGCTGGGGTAGAAGGTATGGACCAATCAGATAGTCACCAACGATCCCTGCCCATACATTGATTGTAAATTGTACTTGATGACCTCGTCGAGCCATTACATGTGGGTTGTCATCAGACCAAGTATGCCGGTTATGTAACTTAATGGTGCCATCTCTCCCGAATGTTGCCTCATCAGTAAATAGCACAAGTGCTGGAAATTGACAGTTTTCAGCATGCCTCCTTAACAGTCACTGGCAAAACTGCATCCTTGGAAGACAGTCCACATCAGTTAAAATTTGTACTTTCTGATGGTGGTATGGATGTAGATGATGTTGATGTAGAGTCCGCCACACTGTCACCACTGGCAGCTGCAGAGCATGAGCAATCTGTCGAGTACTTATTTCAGGATCATCCTCAATCATTTGTAGTATCCGGTCCTCCATGTTGTCCATGTGAATGTCCCATGGTCGTCCTCTGTCATCCGGAATTGCACGTTGACGAACGGTACCAGTCTCACGTATACGACGATCAACTGTGAGAAATGTTCGCCAGCATGGGACTCTGCGGTTCGGATAACATTCCCTGTACAGCCGTACTGCTGCCGCAGCATTACCCCTAGCTTCACCCAGTGTCAGGTGCATATCTGCATAGTCACCATTGGAGTATTGCTCCATGTCTGCTTGTGCGTGGTTCTCTAAAACTGATTGATCCACACGTTCAGCTCTCGATCTCTGGTAGACGGGTGTTGCTGGGTGAGTGAACACCCATCCTTCCACTACCCCTCGACATCACCTTGCTGGTTCGCCACCCCCACCCTTCCTTCCTCATACACCATCCCCACTCAACCACCCAACAACACCTTTGTCGTTTATGGCATGTTACCACGTAAAGGGTGATAACACTATCTGATACTGCACACACGAACGAATCATTACGATTCTTATTACTAACTTATGTACAGGCTATCACATACTGTACATTCTACAGCTTTCGGCACATTCCTGACAAACTTGTCAACTTTGCTGTGTGCCGTATTACTTTATGGTCGTTAAGTAATTTCACATCTGCCTCAGACATTTTGTACAATCCCTGGATTTAAACACATTCCTGGCAGACCTCTGAGGTGCTGTAACTCGAAAACTATTGAGAATTGCCAATATGGTCATTTAGTAATTTACATTCAATTATGTGTCAGGAATACATCCCCTGATTTTCGGCACATATTTCTGGAACACCTTGTATATATATATATATATATATATATATATATATATATATATATATATATATATATATATATATATATATATATATATATATATATATAAGCGAGAAGGAAAAAGTGGATGTCAGATGAAACATGGAATGTAATTCAGAAAAGGAAAGAGGCTAAATTAAGAAGTGAAGAACAACATGTTGATGGCCAGGTAGTTGAAGTACTTAGAGCAAAGTATTGGAGTTTACATTCTGAAGTAAAAAGACTCGTTAGACGTGATAAAAGGAGACTATATGATGAAAAGGCGACAGAGACAGAAATTAAATTAAGTAAAAATGACGGTCAGAGCACAAGAGCAGCGTATCAGGCCATAAAGGAGTTAACTGGGACTGAAAAGAGATGGAAGGAAATACCTGTACGAGATAGAAATGGTAATTTGATGACTAAAGATTTGGATATAAAAGGAAGATGGAAAGAGCACTTTGAATCTGTTCTAAATAGACCAATCCCAGCTGAAGAGGACATTTTGCCCGCCGAGAGAGATTTGCAGATAGAAACAGGGGATATAACTTTGGAAGAGGTGGCAAAATCTATAAAGGAGTTAAAGAATTTTAAGGCTCCAGGTGAGGATGGAATATTCCCTGAAATGCTTAAGGTGGAAAATGACGAGTTGATGAATGCACTTTTGAAACTTTTTAATGTGGCTTGGGATAATGGTGGAATTCCAGAAGAGTGGAAAAATGGAGTGATTATAAAAATACTAAAAAAAGGAGATTTAAGTGTGTGTGTGGCAATTGGAGGGGGATAACTTTGACACCTGTAGTTGCAAAAGTCTTTTCCAAAATCTTGTTGAACAGAATAGAGCCAGTAATTGATAAAATTTTAAGAGAAGAACAAGCGGGATTTAGAAATGGTCGAGGTTGTAATGATCAGATTTTTATTGTAAGGCATCTAATGCAACAAGCTAATGAGATGAAAATGCCACTTAACATGTGTTTTGTGGATTTTGAAAAGGCGTTTGATAGCGTTTCACGTGCGGCTATGTTGAAAATTATGAGATTCTATGGTATACCAGAAAAGTTTGTAAATATTATTAGAAGCCTGCATGAAGGTACTTTTTGTAAGGTAATGGTGGGTGGTTCTTTGAGTGATCCATTTCAAGTTAGGTCAGGAGTGATTCAAGGAGGAGTTCTTTCGCCATTGTTGTTTGTTTTGGTTATGGATTATGTTATGAAAAAGGTTGTAAGGAGAACAGGTGCAGGAATTAACTGGAAAGAAAATAAGAAGCTGATGGATTTGGACTATGCTGATGATATTGTACTGATTTGCGGAAGTATTTACGAGATGCAGAGGGTGCTCGATTGTCTGGTGGAGGAAGGAGAAAAAGTGGGATTGGTAATAAATTGTGGAAAGACTGAAATTATTAATATGAACGTGGAGAACCAAATCGATTGTGTAATTGGGAATAATGTGGTGAAGAATGTAGAAAACTTTAAATATCTGGGAACGATTGTATCATCTAATGGATCATTAAACAATGAAATTGAGGAGAGGATTCGACAGGCTTGGCGAGCTGTTGGAATGTTGAAATCTGTTTGGAATAATAATATGCTTTCGGTACATACTAAAGTGAAAATTTACAAGTCCATGGTTAGACCCATTTTAATTTACGGGCATGAGTCATGGTACAGTACAATTGCAACAGATCAGAAAGTATTAGGATTTGAGAATAAAACACTGAGAAGGATTCTTGGGGTAATGTGGCAAGACAGAGTTACAAATGAAAGAGTAAGGGATAATACGAGAGTGGAACCAGTTAATGAATATGTGAGACTGTCTCGCTGGAAGTGGCTGGGACACATATACAGAAAAGAAGGTTGTTTAATACAGGATGTGCCAGAGTGGATTGCTAGAGGAAGAAGAGGTAGAGGTAGGCCGAGGGAAACCTGGTTGAGGACAATGAAAAAAGAAGCAGGAGAGGAGCATTGGTGGGACCTGAAGGAGATGGCAAGAGACAAATATTGGTGGAGAGAGTTCATTGAGACCCTATGCATCCCGTGGGGTGCCACAGGAAATGATATATATATATATATATATATATATATATATATATATATTTATATATATATATATATATATATATATGGCTTTTGACCATTTACTGTCACCTCAACCCTCAATGGATTTTTCTTAAAATCGAATCTCTCTAACCAGAACCCTTTCGCGGAGGTTAGGGTAATTTGGATAAAAAACTGTTTAATTTGACCTTGCTACGTGGCCTCGGCTCTAGACCCATAGATCTCTAAAAGAATAGTTCATTTTCTAGGGTGATCATCATCTCATCCCCTAAATTTGATCCACATCAGATCATAACTGTTATTTTAGTTATTTTGCTTGCTTACACAGACACACAGATTGAACTTTGACTTTGCTATGTGACCTACATCTTTAATTTAATCCCTTTGTGTTTGCATGACCCTAAACTCTTCCACAAATTTGGGCTCAGTCACGTTAAAACTGAGTTGATCTTTCCCCGTGACCTTGGCTTTTGACCACTCTGTGTGACATTAACCTTTGACTGTTCAAAATCTAATCCATTTGTTCTTGCTTTATCCTGAAACTCTGCAAATCATGTTCTAAAATTAAGAAAAACTTGAGTTGACCTTACCCTTTGACCATGATCTCTGACCTGTTGTTCTTTAAAAAAAAAAAAAAAAAAAAAAAGCTTATTCACTTTGGCTGACCCTCAGCTGCTCCACATGGGTTTAGTTGACTAAAATCGGACAAAAAAGCAGTTTCATTTATTTAAAAGGACACACAGGGGTCGTATTATGATCTTGACGAGTGACCTTTACCTTTGACTATTTTTGCTCAAATATGAATAGCCTCACTCTTGCTTCAGCTTCAGTCCTTCTGCCATATTTAGTCTGCTTTGGTTAAAAACTATTTGAGTTCATTTTGACCTTTGGCCTAGCCCTGTGATCTTGACCTTTGACCATCCATCCATCCATCATCCAATCCTACGTTGCCCCATGAGGAGCGTAGAAGCCCGGGGCTGGGCAGTTTTCCTGACATTTAAGATGAATGACCAGCCTCACTCATCCCTGAGTGGCATCACGTGATCAGTAAATCCCAACCACCCTTTGGATATAAACCTTCACCGGCTCAATCCGATTGGAGTGCACTAATTACCCACTAAACCACCAGGCGCCAAAATTTGGTTATATGGTTACCACCTAGCTTAGTAAATGGTTTCCTGGTGTACGGAAAACCATTTGACTTGTCACCCAGTGCAGAGTCACCCACAGGCAGAAAGAAGAGGAAAGAATGAAGGAAAGACAGAAGAGGGAGTGTAAAGTCACCCGTAGGCAGAAGGACGAGGAAAGACTGAAGGAAAGAAAGACAGACGAGGATGTAAGGAAAGAAGGATGGAGGAAAGGAAAGGGAAGTCACCCGAGAGCAGCACTACATCGAGAGAGTGGATTTAAAAAGCGAATAAGTAGGGCAACTCTTTGGCTAAAAATCAACCTCTCCATCGAGTTCAGGCAAATTCGGATAAAAACTGTTTCAGTTATTTTGCACACACACACACACACACACACACACACACACACACACACACACACACACCAAAACATAACATAACATAACATAACACTCGCTCTATCTTCTTGTGAGCGGTAGTAATAAAGACGTTCACTTCACTATAAGTGTACATGTTTGTTGTATCTATGTGCACATATATGTGTAAAGTGCTTTGTACATGCGGCGTGTAAATTAGGATGTGTGGTAAATAAGTATGTGTATATGTGGTCTACCGCTCATCAGGAGAGAGCCCTCCCTCTCTCAGCCAGTGGCAGTGGTTTGAAATTATTAGTATTCTGGTACGGTTTCCATTCTCACTTTAACCTCCACTCCACCCGGGAAAGGCTGGAAAGTTCTGTGTAAGAACGAGCTAGTAAGCAGTGGTAGTCAAATGTTCCAGTCTCTCAGTGGACGAAGATGGTCCGTGGTACTTACGGTCGTGGTCATAAATAATCACTTGTTCTCCAGTACCTGGTGCCTCAAGCTGGCTCCTTTATGTACGGCAAGTCACAATGGAGTAAGAGGGGCTGAGAGGGAGGGGCCAGGGAGAGAAGGGAAGGTGGGTGGGAAGACGACTGATGGTGCTGGGGTGGAGGGAAGGAGGGGTGGGAGGGTAGGTGGAGGAGAAAAAATTAAATGCGAAGTGGTGACCACATAATTTGTCAATTTTCTTTCATTCAGGGCATCCTATGTGGGAGTAATTATTCGTTAGATAATGCTGCATTACACCTTGTATAGCGGCGTCAGATAACAAGCTTTAGGTAGGTCATGATATCAATGGCTGTCTCGTGAGAGAAATATAGGCTACTGGCGTGACAGATTAAACATTAGTATGGACCCATCGCGCTTGTGTGGACCCAAACTGTCAACGCGTGGAAGCCAGAGAACGAGAGGACACGGACCGGCCTCCTCTAGCGCACGAAGGACGAGTGGGAGCTGTTCAGACGAAACCAGCAAACCATCAACAACATTGTTTCCTGGATGCCGCAAAGACTGCATGAGGTTATTAAGGTAGGAGGGCACTGGACTACTTACTAAGGCTTTCATGATTGCTTTGGCTTGACCAGTGTCGGTAAACACTGACATGAATATATTTGGGGTGTTTGGGGAGGATTATGTTTCATTTTCCTTTTAACTGATCATGAGGGATACCGTTATTATATCCACCCATGTGCACCAACATCATATTTGTTTACATTTTATGCAAAATTATTTAAAATGTCCTTTTCATAAACAGATGTCATAAAATAGTTGGCATGGTGGTGACTGTTTGGGGGGAGGGTATACCGAGAGGATGATCATATTTACTGTGGGCACAGCCATGTCAAGGGTTGCATAATTGATATCTAGTTCCAAATATCACTTACACATGAGGGCAGAGGATGTTTCTTACACAAACATTACAGAAGTCAAAGCCATCCAGATTCCATTCTGTGTCCGAAGTCAAAATACACGAATAAACACATTTCTGACTCCGCACTAATGTTTGATATGTCACGTCAGTATATTTCTCTCACGAACCAGCCCTTGATATCACCACCTATCTAAAGCTTGTTATCTCACGCCGCTATACAAGGTATAACACAGCATTATCTACCGAATAATAACTCCTTTATATGATGCCCTGAATGAAAGAAAATGGACAAATTACGTGATCATCACTTTGCATTTCATTCTCCCTCCCCTATCTGGCCCCTCCCTCGCAACCCCTCTTACTCCAGTGTGACTTGCCACAACATAAAGGAGCCAACCTGATGCAGGGGGTACAGGAGGGTAAGTGATTTTTTCTGACCACAACTGTACAGAATGAGAGAATAGGCGATTCTGTGGTAAAAATGGGTTTGAATAAAGTCAGATCACGATTACACCACATTCCGGTAGCGTTAGTCTCGTTAGGATGTCTGGGTTGCATATTATCTCGTCTCTAATTGGAAATTCCTGGAGGTAACGCTATAATCCTGAATCCCATGATAAGCCATTCAAACCCAACCCAAAGTAAAATATGAGGTGTTATTTCTGTGACATTACCCTATTAAAACCTTATGTTCTATTACGCCTCTCATTTCCCAAGTTATGTAGGGTCCGAGGAGAGGTAGGTGTGTGTGTGAGCGTGCGTGTGTGTGTGTGTGTGTGTGTGTGTGTGTGTGTGTGTGTGTGTGTGTGTGTGTGTGTGTGTGTGTGTGTGTGTGTGTGTGTCTGTCTGTCTGTCTATGTATCTACCTGTCTGTTTTATCCATCTGTGTGTGTGTGTGTGTGTGTGTGTGTGTGTGTGTGTGTGTGTGTGTGTGTGTCTGTCTGTCTGTCTGTCTGTCTGTCTGTCTGTCTATGTATCTACCTGTCTGTTTTATCCATCTGTGTGTGTGTGTGTGTGTGTGTGTGTGTGTGTGTGTGTGTGTGTGTGTGTGTGTGTGTGTGTGACTGTGACTGTGTGTGTGCGCGTGTGCGTGTGCTTGTGCGTGTGTGTGTTCTTACCTAATTCTTACCTTATTGTATCTTTACCGGAATGAGTCAAGCTCGTACTGTCCCGTGTCTTAAACTATATTTATCGTACATATCCTTAAATTTGTGAATTGTTTTGACACACACTATTTCATTCGGTAATGCATTCCAATGATCAATTGCTCTGTTTGGGAAGCTGAATTTCCTTACGTCTTTATCACCTCTCTTCTTATGCAGTTTTTTGCAGTGTCCTCTTGCTGATGCTTCCCCATATGTTAAGTAATCATTTATGTCTATTTTCTCCTTCCCTGATATGCATTTATATAGCATTATCATGTCACCTCTTTTCCTTCTCTCCTGTAGTGTTGGTAGATTCAGTTTATTTAGTCTTTCTTCGTAGCTTAGATCCCTTAAACTTGGTATCCATCTTGTAGCGGCCCTTTGAACTTTTTCAATCTTGTATATGTGTTTTTTGAGATGAGGACTCCAGACTACTGATTCATACTCCAGGGTTGGCCTGATGAATGATGTTATTATCCTTCTTAACATGTCTTCATTTATGTATGTGAATGCTATTCTCATATTTGCAAGCAGCGTATACATGTTCCGTACCTTCTCACTGATGTGGTCAGCCAGAGATAGTCTGTTATTGATAATCACACCTAGGTCCTTCTCTCTTTCTGATGTGTATAGGGTTTTATTTCCTAACGTATAATTCCAATCAGGTCTTTTTCCACTTTTACCAAACTTGATTACATGACACTTGTCCACACAGAATTCCATTTGCCATGTATTACTCCATTCATGAAGTTTATTTAATTCTTCTTGTAGCTCTTTACAAGAGTCTGTGTTAGTAATTCTCCTTTGTATTTTTGCATCATCTGCAAACATATTTAGATAGCTTTCATTTCCAGCGTTACTGTCTATATCATTTATATACATTAAAAACATGATTGGTGCCAGCACTGAACCCTGTGGTACTCCACTAATCACTTCTTTCCATGATGAGTAGTTTCCCCTTAGTACTGTTCTCATTTCCCTTTTTATGAGAAAATTTTGCATCCAACAAAACAGTTTGCCTCGAATTCCTCCTTGATGGTACAGTTTCCATAAAAGTCTTTGATGTGGTACTGTGTCAAATGCTTTCTTGACATCTAAATAGATACTGTCCACCCATCCTTCTCTTTCCTGTATTTGTTTGTTACTCTGTCGTAGTAGCTCAACAGATTAGTAACACATGATTTTCCATTTCTGAAACCAAACTGTCTTTCTGTTATCATATTGTGTTCGTCTATATGATTTACCCAAGCTTTTCTTATAAGCTTTTCTAATACCTTGCTTACAACACTGGTCAGTGATACTGGTCGGTAGTTGAGTGGATTTTGTCTATTCCTTTTCTTGAATAAGGGGACAATATTTGCTTTCTTCCAAATATCAGGTAGTTTACCTTGACTTAAGGATTTCTTGAAAATTAAAAATAATGGTTTACTTAACTCCTTTGCACATTCTCGTAGTATCCAATATGAAATTTCATCAGGACCACTTGCTTTTCCTCGGTCTAATTTACTTAACTCCTCCTGTATTACTTTTTCCGATATTTGTATATCTGGTAGTATGTGTGGACATGCATGTTCCACATGGTCCCTCTCAAAATTTTTTTCTTCTGTAAAAACTGATTGGAAATTCTTATTTAGTGCTTCACAAATATATTTCTCTTGTGTATAGGTGATTCCCTCGTCCGTTGTGGATTGTATTTTATCTTTTACTTTGGTTTTGCTTCTGATGTAGCTGTAAAAAAGCTTCGGTTGATCACTACTTTTATTTATGACATCCTCCTCAAACTGTTTTTGGGCTTCCCTCTTTATTCTTGTATAATCGTTTCTTGCCTGTTTGTAATTATTATATGCCCTTTCACTATTGTGTCTTCTGTATCTATTCCACAACAAATCTCTTCTTTCTTTTGATTTTTTACATTCTGTATTGAACCATTTCTGTATTTTCTTATCTACTTCTTTGTGCTGTGGGATGTATTTCTGGACTCCTATTTCATAAAATTCACAGAATTTTTTATATACAGCATTTAAATCTTGTCCTCTAAGCTCATTTTCCCAATCAACTTCTAAGAAATAATTCTTTAGGTCATGATAATTTCCCTTTTTATAGTTTAGACTCTTTTTGTAACTTTCATTGCTGTTAACTATGTCATAAGCTATCCTGAAGTTGCAATTTAGTACTGCATGATCGCTTTTGCCAAATGGTGGGTGATATATTAAATTGTCTATATCATTTTCTTGCCTTGTAAATATGAGATCTAGCATTGAAGGTACATCGAGTCCTCTTTTTCTGGTGGTTTCCCTCACATGTTGCGTTATGAAAAATTCTTGCACGAGATCCAGGAGATTTTGGTCCCAACAGCTTTCTTAGCTAATTATATCTAGAGTATTCCAATTTATATTTGTATTAAAATCTCCAGTTAGTATAAATTTTCCGATTTCTCTTCCATTTTATGTAGTAATGCTCTTAAACTCTGAATTGTACTCTCTGCCAAGTCCTCATATTTGTCTCTTTCCCATGTGTTTGATCTGGGTGGCATGTACATATTGACTACAATTACTTTCCCTTCAGATGTGTTGATCTCCACTGCAATCAGTTCTACTTGTGATGGTATATCTAGGTTTATTTAATTGACTTTTAGATTTTTCTTAGTTAGTATTATAATTCCTCCTCCTTTTTTTAAATTTCTGTCTCTTCTCCATATATTATATTCCTCTAAGTTTAGTATGTCATTTGATATCCTTGGTGTTAATTTTGTTTCAGTTAGGCATATTATATGTGGTTCATTTTCTCTGACATAATCATTCATCTCTAATAATTTAGATACCATTCCATCCACATTTGAGTACATCAACTTAATCATCTTGTTTATATACTTGTCATGACATGGTTCTACTACCTTCCTCCTTTTTATTCCCTCCTGGTTATGTACCACATTCGTACCTGGAATCCTATTACTTTGTAAAAAATGTGTTCTTCTCCTCCTCTGATCTTCCCTCATTTTTTGTTTTTGCTTCCTCCCTCTTCTCTTTCAGTAATTCCAGTTCCTCTTGTGTTAGGCATCTTTTTATCCATACATTTTTGAACTCCTCTTTTCTCCATAAGATTCTTTGCATTTTTTAGTATCTCCTCCACAGTGTTTACACTCTGGAAAGTCACCTTTAGAGGTCTTGACTTGCTTTTCTCGTATTTCCCTAACCTCTTGTGTTCCTCTATGTCTTTACTACAGATTTCCTCTGTTACTTCTCTCAGTCAGCTCATTACATTTGCCATCTCCTTTTTGTCTCTTGTGATCTTGTTTTTTACTTCTTCCTCTTTTATACCAGTGATTACTATAGATTTGTTGATATCTACTGAATCTCTGACTAACTTTGGGCTGTTTTGGATTATGCTTTTCACTTCCTGTTTAATGCTTTTTTCTTCCACCCTTGTTTCTAAATCTTTCTTTACTTTCACCATTTCAGCATACGTGGTTTCCACATCATTTTTGTAGCTTTGCACAACTTCATTCACCTGTGTTATCTTCTCCTCAATATCACTGCTCTGGTCTATCAAACTGCTTACTTGCCAAATTGTCTCTGTATCATTTTTGAACTCTTCCATAATACTCTCGTGATTGACTACTGTACTTGCCATTTCACTCATTTTCCTCCCAAGTGTACTCAATTCTACTGTTAATTCACAGATGGTTGTGTCTTTCTTGTTGACCTCCCTTCCTAGTTTTTCTATTTCTTCCTTTTGCAAGTGCATCTGCTTCTTTATTTCATCAATTTCATTTTTGAAAGCCATCTCTAGTTTGTGTACACGTTCAACCAGTCTATTGTGAGTCTCCATTTCAACCAGTTCTTGGTAGAAATCATCATCTTGCTTTCCACCTGTATCCCTTTTCTGTTCCAAATTTGGTTTACTAAAGTATGTGTCCATTTTGCAATACTAAAAGTACGGAGTACTTACATTCCCTGGGGCCTTTGTAGTCTAAACAAACATCAGCTGACTGAACGCATTCTTTCGCCACTCGGTTCTCTTTTCTGTTTAAACAAGTCTTGTTTAAACTTTTTATTTCTTATTTTTTTTTTAAATAATAAAAAACCATTTAGTCTAACCTGGTACAGAGCTTGACTCATATAAAGATACTAATTTAGGTAATGCCACTGGCCGTGCTGGCTCGGTGGAGCGCTGTCGGCGAACGTCTTCACGCTTGGTGTCTCCCGTGTGTGTGTGTGTGTGTGTGTGTGTGAGAGCGTGCTTGCATACGTGCGTGTGTGTGTGTGTGTGTGTGTGTGTGTGTGTGTGTGTGTGTGTGTGTGTGTGTGTGTGAGAGCGTGCTTGCATACGTGCGTGCGTGTGTGTGTGTGTGTGTGTGTGTGTGTGTGTGTGTGTGTGTGTGTGTGTGTGTGTCTATCTCTGTCTGTCTGTCTATGTATCTACCTGTCTGTTCTATCCATCTGTGTGTGTGTGTGTGTGTGTGTGTGTGTGTGTGTGTGTGTGTTTGTGTGTGTGTTTGTTTGTGTGTGTGTGTGTGTGTGTGTGTGTGTGTGTGTGTGTGTGTGTGTGTGTGTGTGTGTGTGTGTGTGTGTGTGTGTTTGTAATTCACCGGGTTGGTCAGGATCAGTTGATGGTCATGATCGTTAGCTTTTACCCTCCCGGAAGGGAGCTGAGAGCTCATATAGTCCGATCTAAGGGCAAGGCTGTGACCTTCACACACGCACACACCCGTCCTCTTGCTCGAGGGGGACAGTAACCACCCACTTCGTCAGTGAAACTTTTCGCAACCTGAGCGAGGCGTGAACTCCCGTCCACCAGATGGCAAGCGAGAGCGTTACCACTGCACCAGAGAGCGGTGTACTATGTTTGCGTGTGTGTGCGTCGGCCGGTTGGTTTTGGTTCTATAAACCAGGACTTATTTTCTACTAACATACCCACAACTGAAACACTGTGTGATATGAATGACATTAATAGTTTTAGTAACAACATCACAGATGCGTTGTACAGGTGTGCGATGGGAAGTCGTTCTGTGGCTGAGCAGGGGGGGGATGACACCAGCTTGGGTCGCTGGGAACAGCTCATGCTGGACGGTGATCATAGGAGAGTTTGGCAAGCCATAAATTGGAAAGGCAATTTACATTCAAATGATAAATCACCAAATATACCATCTGATGATGAGTTTAAAGAATATTTTGAGAGAAAGTTGCATATTGCCAATGCAGGTGGTGCAGAGCGTGGTCCCATAGATGCAGCGGTGAACGTTCCCCTCCTCTGCTGGAACATGAGGAACCCTATAAGGCGTGTGGTCCTGACAGCGTCCCACCCAGTGTGTTCAGGCTGTTGCCCCCGCACAGGCTGCTCTGTATTACCACTTTATTTAACTGTATTTTCAATTCTGGCTGCTACCCAGACTTATGGACTAAAGCAAAATTCTTTACTATATTCAAGCAGGGTGACAGGACAGATCCAAGAAATTATCGTGGCTTTAACGTACTCAATAGCATTGCCAAACTCTGTGACATGGTGTTGTGTTGCCGGCTGGAGCACTGGTTTAGGCCATACCGGGAGCAGGCTGGGGCACAGCGGGGCCGAGGTTGTCTTGAGCACATCCTAACCCTCAGACTACTCACTGATTACGCCAGGAAGAAAAAGCATAAGTTATTCGTAACCTTTGTGGACTTTTGCCAGGCGTCCGACATGGTACCTCGGGGTATATTGCTGCGAGTGTTGCAAAGGCTGGGTTGTGGGTCGGTGATGCTTGGGGCCATGGCAGCTATGTACCGTGTGACAG